>NW_021604567.1:10378258-10425516 GCF_004785775.1 Grammomys surdaster | reverse complement strand
CACACACACACACACATACTCATGCCTGCACACACATAAGCACACACACACACACCAACAAACACTTGTACACATACCAAAATACATGTCTGTGTGCATACACAGACATAAGCACTCTCTCCTATACACACCACATCATATACCTTTCTTTGATTAAACTAAATTTCTAACCATAATATTACATCAATTATTTAAGTACTATAGTGAAAGAAAAGCCCAAATAGATGAAAAGACATTCAATCCATATGTTACAAAAATGACCCAGGTATTTTAAAGATATCAGTTCTCTTCTAATTGGTGTTTAGTGTTATGAAGTTATAATTATAACTTTATAAATCTTGTGCCAGTGTGAATACATAGTGTGAAGAAATAATTTTCTGATAGACTCATCCAGTACTTACACCAG
This sequence comes from Grammomys surdaster, assembly GCF_004785775.1. Classification (NCBI taxonomy): domain Eukaryota; kingdom Metazoa; phylum Chordata; class Mammalia; order Rodentia; family Muridae; genus Grammomys; species Grammomys surdaster. The sequence goes on along the minus strand of NW_021604567.1, from coordinate 10,425,110 downwards.
CATCGAGTTTCATGTTTGCATGCATATTCAACAAGATTTTAAGTTAGGCTATATTCTAGAATTTAACAAATTATGAAAAGGATACTAATTATAATTTTGAAAATTGTTTAAGTGTCATAAATATTTATTTTCAATATTATAGTTATACCGTAATTAGAAACATGAATAGTCTCCCTGCATAAATACTTGGAGTCGGTTTTAATGTCACATATTAGGAAGAACTGAGTTCTGTGACATAGATATTAAAATATCTAAGATACCAAGAATACTTTATTTGTGGGAATGTAAGAAATGACACTTAAGCACACTTGCTGTTCTGCCATGGACCTGGGCTTGCTACACAGAATCCTCTTCTGATTACCAACCACTTGTGTCTCCAGTTCCAAGAGAACAAGCACAACTTCTAGACTCCACATGCTTCTGCGTATTCATGAGACTGAAGAACTCATGCAGACACACTCAATTATACATACCATTAAATGAATAATTTCAAAGATAATAATACATTTGTTTCTTTTAGCTTCTGTTTAATGTTTTTAATCTAAATATGCTCAATTGGTTTTTGCTTTTGGTCCTGAATATTTTTAATAATTTACAATGCTAATATATGCTTTCTACTGTGACAAGTGACACTCAAGATTAGGACAGCTACACAAGTGCAAATGCACACATGATTTTTACATTTAACAATCGTTTCTAACTTTGTACTTTATTTTAATTAGAGACTTATTACATACAGCTCTTACACTTTTCTTGTTATTGTAGACAGTTTAAGACTCACTGATTGCTTTAGCATTGACAAACAGTCAGGTCCCAGGGAAGAATTTTTTCAGTGAGATACTCCTGTTAGCACAGTGAGTCCATTGGATTTTCATGCCTAGGGATATTATAGTTGTGTTATCATTCGGTGATACATGTACTAAGAACTGTCCCCATCATAATTTTGTACTTGATACTATCCATTGACTAGGTTATGATTTATGTAGACATCTATACTAGTATGGGATTCTGGCTGATGGTCTCAATATTTTTCTATCTGCATGAATATGAGGAACATATGATTAGTGTCCTATTTGCATTTATGGGAGTTAAATTCAAAGACACCTGGTATTTTTACTTTATGAACTAAAACAGTACCAGTATTTATGTTGACAGTAATTGATTTCTAAAACATTTCAAGTTAAAGCATTCAAACTCAGGGCTTCAAGTAATTCCCCCTTAATTTATGACCTACTCATCTCCATTTTTCTTATTCTGAAATCCTGACTATTTTCATACACATCATCTCTTCTGCCAGTAATGGAAAGTGCCAAGTGGTTCCTACTTAGCAGAGTGGTGCTATACAACAAAATTGGCTTAATTTCTATTCATTTTTCAAGGTCTATTGCAGATATTATTGCTTTTCAGCAGATTTTCCAGAAGCCACCCTTACCTGACAAAGGGCATTATTAGTGAAATCCTTATGTGCAAGCCACATGATGAAATATTCACACCTCTAAAGAGTATAAAATGAGAACTTAAAGATACCGTGTACGAATTATTGAATTGCTATGTGCAAAGTTCCCTTTGAGTGTACAGTAGAAGTGTGTATCACACAATGTGCTTTCAGTAATACAGAGGCAAAGTTTGCAAGCAATTTATTATCAAATCAAAGTTTTGAGCATTAGCAGCTCTTAAACAAGTTTGAACTCTAAAAATTTAACCTCAATTTCAAAAGGATAAAGGAATATAAATAAACATGAAGATAACGAAACTATTCTGTTACAAGCAATAGTAAAAACATGGAAAAGACATCATTCCACAATAGGAAAGGAAAAGGGAAAGATGAAAAATTGTTATCATTGAACTGACAGCATTGTGTACAACATAGGCATAAAACCACCACTGAGCCTTGCTTTTGTATGGAAAGGCAAACATTATCATAACTTCATGGAAACTTGTTTTATTAAAGCAAAAATTAACATGAGCTAGTTTTTATTTTATTCAGACGTTTTGAACAAGGAAAATGTAAAATTAACTGTGTACATAAATACATCATTTGAATTATTTTCTACAGTTTTAGTGTTAATGTAAAGTTTGCTACAATTTCATTTTAATCATATAGCACTTTTAACGAGTGTTTATTAAATAACATGATCAAAACCAGAGTGAATTTACTCAAGTATCTCTTTTTATAGGAAGCTATCCAACACGATTCATGTTTTCTTTCATTATTCAAAAGATTCATACCAATCAGTATCTTCAACTGCCTTTTCACTTCTGAAGTTTGTCCAGTTCCTCCCAAAATAAGGTCTTTGGTTGAATCTATCAAAGAACAGTTTGGTTATCATACAAAAGTGAGCCATGTCATGCAATGAGATTAGTTGTATGTGACATCAATACAGCTATGTTTGTGTAATCTATGTTTTAATTCTGTGGACACGGAAACGTACGTATTGTGAAATATAGACCTATTGGATACACTCTTAAAACATTTCTAGGTTTATTTAATTTTATAACTATGACTGTTTCCTTGCATGTACATAACTGCTCCATGTGCATGCCCATTGCCCATCAAGGTCAGAAGTAGACATTAGATCACTTGGTACTGGAAGTTTGAATTGTCATTAACTTTGATGTGGCTATTTATGCTTTGAATTGGAACAAGGTCTTCTGGAAGTGCAGCAAGTGTTCTTAGCTGCAGATTCATGTTTTACGGTCCCAAATATTCTCTTTACTAGTGGGTATGAACTGATGCAATTTTTTGTCTACCTATAGGATAATATTTGGCATTGATGTAGCTTAATAAATGAGAAAATTTTCAAAACAGACACCCTCCTGATTCACCACTATACATTGATGGCAGCCTAAAGCATTCCAAATGCCCAGTGTCGATCTATCTTTTCTGTAATCAAATAGTAATGCCAGCTCACACTTAGGCTGTGTGAAAATGACTCCTTTACTTTTAGATGAGGCTCTCATGTGCACAGATAGCCCCTCATCTCTTTTTTTAATAAGTGTTTTGATGTGTGCCATTGTGGAAGATTATTTTATAATTCTTCATCTCTTGATTGCTTTATTTATTCTGAGCCAGAGTCTTCCTGTGCATCACCAATTGACTTCGAATTTAATGTATGTACCAGGGAGGCAATGAATTTACAATGATTCTTCTGACATTTGTTTCATTTTGTTTTGTTTTGATTTGATTTGATTTGTTTTTTTAACCATATGCTACCATGCTACCTTGAGTATCAGGCTTCAGATCTTGGTGAATCTCACTAAAAATTACTAATAAAAATCTTTGATTTATTTAGTAATTAAACAAAAAGTATATATAATCCATCCCGAGAGCTTCAATATTGTGGAATAAAATTCTCTTCTACAGGGATTTTGAGTTTAAGGCAACTTTAGTAATATGCCTTAGGTTAAGCTAAGTTCAAGTACTTTTACAGGAAACTCTTCATCTCAGAGACTGATTAAGTACTTAGTTGAATCCAGATAACAATGTTAGTCTCCTGTTTCTGAAGTAGAAGTTTATCCTTGAGCAATTTCCCCTTACTGTTATATTATATTACTTAAGACTTGAATAAGAGTCCTCTGCCTCTTGATTTATCAGTTAGTGAATGGAATATTAGACTTAGCAGAAAACTGTAATGTTCAAAATACCTCTCTAGAAAAGGCCTAATATCAGTTTTCTAGTTAATCATTTATAAAATCATTCAATATTTTATATGACTGTGTTGTTTTATTTACATATATTTAATATTATGCTGAATAATTAATATTATATTGTATCAATTATAGCAAACATTCAGGTACAGGTGATATTTAACAAAGACATTATATTCTCATTCTTATGTATATTCACATGTATATGTGAGTGCACTCATGGATGTTATCTGACTTATTTGTGGGCACATGCATATGGAGTCCTTATATACTGAGAATGGTTCTTTTGTTTGAACTCAGACCTCACCAATTTAACTAGTATAACCAGTTAAGTTGTTTTGCCCAGATTTTAAATTCCCACTTCACTTTTATATATACACATGAGTGCTCAGATCTACAGTTAGCTATTTTGGATTTCTAGCCCAGTACTTTACCCACTAAACTATCTGCTTAACATGTAACTTCCTTCTTCTTGGTTCTTAACATGTAATGGAAAACGTAATCAAGCAAAAACAAAAAGAGCTAAACTATCAAGTGAGAGAAATTTAAGAAAATGATGTTTAAAGGTACCCTTACTACTTTACAAACAATGTGTAAGGCAGAATGGAAATACTTCTCAAGATAAGACCTTCATTTGGGGTAAAGCATTGATAATGTATGAGAACATTAAGAAGTCAACCAATTTTCAGGCTAAGTACAAAATCTAAAGTGCCCTAAACCCATCAAGTGCTTAAGAAAAGGTATATATCTGACAGAAAAGGTAAATAATAATGTTTTCATGATAAGTAAAGCCACTTAACAATGTGTCTGGATTGTTCTAGTGTATACTAGCCATGTGAAATATGAAGAAATTTTTTGTCAGATAGCAATGTGTCTTCTACTCATTAAATGTTTCCTCCAATTTCTCCCCCTCTCTCTTCCTCCCTTACTTCCTTCTTCTTGCTAATGCCCCTCTTTTTTCTCATCTATTTCTTATTTTAACAGGAATACCTCACTTACTGTTACATTTTCATAGTATGTCTAAACAACTCTAAAGTATGAATCTTACACAGGGCACAGCCTTCCAAAGATCCTTCAGAAAGAAAAAAAAATTGTCTTCTCTATTAATATCAAAATGGATCAGAATTTGAGAAATGGCTCCCTGGAGAACCCTTCTGTGAATTGTTGGCCAGGAGTATCCAAGAAACTCCGAAAACATACATCTTTTTGCTATTTCCCTGTGATACCCCTCAGAAATTCAAGGAAAGTCTCTAAGACACACTGCACTTCAGATACAGGGCAAAGATATTCCTGAACAGGAGCTGACTTGAGTGATATTTCCTCAGGACATACGTGGTAACAGAAAGCATCATACAAGTTTCCAAAGTAAGTGTGTGTGAGAGGGTGGTAGTCTACACTTCTACCCATCTATGATGCCTAGGAACCACATCCATGGTTTATATGACAAGGTAAACCTAAGGATTCAGTACTGACACACATAACTTGGAGATAACCAACAGTTCTCTAATTGGACTTAAGACAGAATCTACAAGAGGACATCCATGCCTGACTTGCAGGAATCACAAACTTAGCTAACTACTTAGTGCTATGAATTCATGATTGTTGGAAGAAAATCTGTAACCACTAATTTAATGACCAGTATAACCACTAAGAACAGTATGTAACTATTTGTCCTTATATCCACAGATAAATACAGTTTCCAACACTCACTCAGGAAAATATTGTTTGCTGCAGAAATAGACAACTGAAGAAAATCATAATCAACCAAAGTGCAAAACTGTGGAGCCTTGCCCCCAATGAATATGTTGTAGGACGTAATAAAAAATGAACTAATAGACTTCCCACACTACTGCTGGCAACTCTCAGGTCCAGCATGGTCCTGCTGCCTCTGACTCTAGTCCCCCACAGCAACCTGTCACCTTATTCCCATCTCCAGTTCGCTCTGGTGCTCAGCCCACACGGCCCCAGAGAGGTTTATCCATCTTGCACACCTTCTGACCTGGGGCCCCTGAGTCATTGGTGTGGTCTCTGTTCCACCCCAACTCCGCTGCTTCCAAGGCTCTAGGCCTAGCCCCATGTAAGAACCACCAACCTCGTGGTTAGTATCTCAAAACCCAGTAAAATCTAAACTCCTGAAGCTTATAATTAATCAGTCAGATTTATATATCAGTAAATTCTCAACGCACAAGATGCCCACACAACAATTTCAAGGCCAATTGATGATGGTACAAGCTGTCCACCTAGAATAGACAAGTAACCTCATCCATACTATCCCTGTATGAAATCATATCTATCTATGGCTAATAAAGCCTAGCTGGTTCAGGATCTTCTCCCGGTTCTATCTTCCATCTTGAGTCTCCTTTCCTCTTACCCTTTGTTTTGCTCTCTGCAGCTCTTAGCTCCGCCTCCCTCTTCTCTGTCCAATCACAGGCCTCCTGCTGCACTAATATTTAAATAGATTGGAGAGGGAAAATATTGCCACATGAATATATTTACAAAACACTCCTTCACCTAAGACACGGGGAACATTGGGGACAGGAGATGGAATGATTTCAAAAGTCAGAGGATCAGGAACTTTGCTTTGAGATGTGTCTCCTACTAATATCAGAAGCTATACTCATAAAGCCATCACTAGCATGAGCTGAACAAGCATGACACCAATGGACATCCAATGTGGATGGGGAAAAGCCCAGGAGGCCTACATATATAATGCAAGAAAGCATAATGAAAAAGGGATCATGAATTTGAAGGAGAGCAGGGAGATGTATATCGGAAGAACTGTGGTAAAAAGCAAAGAGAAGATTACTGAAGTATTATTACTTTATACTCTCAAAAACTAAAAATCACAGAAAAGAATAGACGATAAAGGATTCTCTCTAAAATTTTATTTTAAGGATATAGATTGCTTATGACACATACTATGAAATGAGTATGGACCATATTTATGTCAAGATGTGGTTCAGGATGTTGGATGAGTGGTTAAGAGATGTCAAAGAGGACTAGTTCATTATATAAAGTATGGTATATGTAGGAGTCTCCACATTGTTTGAATGCACCGTGGAGAGGAATGATGTATACAATCAATGAAGAATACGGTTTTAGGGTAAGAAATCACATCTTCCATGAATGACTCCCCTAGAACTTAATCAATACAAAGTGATGAACTCTGAAACCATATACATGCAAACAACAAAATGAACTCACTATATGTTTTTACATACACATACACATTTCACATATGTGCAAACACTATATATAATAAAAGATGTTATCAGTTTGAGAAAGTGTGAATGACAAGAGTTACAAGGGAAAGACCAGGGATGGACTAGAGAGAGGTGTGAAAAGTAAAAGAAACAATGTAAATTCTATTTTAAATAAAGGCATATAAAAAAATGTACCTATAATCTTGTTACTCTTCTTCCTGAACTGAGAAAGCCATTAATCTATCTGTGGAGGACCTAAGCATACAAGCCCAACTTGGTTTCCTTCTGAACACAGGGAAAAATGGTCAAGGAACTCTAACTCTTAGTCTTGGAAGCCTCCTAAAGAGGCATTTTCCCAGAATTCCATTTATGAAAGCTCTATGGAAGCTAGAAACACAGATATGAAGACAGCACATGTATGTATATCAATATTGTTTGTTCTTAGAAACTTGACTCTCAACTTTTGTGGTTACCTTTAACAGCCCATACCGGAATATAAAATTTGCCGAATATTCCACTTATGGTTATAGTTCTAACTTACATTACACTACCCTGTTCATTCAATATCGTCACACATTACTCAGTTTATTTACTTGATAAATGCTTTTCATCCTTATTTTTCTGGATCTCATTTACATCTCAAATAATCTAGACAGTATTTTTTCAATGTCTTACAAATATTGGAAACAAAATTCAAACCCATTCCCTCTAATATAGTTTAACTATCCTTTCTATCTCAACTTACAAGAATATTTCTTCCTTTTTCACAATTTTCACCACCAAATTTCTAAGGAGGCTCTGTTTTAACAGAAAGGAAATACAGTGAACAGAGATATTTTCCCTCCATAATCATGGATGCAGTTTACCCTATATATGCTCACTGCACACATGATAAAATGAATTCCAAATAATACGGGTGTATACTTCTATCGACATTCCTAAAGTATTGTGAAACCTCAAGTTTTTTTCCAAGCAGAGAAAGTGTTACTCTGGAAATATTTAGCAAAACTCCCTAAAGTAAACATAGAACAAAGTATTCAGAATTAAATATTCTCTTTTATTGACTTCACAGTTATCTCCAGAAAGATGAAAAGTAAAGAAATAAATAGAAAATAAATAAAAGTGTTAAAGAAAGCAAGAATTGGTTTGGGATTCTTTGTCTTTGTTGCTTTCTATTTATTTTTTTTTCATGGCTATAAATTTTGCCTTCCAATACTGTATAATTCAGGTTCTTGATGTAGAATTCAAAAGTATAGAGAGTTGTAATGTTATTTTTATCGTATTTGTATAAGCAGACATAATATTTCCTGATTAATCTACCAGGATTACTTCTAATAATAGGGCATATTTTCTGATTTTGTTATTTTTGTTAGGGAATAATTAATTTCAAATGAATGATATTTTATTATTCTAATCTCCTGATGATCTATACTCTAGCAAGTTTAGTGCATCCCATTCAGATCTTTGAAAGATAGCAAATTTCAAATCTTTGTGCTTGACATTATTATGCAGGCATTTGGTATTCCTGTTATTTGAACTTTTTGGATTTTCAAAACAGAGGGCTGGTGATTACACAGGCTTTAGGCAAGTTGAAAATTTCAGCTGTCTTGGCCCTACAAATTACCAATAAATCCAGCCATCACCTAAGGCTTTCCCAAAAATCTGTGTTGTCATAAATTTTGAAACAACTAACAAATAATATGTGTTCTTGACTAAAATATCATTGCTTCTATTCTTCTTGTAAATTTATTATTATTATTCATATGTATATTCCAACAATAATGGCAAATAACTTACATTTTCTGTGAATTAGATCCCTTGTAACTTGCAGATATTCCAGTTTTCTTTATAAGAACTATTATATAACATATATTTTTCATTCCTAGGGATATTTTGTACAGTTGGAAACACAAAACTGTCAATTCCCCCTGCTAATTAAGGAGAAAACAGTCTAGACTTATGTAATGAGGAGAAATCCTACAATTCACCCTGGTACAAATCAGACAGTTACTATATCAAGTAGAGTCATTAAAGGAATGCCATTGTAAGACACCACTGTGCCTGAGGTTGAGACTGCAGCTGGTTCATGAAGGCAAAATTTAATGTTTTTATTTTAAACAATATAAAATTTTAAAACAAAGGGCAGAAAGTTCCATGAGGATTAAGCAGGGTTATTGGAAAAGAAAGGGAGAAATGAATAAATAAACAAACAAACAAAAACTCCTATCTTAACAATGTCTTTATGAAAATTAATATTGTGTATGCTAATTTTTAAAAGTTCAAAATAAGAAAACAAAGGGCTGCAAATCAGTATAGAAGAACCAAGGTCTTCTGCTAAAGCAGCAATTGTTTCTTGTTAACTTACTTACAGGTTGCAATGTCTTTGAAAGAGTGATAGTGGTGCTTGCTTAGAACATGTGAGGCCCCGTGTCTGACACCCAGCACTAATTAAATCAAAAGTAATGATACAACCCAATCATATCTGGTCTATATGAGCTCACATTTTCACCAAACAACTTAGCCATAATGTAATGACTTTCTGTCAGCCTCTTTAGCTTTTACATTTATTTTAGCTCTTATATCATCATTACTCATACAATCTACTCCATTTTAGGAAGGGAATATGTATTACTTGTTGGTAGATAGTTAAATCAATTATGTCAAGTGAGATATTGTATGCACAAGTAAACAACAGACTAATCAGCCATAGAAAACTCATCATTATTTCTTACAGTCATGCTGAAACATCACATTTCTTAATTTCAAAATGACTAATTTTTTTCTACGAATACAAACTCAACACAGAGGTGTGTTTTTAATGGACATAATAACTTAGGAAAACATGGAAAACAGCTTTATCTCCTAATCTCTAATTAAGTTCAATTTTAAGCACTTAAAAAAAGAACTCTCGAATATTTAAACAGTCCTGAGAGAGGTTTCGGGTTGTAGAAGTACTTATTGTTATAAATATAATTGTCTCACTACTCTATGTATGAATAATATGGGTGTTAGTTAATTCTGTTTAATTGTCTTGTCAATTTGACACAAGCTTCTTTCATTTGGAAAGAGGCAAACTCCATTAAGAAAGTGCTTCCATCATAAGGCTCTGTGGACAGGTGGTCCTCAACCTTATAAGAAAACAGGCTCAAAAATCCACACAGAGCAAGTCAGCAGTAAGGCTTACTCTAAGGTCTCTATGTCAGTTTCTGACTCTAGAGTCCTGCCTTGAAAGCCTTCCCTAGCATTCCTTGATAACTACCTGTATCATCACTATGTATAAGCAATACACAATGTAATCATGACTATTTCATGGACAATGTTTGCCACTTTATGGACAATAGTAATACTGTTTCATGGACAATGTTTTCAATTGAGTTATATATCGCCCGTATGCATTTGCCTTCACTAGTGTATGCTTTCTTGTAGTTTTGTGGGATCTATCATTTGTATGGCTTGCATTGTGGATACTCTTGTAGTGCTTTTCCTTCACAATTTTCACTACAACAGCCAATTTAAAAACACACGACGCTTATCATATTGTGCAGTCACACTACCTGAAAAACACCACTTCATTTCTCAATTCCTTTATGCCTGGCATTTGTAATATAGACAGATTATGAATAAAGGTATACAAATACCTTTTCAGAAATATCATCAGAGTAATACTAGAAATATGTGTAATCAAAATCCCAATGCTAAATATATTTGCTTAAAGAAGCTTGATCAAGGATAAAGTACTATTAGTTATCTTTTTTCCTTTAAATATATTGGGTTAAGCCAGTGTGGGCAATATCACACAAAGTTCAGGTTTTAGTAAATAATTATTAAAGCAATTTTACTAACAATAACATTTATAAGACATTATAAAATGTAGGGCTGTAGCTCCCGTGCTGGCGTGGGTTCTGCTGGCCTGAGTTGTGGTTTTTGCACATCTGTTCTCCTAGGAGTCTGAAACCTCAGCTCAGGGAACAGAAGCGCAGGAATTTGACTGAGTTATTCTACATGCTGGGCAGAAGCTGGGCTATGAGAAATTGCAGGGCTCCTGCCTGAGCATGGAGAGGTCTCAGCCTGAGACCCATGGGGGCAGAGCTCCTGGGTGGGGATCTCCTGGACAATAATGCATGCGGGGATATACTGGTCTCAGAGATCTGGGCTCCCAGGTGCCAGCTGGGAGCTGCAGTAGAGTTGAGACTAGGGGCGTCAGGGCTAGACCCACCCGCAGCTGAGGGGGATGAGGGAGAGAAGCTCCAGCAGTGCCTGGCAGGGTAGTGAGATTCTTGGTCACATTGGCTTGCTTGGCTGGGTCATGGCTGGCTCAGCTAGCTTGTTTCTGTTGGTGGGCTCCATGGCTGGAACGTAGAGAGGTCCTCCACAGTGGGCCCCAATGACATGAGGAAATCTGTGGTTTTAAAAGGTTTATGGCGGAAAGTGGATGAAGCTGTACCCCTTGCTCTCAGGGCAGGCCTGTGGTTAAATACTTTTTACAGAGTGGAGGGTCTGGGAAGAAATACTTAATTGGCTACGCCCTCTGGCCTTTAGGTATCTCATTAATATGGAGATCTCCTGAGGTGCTTCGGCCTGTAATCATGCCCTCTACCTATGGATGGGCTGGTAAGGGTGTTGCCCTATGTTACTGAATAGCGCAGATCAATGGAGGTTTTTGGCCTTCTGTCAGGAGCCTGGAGTCTGGGAGTGTAGCAAAATGTATGTCGTCCCTTGCAGGGATACCTGTTAAGTCTCTGGCCATCTCCAGCCAGTACTCGACCAGAAACCATGCTATCCTTTCAGGATCCTACAATAAAATAACAATAACTTTCACAAAATTCTTCATTCTTCACATTTTGCTACATCAATTTTGCAGCATAAAAACCTTGTGGGTGTTACATTATAAAACATATACATTCAGTCAAGGTATTCAATGTATCAGAGTAAGTCATAAAACAGGAACAAGGACAATTGCAAAGTTACTGCTCTCTCTACAGTTGTGTGAATGCAGACTGCCCAGTGCTATCATTCTATTCATTAACCGACCAATATTCTTACGCAAATTGCCAACTTGATATTTGTGTGCAGTTTTTCTCAATATTCTTCCTTACTTTTTACCTTGCCACACAACCAGTATTCATGCCTTGGCAAGAAACAGGAAGTATCATCCAAAGCCTCCAGCAAGAATTGTCTTAGCTCATTTCTTCAAATTTAAAGTATAGCAGGCTAAAATATCAAAAAAAGATACAAATATTTGTTTCTGTTCTAATAGTCTTCTAAGAGTCATTTCCTTCCTTCCTTCCTTCCTTCCTTCCTTCCTTCCTTCCTTCCTTCCTTCCTTCCTTCCTTTCTTTCTTTCTTTCTTTCTTTCTTTCTTTCTTTCTTTCTTTCTTTCTTTCTTTCTTTCTTTTAAACTCCAGATTTTGTTCTCCTCAAGGTCCACCCTTTGCTTTACATCCCATACCTCCTCCCCACTCCACTGCCTCCAAGAGGATCCCCACCTTCCATCCCCATCCCCGAGACCTTTAAACTCCCTGGGGGCCACTCTGGTTATGTTCATCTTCTCTGACTGAACCCAGACCCGGCAGTCTTCTGCCGTATATATGTTGGGGGCTTCATATCACCTGGTGTATGCTGCCTGGTGTTCCAGGGTCTTAGAGATCTAGGGGGCACAGGTTAATTGAGACTGCTCATCCTCCTACAGGGTCACCCTCCTCCTTTGGTTCTTTCAGCCTTTCCCTAATTCAACCACAGAGGTCAGCAGCTTCTGTCCATTGATTGGGTGCATATATCTGCATCTGACTCTTTCAGCTGCTTGTTGGGTCTTTCAGAGGGCAGTCATGTTAGGTCCCTTTTTGTGAGCACTCCGTAGCCTCACTAATAGTGTCAGGTCTTAGGGCCTCGCCTTGAGCTGGATACCACTTATAATTGATGTGATGTAATTGAAATAAAAAAATATGTATTCAGAATTACACAATATGCTGACATATGTTATATATGCAAATATTAATAAATAACTTGTAGTTTTAATGTAACACTATTTCACAATTTTTGTATGTGGTTTGACTATGATTTCTTTCCCCCTTTCTCTTTTATTCTCTGACATTAGGAAAACGTAATGACTCCCACATTAAAATCAATATGATTAAATTTAAATTAGAACATTTTATAGAATTGTCACTTTATTAATTTTAGAAATATATCTTTTCAATTAAACAATTAATACATGTTTTCTACTAGATTGGATGTTTTGTATAAGTGTTTATGTCTGCTGTATTTGAAAATATTTCCAGTTAGATATTTTTAAAGCCAAACAGTATGCTGATCCTACAGCTGTCTCTGAACACTAATTTCAATTACACTTTCACTAGCAATCATTATAAAGTATTTTTAAAAATTCATATAATGAGTGCAGAAATCGAGGGAGGGACTCTGTGAAGAGGATATCAGAGGGGAAGGCAGTGTTTAGAACAGTATTTATGTATATAAATAAATAAATAAAAGTTTCCTTGACTTAAAAAATGATTATAAATCCAACTTTTCTCAGAGTTATATTATTTCGAAAAATTATACATAAATATACATATTTGTTACATAAACTTGAAAAATTGGTCTAGTTTGCAATAATATAGATGACAAAGAAAGTGATTGTGATTTATTGATAGCTTAACACTATTATCTAAAGAATGATTTGATATCCTTGAAGCCACATAAGATTTATATATTTTACCACCAAGGAAACAACACCTGTTGATAAAAATGTAATTACTTAAAATAAAATAAAACCTTGATACCTCTGGCTCCTTTAATCCTCCCCCCCTTCACAAGATACCAAAGTTCCACTTAATGTTGGCTGTGGGTCTTTGCATCAGTCTCCACCAGTTGGTGGGTGAAGCCTCTCAGAAGACAGCTATGGTAGGCTCCTGCCTACAAGTATTGCAGTATATCATTAATAGTCTCAGGGTCCCTCTCACTGAACGTCTCTCTCTTGGCATATGTCTCAAGCCGTTCATATCCACTCCCCATCCCTGAATATGTCCAACCACCCTAGATTTGTAATCTATTTCTCTTTCTCTGTGAGAGTCAAGCCTAATTCTATAGGCTCTTCTTGTTACTTAGCTTTGTTGGATCTGTGTTTCGTAGCATAGTTATCCTATACTTTATGACGAATATCCTCATAGAAGTAAATACATACTTACTCGTCTTTCTGGGTTGGGGCTACCTCACTTGGAATAATCCTTTGTACTTCTATTCATTTGCCTGGAGATTTTATGATGTCACTGTTTTTAATGGCTGTATAATATCCCATTGTGAAAGTGTAGCACAGTTTCTTTAGCCATCGTTCAGTTTTGGCACATATAACATGTTTCTAGTTTCTGGTTATTGCAAATGAAGCTGCTATGAGCATAGTTGAACAAGATCTACAAACCTGGGCATATAGGGGCTCAAAGTGACTGAACAGCCAACCAGAGTGTATACATCCTTGGGATCTAGGCCCTCTGCAGATATGTAACAGCTGTGCATGTGGGTCTTCATGTGGGACTCCTAAAGTAAAATTAAAAGCTGTCTCTTTTACTTGTCTCTTTTATTGCTTGCCTTGGGATCCCTTTACCCTAACTGGGCTGACTTCTCTAGCCTCAATAGAAGATGCTCATAGTCTTACTTGATATGCTAAGGTTAGTTGATATCCATAAGAGTCCTCTTCTTTTCTAAGTAGAAGCATAGTATGGGGGAAAGGGGGTGAAGTGTCGGGACTTGGAGGAGATAAGACAGGTGACGCTGTGATCATGTAAAGTAAATAAATAACATAATAAAAACGAAATAAACCTTCTTGAAGTATCAAATAAATGAATAAACAATAGAGTAAAATTGCATATCTCCACAAAACCAATCAAAGTCACTGCTATAAACCTAATATATTCTATTTGGATTTACATACAAATCTTTACACGTCTTTGCATCTTTTTTGTTGTTGTTTTCATTTAGGTGTGATACACTTATTATATTCCTTTATTATATAGACTTTTACTTACTAGCACTATCATAATCATAACAGATAATATAATTAATTTTTATTGATGTTTCCTGTTCTTGAGAGGAATATTAGGGAGTAGTATCATTTGTGTAGTTGAAGCAGTTAAACATTTTTGTATAGAGTAAAAGAAGAGGACAGTGTCTAAAGTCATATTTACACTCATGTGAACAATATCATATGTGTTTGGGGGCTTGAGAGATGCTAAGGAATTAAGACCACTTGACCCTCTTCCATAGGACCAGTGTTCATTTTCTAGCAACCATAAGATGGTTCACAATCATCTTTAACTCCATTTCCAGGTAAACCATATCTGGATTTCATGAACACCTGATATACATGTGATGTACGTACATATATATATATACATACATACATACATACATACATACAGGCAAAACTCCCAAAATTAATGTGACTAGATAACATGTCCTAAAATTCCACTTGAAATCTGTTCCCTGATTATCTTGTAGCACCTGTAGCTGGTGTGGCAAAGAAGTCATCATTAGGTCACATTTTGTCAGTCATTAGGAAAGGGGATCATGGATGCTGCAGCAAGATCTTCTACTTTCCTTTTTTAATCAACCATAGACCCCACAGCATGAAATGGCAGCACCTGTATTCTGAGTAGGTCTTTACTCAATTAAAATTCTCTGTGAACCCCTTCAGAGACACACTCAGAATATGTTCTTAGGTGTTTCCAATTTTAGTGTACTTTAAACTAAATATTACACATTCTGAAATATATTTCTGTGACAGAAATTGAATTGGAAATTCATGAACCAACTACAACTTTTTGCCAAGAAACTTCCTTTTGAGTTCTAAATAATTGGAGATTCTGACCGATTTAATTTTGGTTGTTGAATTTCCTATAGACTCCAAACTCTCTAACCCTTTCCCAAACCAGAGTGTATATATATATTTATTTATGTGCACATATAATATATGTAAAATTATATATTATAAATAAATAAGTGTAAGTGTATATAATATTTATATACTTATAATATTCATAATATAATTATTTTAATATATTATAAGCTATATATACATATATAAAATAATTTGAAATTGGTGAATACATGTTGAAATTAAGAAAAAAGAAGGAAAATATAACTCATGATATCCAATTAAAAATGTGGTCTTAATTCTAGCAAAAAATATACGATTGTTCTTGGTAAATATGTTTAAATACTTTGTCACATGCATGTTTTCAAATACCTAAATATTTTGAAAAGAGTTTATTACTAAATTTGACTTCTTAATAATATAATATAAATGTGAATGTACTATGATGGATAAAGTAATGAGTTGAAAATAAGATAATAACACAAAGAAATTATTTATACTTGCCTGAAATCATTTAGTAATCTTTAGACCATTTAGGGTGGAAGTCAATTCTCAAGGATCAACATTAACACTGATGATTTTCAGATAATATTTTCTTGTTTTCCATTTTTGTCCTTGTTTCTAAACTTTGAGGTCATTCTTAAAAGATCTAGAACATAAAGATAGCTGAATTTATGGTTTAACTGTTTTCTGTCTCTTTCTTGACTGGGATATACTTACTTGTCAGGGATATAGATAGTTTATAATAAACTATGATAAAAAGTACTTTATTGCACACAAGCAGTAATTCACAGGAAGCTTTAAATCCTGGGAACACCCATCGTGTCAAGGACCTCTCTCAGAGTTTGTGGGAGTAGATCACAGGAGCATTCATTAATGCTTCAAATTAGCCATTATAAACCCTATTTTCATTTTCTAAAAACAAAAATATAAGCATGTTGCCATTTCACATTGTAAGGTACAAGTTAGTTTTACCTTATATAAGCAAGATGACTGAAAACTGAATATATCCTTTTACCTGCCATCGTCGAGATTCTACACCATGTGTCATTGCTCCCAGGTGTACAAGGTGCATATAGGATGCACTGGGTAATCCAGTGGAGTCTACCAGTAACTTTTTAAATATTCCCAAGGCATAGACATTGCTTCTCTATCATTGCTAATTTGTCACAATATTCTTTTTTTATGATTTATTTTTCTCAAATCGTAATCCATTCACACAGGGGTTATAAACACAGAAAGGCAAGATGTGGGGAAGGGAATGACACTGAAGTATCGGTGATCAGGGGGAATACAGATATCTTCAGAACCGGGTATCGGCTGGATGAAGGTTCAGGGGACAAGTCACTATGACTCTGCCTATGACTCCCTTGTCCTTATCTAAGTTGGTATTGTCTGCCAAGGCTACCTATTTACAAGGTCTATGACTACTCAGGCTTGTAGATTTCCACAAAAGCTGCCTGTTTACATTAGCTTATAGCCATCTGTTTCAATGTTTTTCCACTGAGACCCAAGACTTGGTGTTAGTATACATGTATGACAGGCCTATTGCTGATTTTAGGCCTATGGTTGATTTTAGGCCTTCAGTGTGTAAGCAGGGCTGCCCTTGACATCTCCTCCCTTCTCTAAGAATAGAAGGGCTGTGTCACAATATTCGTAAACCTTCGAGAAAAGCTGAGGAACTTACACACATCAAAATACACTGTGAGGCTACCAAACACTGTTTTTCTTTATTCTGAAAAATTTACCTCCTAGGAAAAATGTCACATATCAGTCTTAATAAACATGATTAAAATCAGCAATAGGCCTGTCATACATGTATACTAACACCAAGTATTGGGTCTCAGTGGAAAAACATTGAAACAGATGACTATAAGCTAATGTCAACAGGCAGCTTTTGTGGAAATTTATAAGCCTGAGTAGTCATTGACCTTGTAAATAGGTAGCCTTGGCAGACAATACCAACTTAGATATGGACAAGCAAGTCATAGGCAGAGTCATAGTGAACTGTCCCCTGAACCTTCACCTAGCCGGTACCCGGTTCTGAAGATATCTGTATTCCCCTGAACACCCACACTCCAGTGTCATTCCCTTCCCTACATCCTGCCTTTCTGTGTTTATATCCCCTGTGTGAATTAATTATGATTTGAGAAAAAATATGATTTAAAAAAATAAAAACAGAAAAAAAAAACATGATTAGAAAACACAAACACAAAGAGTTTGATTTTGTGAAAGGAGTGTGAAAGGAGTTGATTATTTCTAGAATTCCATAGCAGCTCAGTGCTGCAGTACTATTAGAAAATCAAAATGAGAAGGGGTGCGGAAGGGGAGTGTTGATCTAGGAGGAACAGAAGGACAGGGGAAGAGGGGAAGGGAAACAGACAAGCAAATTTACAACAACATTTATTTGCATGTCTGCACCAGCAAGTTTTTTTTCCCACCAATAAACCTAGATAAAACTCTCTGTAACTAGTTATTCACTGGCTTTAAATTATCATTTTATTGAAGTATTCAAATGATTTTGCAAGATATTTACATTCTAATTGTGTGGATGGAAAAAAAATGGAGTGATGTTTTAAAATCAACACAATCTGAAATAGTTTCTTTGAGAACACTCGTTTCATTTCAAAGTAAATTTCTCTGATGCCTTTAGTCTTTTTTGTGGAACTCAGTAAATAAGGATGTTGATCATTATCCATCTGACTATGTTTAGCTTTGTTTATTTTAGCATGCTAATGTATTTCATTACAGCCGCACCTGTTACTGTCGCTGAATTTAAGGGTCCTATGTTTCTAGTACATTCCTATTTTTAGAATAGTATTTGGAACTTCAGCTACATCAAATACTTTTAGTACTAAAGTGATTTAAACTAGGAATCAGCAAACACCCATGAATATTTCTGTAAGTATTCTCTTTTAGTCATTACTGTTCCTCTCTGTGCTTTTTTTCTTTTGTTTTTTGAGAGCATCTAATGAGGTATTGACATCACATTACATTCTTTATTAGACAATGAATAATGCAAAAGCAAAATTGTAAAAGTCAATATCATTTATTCATAAGATACAATTTATTTTAAAACTTTGAAATTAAAACAAGACATTTTTCTTTCCCAGTATCACAGAATATTTATAATCACCCTGGAAACAATATGATAACTAACTAATGAACATTCTTTTCTCTGGAAATTCTTTATGAAAAGCAAAATGTTTTTAAATTCTGGTTTTGACTTGGCATGTGCACTGGCTAGTTTTGTGTGTCAACTTGACACAAGCTATACTTATCACAGAGAATGGAGCCTCCCTTGAGGAAATGCCTCCATGAGATCCAGCTGTAAGGCATTTTTTCAATTAATGATCAACAGGGTAGGGACCAGCCCATCATGGGTGGTGCCATCCCTGGGCTGGTAGTCCTGGGTTCTATAAGAAAGCGAGTTGAGCAAGCCAGGGGAAGCAATCCAGTAAGTAGCATCCCTCCATGGCCTCTGCATTAGACCCTGCCTCCAGTTCCCTGTCCTGTGTGAGTTTCTGTACTGACTCCCTTGGTGATGAAGAGCAATTTGAAAGTGTAAGGTAAATAAACCCTACCCCTCCCCCCCGCAACTTGCTTCTTGGTCATGATGCTTTATGCAGAAATACAAACCCGGACTAAGACAGCAAAAAAATTCACGGACAACAATGTTTTGGTTCTTTAGTACACCTTTCTCCTTTAAGTGCCTTTCCTCTTTGTCTGCTTGCTGATCCAACTTTCTCTCTCATATAAACCTCTTCTGCTCTTGTGTCACATCTATTGTATGTACCCTTTTTTCTCCTACATAATAGTTTTACACATGTACATATTTACATTTTTATTGAGTTGCTGAGAGACAGATATATTCATGCATCATTCCAATCCTACAAAGCAATGAAGGCATGATATTTGATATCACTTTTATTTTTTATTATATTCATAAATACTGATAGAAATCTGGCTCTTATCACCAGAAAATGTGATTTCTTTTCTAATCAACAAACAGGTTAAAAATGAACAAAATATAGGGATTGAAAATATGCAGATTATTATTTCAGTTTAAAATGCTAATCCAGTGTGTATGCTATCTGGAGAGAGAATGTATGTTCACTCTGAAAAATCATACCTTGTATATGTCAAATGTTACCATTTAACATGAGATGAATGAAGAAATAATATGATAAAGGAATTTACTTGGCTATAAATCTGCAGTGATTCTTCATCCTTCTCATAATCCTTTTCCAACATAACTACTTAATCACATATATTTTGCAACATCATAAAACCTTTTAGTAAGATTTAAATGGTGCAGAAATCTTTCAGGACAAAGAAAAAAAATAAAAAAACAGTCTATTGTTTATAACAGTTAATATTTACTTCAAAAGGATCACACAGATATGGGCTGAGTCACTGTGAGGACTGGGCTCGGCTCTGCAGTGGAGCCTAGGCACTAATGATTATGGTTTTGATCAATTTTGCAGCATGTTTTTTCTCTTTCACACACTCAGTCCTTCATCCTTTTTATTACAGCATTGCTAAACCTATGTAGTCCTTATTCCTAATTTTTTATTCTTGATTTTAATTAGACATATCTAGTTAAATTAAATTATGTATAGCCAGTTAGTAACTGGAATATTTAATAAATTCATATTTCTAATCACTGATTTGAGGTTGAGCTGGACTTTAGTGATATGTAGTATCTCATTGTAAATTACTTTCATGAGATTAATTTAAATATAATAATAAAGTTATATGGTTGCTCTGTGAGTGGAAATGTATCCCAGGATACAGTTAATACTAATTATGGGAACAGAATATAAACAAATCCACTCAAGCAATACCACTTATAGTATGGTTTAGGGAATAGCTGGTGAAAGTCAGAATGTTTAAAAGACTATAGTATATAATTGATAAAATGAAGAACAAGCAATATATGCAATTATGTACTTACATTGTAATAGGATTATGAAAAGGATGAAGAGCTGCTTCAGATTTATAGCCATATCAATTCCTTTATCATATTATTCCTTCATTTACTTAAATGTTAAATGGTAACATTTGACACATCACATACTAGGTATGATTTTCCGAGTGAACATACAGTCTCTCCATAATCTTTGGTTTATATATACTAGAAAGAAAACTAGGCACTGGGAAATTTTTGTGAAGCTTTTGTTATTAAAATGTTTGTCAGAAAACAAAGGAGTGCTACAGATAAGACTGCACATCCATTGCCTACTAATGCATTAGTCCTTGCAATTGCTGTTCTACTATGTCTTTAGAATCAGTAAGGAAGCGCCCTATAAATTAAAACCACAAACCAAATCCATTATGATGACAAGCATTCATGTTGATAGATTCTGAGGATTTATAGAAATTTTTGTGAGAATTTATAGTATCTTTTCATTGCCATGTTAGGGAGCTTAGGGTTGAATAAGCTAACCCTTTTTAGTTCTCTAAAATAATCCTGGCTGGATGGTTCAACTCAATTCTTCAAGCTCAAAACTCCTCTCCAAGCTGACTGATTCAAAATGGCTTCTCATGGAATTTCTTTGTTTGGAAAACTTCCTCTGAATTCCACAAATTGAACTGAACTACACTCCGTGAACTGTCTTCTTCTCTTAACTCATTCTACACTGCCTTTAATTAGCCTTCCTTTCCTGTTTGTTCCTTGGGTGTTGGGCATATCCTTTCTCTGATTCATTCTGTGAAATCCTTCTCTGATTCCTCACAGCTGAGTCTTTCTACAAACCAACTTTATATTCATTCTTTGGGAATAAATATATGTATTAAGAGCATGTCTGTATACTAGCCAGATCACAGAAATCTAGGCCTTATGATGTAAACTCTTGTAAGAGCAGCTAACTTGCTGGATCAAAATTCCTCCTCAATTCCTCATTATTTGTTAATTTCATTTTGAGAATCTTCATATATTTATACATTTTAGAAAGTTTCTACTGTGTTAAGTTTCACATGGGACTTGAATTTAGTTGTATATCCCTGTCTTTTCTCCTTTGTCCTACTCTTCTCATCTTGTTCTGCTACTCCACTGTCTATAACTCTCTTTCCTATTTATGCTAATTAGACAGACCTACCTCTTCCATTATAACTTTAGTAAACCTAATCTCTTTAGGTCTGTGAATTGTAACTTACTCCTCAGTGGCTTCATACCCAACATCCACATTTAAGCCAAAGTGTTTCATGTTTATTTTTCTGGATAAAGGCACTTAAAAATCATGCTGTGATAGACAAAGTATTTGATTATAGAAATCATGCCTGTTTTAAAAATGTAAGTGGTAAAACTGTGAAGGTCTGGATGAGAGAAAGAGGCAAAGATGATCATACCTAGTTTCTTAGTTAAGAAAAACAAAATCAGCAAATTTCAACCATTAGATAGTTAATTGATTCTGAAAAAAGAAAGTGTTATTTATTCAACATGAGTGTCTGACCTAGGAAAAACTAATAGTCATTTGTCTGCTCTTGTTTGTTTCCTGCTCTCTAGAAATGTAAATGCAAAGTATATGTTTTTAAAAATGCTAAATATGATTCCATTTCTACTCTTGAAGATTAACTAGTATAAAATGAGAAGTTAACAATTCCAGGCTTGCAAAAAGTTCTACCCACTTCTAATTACTTGTCTTCAGTTTTTCCTGAATGTTTCCTTTCTTCTATACCTGGCATGTAGTCAATTATTATTTAATAAATATATCAGTCAATATATTAGTTAAGAAATATATGCCATTTCCCTTTGTACTTCCAAATATTTAAATCCCCTAAGCTGCAGGACTTCAAATACATAGAGTTGCTAAGGCTTTTTGTTGTTAAACAACAATCAAGGACTTGGACAGTGGAAGCATATTTCTTCTCAATGTATAGACAGCAAGAATGCCTTAGAGTTCTTTTATGTTCATACTGTTCGACACTTAGACAAAAAACTGTTTAGGTAAAAGATGGTAGAAGCTCCTTAGTCTGTCTCAGACAAACTCATACCTTGCTGGGCTATGATCCTACATCAAGTGTCTTTGTGTGAGATCACACTAAGTATACACATTTTGGGACTTTATCCAAAAGTTTTCTCTTTGACCTTTTTATTCTACATTTCTAATAAAAAAGTATTAAAATAATTTTTCTATAGAAAATGAACAATGTTCAGAACTAGGAAGCCAAAAAGATGACATTTTCTTATTAGTCAGACTCAAGATTCAAAACTCTTATTTTCTCTTTTATTTATCTTTAAATATTTATTTGACATTCACTTAAATTTATCAAGTCACATACAGGGTTCACTATTATAGGCTAGGTCTCTTCTTCACAGCCAAACAAGTTAATAAGCAAAGATATGACAACATAAAAACAGCAGAGATACTAGCTTGGTGACGAGAGAACTAGCTAGATGAAGTTAGGGACACAGAAAAGGCCAGTGAGGGAGAGAAACAAATTAGAATAAAGCACAAGAGCACATATGTATAAAAATGTTATAATGGAATCCATTACAGAGATAATGGACTCTACTAAATTAAATTAAACCTATAATCTAGTTATAAAGTTTTTTCTCTTTGTTTATTTTTTTACTACTACTATTATTTATTCTACAGTCTTTTAATTACCCTGCTCCCTGTCTACCCTCCCAAATTTCCTCATCCCATTCCTCACCCCCTGTCTCCTGGAGGATACTCTCCCCCAGGTCAGGCCTCCCCACTCCTTGGGGCCTCAAATCTCTCAATTGTAGGCATTTCTTCTTCCAGTGAGGCCAGACCAGGCAGTCCTCTGCTATATATGAGGCCTGGCCTAGGACTATCTATGTATGTTGCCTAGTTGGTGGCTCAGTGTCTGAGAGATCTCAGGGGTCCAGGTTAGTTGAAAATTCTGATCTTCCTATGGGGTCACCCTTTTCCTTAGCCTCTTCCAGCTAATCCCTAATTAAACCACAGGGGTCCCCTACTTCAGTCTATTGGTTGAGTGTAAGTATCTGCATCTGTCTCAGTCAGGTGCTTGTTGGGCCTCCCAGAGGACAGTCATGTTAGGCTCCTGTCTGTAAGCACACAATAGTATCAGTATTGTTTAAACCACAGTTTCTTCTTCCTATTCTTCTTCCAAACTCTCCTTTCTACTTCCTATCTGCACCACACCAATCCTCTCTTCCTACATATCCCTTTTAGGAAAGGTCAGGCCTCACAGAGATATCAACCAAAATTGGCATATCTAGTTGCAGTAAGAATAGGTAGCTCCCCTCTTATTAATGCTGGACAAGTATGATGAAAAGGGTCTCAAGGCAGACAAAATAATCAGAAAGAGCACCATTCCCCTTGTTAGTAGTCCTACTAGAAGACCAAGCTGCATAAATGTAATATACATGCCAAGGGCCTAAGACAGTCCATGGAGGTGCCCTGGTTATAAGTTCAGTCTCTGTTGGATCCCTATGAGAACAGGTTTTAAAATCATTCACCTGACATAATGGTTGTCTCCAAGGTTTGCTGATTAATATGTTCAACCTTTCTAGCTCTTTCTGAATTCTGGCTGACTGCTTCAACTTAGCTGTTTTGGCTCAAACACATCTCCAAGCTGACTCTTAGAAATGGGGTTCTCTCAGCCTCTGAATGACTTGCTCTGCTTGGCCTCAAACTAACTCTAGCAATGTATTCTAAGTTTTTGGCTCCTTCTCATTCTCTGGATCATTCTGTCTTCACCTGTGTCTAGCTTGTTTTCTCTGCAACCTGTCTGGAAATATATCCTGGACAAGCACACTGCTTCTTTTCACTCTGTTGCTCTTAAATATACTCACTTTCCTGCCTTCTCCCATGAGAGCTGGGGATATCCTATCTCCTACTTATTCTATCAAATTTCCCTGACTTGTCACTTGCCTTTTGTTTCTCTTAGAAGTCATTGTTAACATGGCTGCTTTCATATACTAACAATGCTTACCTCCATTGTCTGGGATTAAAGATGTCTACTAAGGACAGTTCTGTATTTACTCAGAACAACCATGTTGCAGGATTAAAATTCTTCTATACAAATTAGGTGATTCTGTGGGATTTTTTTTGTGGTATCCTTGACCCCTCTGATTTTATAATTCCCTTCCCCCCCTTACACAGTATTCTGCAAGCTCCCACCAAATGTGTGGCTGTGAGTCTCTGTATCTTCTCCCATCAGTTTCCACATGAAGCCTCTTTAATGACAATTAAGCTAAGTACCAAACTATGAGTACAACAGAATATCATTAGGAATCATTTCGTTGACTAATTTTTTTCCACCATCATGTTTGGTTTGAACTTACTTCTTTGGGTTATCAAGCATCTGAGTCTAGGCCTTCTAGTCAGTGTCAGGGATGGGATCCCACCCATGGCATGGGACTCAAGCTAAATCAGTCATTGGTTGGCTACTCCCACCAATTCTGTGTCAAGTTTACCCAAGCATGTCTTATAGGCAGGAAGAATTGAAGGTACAAGGTTTTGTGGCCTGGTTGTTGTCCCAGTCCCACCTCTGGACATCTTGCCTAGCTATAGCAGATGACCAATTCAGGCTTCTGTATCCCCCATTGTTAGGAGCCTTACCTACGGTCACCATTGGAGACTCCTCAGAGTTTGCATTGCGCTACATTTTTAACTTGTTCCTGAGATTTCTCCAATTTCAGGGAAGAAGCTAGACATCAACAAACCAAATAACCCAGTGTTTAAAAAGTGGGACACAGATCTAAAGAGAAAAATCTCAACACAGGAATCTTGTGTGGCTGAGAATCACTTAAAGAAATGTTCAACATCCTGAGCCATAAGAGAAATGTAAGTCAAAACAACTCTGAGATTCCATCTAACACCTGTCAAAATGGGTAAGATTAAAACCACAAGTGACAACTTATGCTAGCAGGAAATCAGAGCAAGGCTAACACTTCTCTATTGCTAGTGGGAATACAAATTGTACAGCCATTTTGGAAATCAATATGGTGATTTCTCAAAAAAAAAATGGGACTCAATCTTCCTCAAACCAAAGCTATACCATTCCTGGCCATGTATGCCAAGTACGCTCCTTCCTAACACAAGAACATTTACTCAACTATTTTTATACCAGGTTTCCTAAAATATAACATTATGAATTTTGCAGGCAAAACAGAAGGAATTAGAAAAAATATCATAATGAGTGTGGTAACCCAGACCTAGAAAGACAAACACAGTATGAACTCACTTATAAGTGAATGTTAGATGTGAAGTAAAGTATAATCATTCTACAATCCACAGATCCAGGGAGGCTAACTAACAAGTAGGGCTCAAGAAGGGAAATCCACGATGGGTGAGGAGAAGAAGGACTAGATCTTGGGATGATGAAGGGAGCAAGTTCTTATTTTCTTCTGGGATTACATTATATCTGATTTATTGTGAATTTTAAATAAAAACTGATATGGAAATGTTTTAATAAGCCTCTCCCTCACACACAGAAACACACACATCTCTTCTACATTTCTCTGTCTCTTCCTATCCCTTCCCTTTATTGCCTACTCTCTCTCTCTCTCTCTCTCTCTCTTGTATATTGATCTCCTTTGCATCCTAATTTTAACTACTAAGAACAATTATTTCATTATTAATATCTTATTTTAATTTTCCATTTTCATGAAACATTAGCAATCACTGAAAAAGAAGTATAAAATGTTGTCCTTGAACTAAGAGCCGTAGACCGAAAAGACAATGAAAATGTGTACAGGCAAAGTAGGCTATTTTTCCTCTCTTTTACAAAACAATAACGACAAAAGTATGCTTTGATAAGCCACGAATGAAATTTTGTATCAACAAATATAAATATGGAATCTTGAATTTAGTCATAAATGTGCCTCATAATAATCATGTAGCTCACTCATTGAAAATGCCAATTTATCAAGTACTGCAACATGATTTTTAAAACCAGTTATATTATGCAAAGTACATAATAAAATAAATTCTCCAAGAAATTACTCAATAAATTCCTATAAAATAATAATATTGTGACTGTACATTGACTATTAAAATGAAGACAATTTTCTTGTAAGGCAATCACAGATAGATAAAGAAAACCAGAAATAATTAATAGTAAAAAATAATTAGAAATATGAGATATTTACTTATACTGGAGGGATATAACATATGTCATCAGATCACAGAAGATACATTTCTAATACTACATGTCAGAAAGGGTATATTTCAAAAGTGTTTGTCTATTATAGCTATAACTATGATCACTGCAGGTGGAATTAATTTGAGTTTTAATTAAAATCTCAAGGATGTTAAACATCATAACTCTTATTGTAATACAAATGTAATGCTTATAAATTTTATTTATTATCACTCAAGGATAGCTTTTACATAATGAAATTGAGAAAGTTAAATTTTATATTTGAGTATTTGTTTTGTCCATAACATAAATATGCTTGTTTAGAAATCAAAACCCTTGAATTCTATTAAAACAGGATTATTCAGATGATTCATCCTGTCAATGCACAATACCTGACCATGTGAGCTTGATTTGTAGCATGCACAGGGTAGAAAGAGTACACACACTTCCAGACTGACGTCTGTCCTCCAAGCATGCGCAGTAACACACAAATGTTTACACATATAGATACAAATAAGCATTTAATTTAAAAATTTTGAAATGTTTTAAACAAAAAAATAAATGAAAGCAGACCTTTCCTAAATACTTGAAAATATTTTTGAAAACTTATAGCATTCATTCTAAAATAAAAAACAAAGTGTTTAAAAACTGAATGAAATTTCACTTTATTCTCAATAAAAATGAAATAAGAGGTTATATTTAAGAATTCAATTTCTGTCACTTAATAATTTAATATTTTCTTTAATATATGTTATTCACATTTCTTGTAATAAGATATATCATATCCAATTGGTGTCATGAACATCCTTCAAAAATAAATCATGGTGAATGATGTTTTTGAAGTGTTCTTGGATTCGGTTTGTGAGAATTTTATGGAGTATTTTTTGAACTGATATTCTTAAACAAAATTGGTCTTTGTTTCAAATTGGCTGATTTCAGCTCTGAGTTTGATTATTTCCTGCTGTCTACATCTCTTAGATGTATTTGATTCTCTTTGTTCTCCAGCTTTCAGGTGTGCTGTTAACATGCTAATATAGGATCTCTTCAATACTTTATCAAGGACTCTTGTCACATATGTAGCAGAGGACTACCTTGTCTGGTCTCAGTGGGAGAAGAAAAACCTAATCCCATAGAAAATTGATGTCCCAAGGAATGGGGTTGGTGTTGGGGGTGAGGTGCAGGTAGGTGGGTGGAGGAACAATCCTTTCAGAAGCAAACAGAGATGGAGTGAAGAATTTAGGGATTGGGGACTGGGAAGGGAGGCAACATTTGAAATGTAAATGAATATAATAGTTTTAAAAATGTTACAGGGTGGGGGGGAAGAATAGCAATTTTAGAAGTTTTCATACTTTATATTTGTTTCATACAATTTTATTGCCTCTCATACACTTGTTACTGTGGTAAATTTATACAAATATACATATACAAGTACATTTCATGTACTCATATATTTAGACACATTTGTAAGGGCCAATCATATTCTAACTGTTTAAGTATAAAAATAACCATGAAGACTGACAAATTAAGTTCACCATTATTTTAGAAGCTTAAAATATCTTATATTTTTGAAGTTGAGGATGAATCAAATTGACTTACTACAGAAGGAACAGCATGCATTATTCCAATTTCAACTACACTCTTAGGCAGTGAAATCCATTCTCACATTGAGATAGTCTCAGTCCTGAAGCAAATGATTTTACAGCAGAATTTGGAATTAATTTATAGTTTAACACTGTTTGGAAAATCTTATATGTGTAAATATAGACAAATCAAAATACCAATATATTTTAAAATTTCACCTTTGAACTTATTAGTTAAAATAACTATAACAAAACAATTTTATTGTAATAAATATATATGATAATTTTATGTAATACATGTTCTAAATTTAATGAGAAACTCCAAGTCTTTACATAAAGATATTAATGTATATTTATGGGTTAATTTTTGTTTTATTTCTATCTTCTTCTATAAATATGTAATGGTCAATTTATTGAGAATTTGCATATGCAATAGGACTTATGTTCCATAGTTCTTACATTTTTCCTTTAAATATAGTTCTGTAAATATTTTCCAAGAGCATTGTATCATATCTCTACAGTACAACATTAAAGCTAGGAAATCTACTGGAATTCAGTGCTAATAACTGGACTATATAATTCAACTTCCTTCAATTTTTAATTGCATCCTTAGTTTCATGTTTGTATATGTATATGAATATTTGTTTGTCCATATTTAGGCAATTTACCATATTTTATACTTTTTAAACCTGATTTCAGTTATTATCACAACATGTTTGAGATATTTTCTGTATAGTAACTGTATACCTTTGTTTTTTACTGATAATAAGTACTATCTAAGTACAGTATAGAAAATTTCATAGCTTTTCTCCTTTGATACTAGCATATAAGTGGGTCATGTAATGCATCATATTTTGTTTGACATTTGCCTTTGAATCTAAACAGTATCTTGAAGAACATCAATATTTACTACATATTTGTAAGTTATTCCTTTTTATTACTTACCGGTGTTCCATACTTTTTAAAGTGTCAAAATTTTCTTGCCTGTTTAAACAAATAGCATTTAGCTTCCTTTGAGTATATAAGAATTTGTGGACAGGAATTTGAAAGCTTGCTCATCTATTCTTAAAAGTATTTAGACTTTTCTGAAACCCTGTAGAAATTAAATTAAACAATTAGCAATTAACATGGAGTGTATGTTTAGGTTCCTATCAGGGTTATATGAAATGAAATGACGGTAAAAGTGGTTGGACTAACTTTACCTTGTTTTCAGTATCCATTGATTTTATGTTTCTGGTGTCTTATAACAGCTAGTAATCACTATCACACTCTGATACCAGGTTTGGATGCTTATTTACCAGTTGTCATCCACAGAATCCTTGCTTTATGTCAATGAGAATTGATAAATACTCAATACTTTATCAAGGACTCTTGTCACATATGTAGCAGAGGACTGCCTTGTCTGGACTCAGTGGGAGAAGAAGCACCTAATTTGGTGTTTTCTAATAGTGTTTTCTACATCTAAAACAATTCTTTTTTCATACCTTTCTGTTCTCTTCCTGTTGGTAGAAACTTTTTCCATTCTTGCTTGGCAGCAAAGCAGAGTTACCATGTTCCAATGATATACAGAACATTGGATATGAGTCCACCAAGGAGAGCTATACTCAGGTGAAGGTTTGCACTGTAGAATGAGTCCCTCCTTGACTGTGCCATGCCAACCCAGTTCTTGTAAGTGGTTAAGTAAAAGTCAGTGCTACAGTTAGAAGCTCCTATCAGTATAATGAGAGCTTGCTCCAACTTATATAATTAATGACAAATACTCGATATGAAGAAACTAAATTCACATCCCCAGCATACTTTGTGTGGTATATATGTAATCATGACGGACTTAAGACACCTTATTGTGATTCTTCCTTATTCTGGTATGTACCCTCTGTGCAATATATACATCATTCTTCTAATGCATTGAATATGTATATTTTGATTTAATTATCTTATTATCCAGTACACTATTGAGTGGAGTGAAGGCATAAAATCATGGAAGAAACTTTGAGGCAGAAAATGAAGCAGCCACCATGAAGGAAACCCATTTACAGGTTTGCTCCCTTAGTTTGTTCAGTTTTCTTCCTTATAGAGCCCAAGAATACCTGACCTGCTCAAGTGGGACAGTGTTCACAGTGGTTTTGGGCCTCCTACATATATTGTTGTGGTAATTATTTAAATCTGGCCACTGGTTCATGCCTACTATCTAAGCTGCATCAGCTCTGCCTAGCTCAGCCTCCATGTTTCTTGGCCAGAGGTCACGTTCACACCACAGCTATAACAGGCCTGCCAGAAACATCAGCCCTGCTACCCACTAGATGCCAGCATGAGAGATGGCTCTGCTAATCTTCCACACTGTCTCCGCAAGGCAGGACATTACCCAGACCATTTCGCCTTCCGTGTGGGCCCAGTAAGAGAATGAGACTCTAATTCTTATAGCTAAATCAAAGGCTTTATATGTGTGATAATGATTAATAACAAGATGACCATACAAAGAGTTGTATCCCAATTAGCTAACCTAATTATAAGTTTATAAATTGTTCCGAGTGCTCTACATACATGTGTAGTTCTCCATCCTCCTACATCTCTGCCCTCTCTAGCTCCTCCTCTTCCTTTTTTCTCTTCCTCGCCCAACTTCTCCTCTTCCTCTCCTTACTCCTCCTACCTTAGCTCCTCCTACATATCACTCTTTCTGTTAAAATAACAAAATACTTTCTCTCAAAATACAATAGAGCATAACTACATCAATTTGTATCAGTAAGGTAGAAGATAGACCTAATACCAAGTCCATCATTTTGTTGACTGAACAGAACCTCTGTCATCTCTCCTAACTAAAAGACTTAGTTCTAAACCTGGCTTTAGAATGAATGCCAGCTGAAAATTATCCTCTCAAATATGTTCTCGAAAAGTAAACAGCCTGAGCTGGCTATAATACTGTTAGTCTTCCACCCTGTCAGAAATCCAGAATGACTGAATTAATTGAAATCCTGGGAAGCAGAAAAACATAGCTTCTAAAACTTAGCCAATTTTTCAACACCTGAACAGTCCCTAAACCTCAAAATTTTGGAGCATCTGATCTTCAGCCTTCTGGCCCAGAATCATCTGACAGACCTATCAATGCAGAATTTTTAAGGGCTGATTACTTTGTCTTGGCAGATATAATCAGTTGACTATTTTGCAAGTATGTCCTTTTTCTGGACTGTATTTTGTCTGTAGAAGAAAAGAAGCAATTCTTGGCTACTGGCTGTCTCACCACAACTGGAGTAACTCCAAAGATGCTCAATTTCTTCTTAGAATCCAAGATCGAGAAACTGTCAGGAGCAGACAGGTCTCTAATAAAATGAACATTTATAAAGGAATGCTTATAATATCAATTCTGTGGACTTCTGATGTTTTTGAAAACCAAATATCTATGTAAAGCAATCTGGACTGTTGTCTGTTAACTCCTTTCTGCTATTTGTAATTAAAATCTAGAAAGCACCCTAATAGTAAACTCAGAGCCATGCAATTGCTGTAGGCCCTTAACTCACAGGCTAACCATCTCAAATCAGTTTTTAAAAAGTTAAAAAAGGACTGGGTCTAAACCTTGTATTCCTAAATATGTTATATAGGCACAATGCCTATGAGAGTAACAATATTAATCTCACTTTTATATCAATAAGAAACTCATACCAATGAAAACCTTAAATTTGAAATCAAAGTAAATTTTGTACTATTTAAGAAATATAACTTAACTTAATAACAATTAAACAGATTTCTACCAAATAGGTTATGACTAAGTAAGCAATTCTAACTATTCCTCCCTGTTCCAATAAAACCATTACTTTTCTCTAGAAGGACAGCCTAATATTAACCACCTCAGTCCCCAAGCCCAGGGAATAGGGGTGTCAACTCTTCATTGACTTCTTCAAGCTGATTACGGGTGTTGAGATATTAGAAGAGGGTCAGGGGGAAGGGTAAATTGATAAGCCTCTGATGCCTGTGTCTTCACTGCATCCAGCTGAAATTCCAGGATATCAGAGGTTCGAACAGGTCTGCTCAGCTTGCTTGATGAGTAGATACACCAAGGCTGTGTATTCTGCAATATATAATTCTCAAAACAAATTTAAATATCAAGGTAATGTTTTTGTTTGAAATCTGGAATCTAGTATTCTGGTG
The DNA here is from genome assembly GCF_004785775.1 of Grammomys surdaster. Taxonomy (NCBI): domain Eukaryota; kingdom Metazoa; phylum Chordata; class Mammalia; order Rodentia; family Muridae; genus Grammomys; species Grammomys surdaster. The sequence goes on along the minus strand of NW_021604567.1, from coordinate 10,392,594 downwards.
GCCTGCCTCTGTCATGTCTAATCCATATAATTCTGGGAGGTAGAAATATCTTAATTGTCTCTTCTGAAAGCACACAGACAAAAGCTTTTTCCCAAAACAGAATTCCCTTGAGCCAGTAACCAGAAAAACCTTAATCTTGACCTCTTTCCCAGAGAAAAAATATAACTTCAAAACTGAAAATCACACCCATCTTGAAAATAAAATCAACTTAATAACTAAAACACCTATTCTTTAGGCCTTCCCCATTTTGCCAAGCAAGAAAGAACCCAGAATTCCTGTGGGGCCCACGTTAGACAGAACCCGAGTCTCCTGTGAGGCAGTATAACTTTATATCATCTGAATACACCTGATTTACAATATCTTTCTGTTTGGATCTCTGCCAGAACAGTCTCTATTTATACACTGTACTCTCTACTGTAGAGTCAGTGACAATTTTCCCTATCGTAACAAAAGTACTGTATGTGCCTATTCTTAGGCTTTCCCTATTTTTCCAAGCAGGAGATGAACCCAGAATTCCTGTGGTGCCCACATTAGACAGAACCCAAGTCTCCTGTTAGGCAATATAACTTTATATCATCGGAATACATCTGATTTACACTACCTTTCTGTTCGGCCCTCTGCCGAGAACAGTTTTTTATTTATACCATCTATCTGTTTGGCTCTGTACTCCAGAGCAGCTTCTACTTATACACTGTACTCTCTATTCTAGAGTCAGTGACAATTTTCCCTAAGTTCCAAACCGCAGGCAATAATCCCCATGTGATTCAGACAAAGCTGTTTATAAATCTTTCCTAAAAGCAAATAATCCCTATATTTTAACTTTTATACTAAAATCAGTAACTGCTCCACAATGGAGGCTTATTTATTTAGCTCTTTTGGTTAAAAGTATACCTGTCTGTCTGGTTCTGTGCCTAGAGCCACAGACAAATTTTCTCTACCTATCTTTGTTCCAAACCACAGGCAAGATTCCCCTTGTGAATCGGACAAAACTGTTTATAAATCTATATTAAGAACAAATAATCTCAATTTTAATTCACAGACACTGTACTCTCTACTCTAGAGTCAGCTACTTTCTTCTTTTCCTAACAAAAAGCAACTTGCTTTTCCTCACAGCCGGGGAGTTCAGTTGCAGTTTTTTGTTCAGGGTTCCCGCACTAGGAGTCACTTGACTCCTATCAGCTCCAATCACTCATTCACTTTCATATATATATATATACATACACATATACAGAAGCAGATATACATATACATATATATATATGTGTGTGTGTGTGTGTGTGTGTTTGTGTGTGTGTGTGTGTATCTCTTTTACTCTCAGGTAAATAGACTTAAATTTCTAGTGAATTCCTGCCCAAAATTGGTGTGCCTCTTTGTTGTGGTAATTATTTAAATCTGGCCTCTGTTTCATGCCTACTATCTAAGCTGCAGTGGCTCTGCCTCCATGTTTCTTGGCCACAGGCCGTGTGCACATGCATACTGCAGCTATAACCTGCCCACCAGAAACACCAGCCCTGCCACCCACTAGATGCCAGCATGAGAGATGGCTCTGCCAATCTTCCACACTGTCTCTGCAAGGCAGGACATTGCCCAGACCATTCTGCCACCCACGTGGGCCCAGTAAGTGAAGGAGACTCTAATTCTTATAGCTAAATCAAAGGCTTTGTATGTTTGATAATGATTAATAGCAAGATGCCCATACAAAGAGAGTTGTATCCCAATTAGCTAACCTAATTATAAGTTTATAAGTTGTTCTCTACGAGTGCTCTCCATAGCTGTGTGGCTCTCCATCCTTCTACATCTCTGCCCTCTCTAGCTCCTCCTCTTCCTTTTTTCTCTTCCTCTCCCAACTCCTCCTCTACCTCTGCTAACTCCTCCCACCCTAGCTCCTCCTACATCTATCATGAATGGAGAAAATGCCAGCACATACATTACCATGGACAAATCTCACGGGAAAAAAATCCCCTAATTGAGATTCCCTCTTCCCATGTAACACTCGTTGGTGCCAACTTAACAAAAGCAAACTGGCAATATATGCATAACCTCTCTATACATAAAAACTAAAAGAATTAAGCTCAAAAAGTAAGAAAGTAGAATGATACTTTCCAGGTACTTGTTGGGGACAGATTTGGAGATACTGAGGAAAGGCATCAAAGGACCACTTACACAGGGTGAGCCAATTCAGGACATTTAATACAAAGCATCATTTTTATATGAAGCATAGCCTATACTGTAAAATATTCATAAAATTTTTAATAAAATAAAATATAATTAAGTAACCATTTACATTTAAATATAAAAGCATGAGTAATTTCATGTACTATTATTTTAGGGAGTCAATATAATAGGAATAATTTTAAGCTGTCTTACTGAATATATCTCTCTTTTGTTGCCAGTATTTTTTTATTGGATATTTTATTTACATTTCAATTTTTATCCCCGTTCCTCATTTCCCCCCACCCAGAACACCCCTATCTCATCCCCCCTCCTCCTCTTTCTATGGTGATATGCCCCCATCTACCCACTCACTCCCATCTCCCTGCCCATGGATTCTCCCACACTGGAATATCCAGCCTTCACTGGACCAAGAACTTCTGCATTTGCCCAGGAAGGCCCGCACTACCAGCCAACTTCCAGCTTCCCTTTATATAGGCCTTAGGCTCCTGGAGGTAACCTCTCGCAACTAGCCCACTCCTGAGACCCTTGAAGCTGTGGATAAAAGATAAACACACAGCTTGATACTTTAGAACTTGCCTTTTAGGCACAATTACTGGGCGCAGATATTTCCCACCTGGAAAAGAGTGTCTTTAACAATTTATTATCTCCAACTCTTCACCTGCACTAAACTTAGTGGCTAGTCCCACCTAGCCCTTGGCAAATATCCTTTGCCTCCTACTGTAGTGGAGGCCACAGACCTAGCTCCCACTGAAGCCTTGCTTGATTGTTGTGTGTTTTTGCCTCCAAAGCATTGCAGAAAGAGCCCCTCTCCTTCCCTGAGTCTCCTTTTCTTCCTGGGCTTCTTTATTGACAAGTCAAGAACCAATTAGGGAATAGGACTTTATTTATTTATTTATTTATTTATTTATTTATATCCCAAACACCGCCACCCTCCAAATCCCCACCCGCCATAGTCCCTTCCCTCACTCCCACTCTCCTTCTCCTCTGAGTTGGTACCCCAAACCCCCAACCCTGGCACATCATGTTTCTGCCAAATTAGACATAACTTCTCCCACTGAGGCCAGACAAGGCAGCCCTCTTGGGGACTAGATCCCATAGTTTAGTCAAAGCTTCAAGGACAGTCCTTGCATCAGTTGTTAGGAGACCCACATAGAGATTGAGCTTTGCACATCTGCTACTAACGTGTCCCTGTATGCTCTTTGGTTGGTGACTCAGTCTCTGAGAGAGCTCCCAGGGATCTGGGTTAGTTGATTCTGTTGGTCTTCCTGTTGAGTTCCTATCCTCTACAGGGCCTTCCATCATTTGTGCAACTCCTCCACAATTTCCCCAACCTGTATACACTGTTTGGCTGTGGGTATCTGCATCTGTTTCACTCAGCTGCTTGTAGGAGCGTCTCAATGGACAGTTATGATAGACTCCGGTCTAAAAGCATAACAGAATATCATTAATAGTGTTAAGGATTGGTGCTTTCCCATGTGAGAGATAGGACAAATGGCTAGAAGGCCAGAAGAATGACATCTGCAGCTGCCAGGGGTGAGGTAAATCTCTAGAAAGTCCCAGAGACCTGGGATGAGGCATACTTCCAGGAGTCAATGCTGGTGACATTAGTCAAAATGCCTAACAATGGGAGTACAGAATGTGAAGAGGCCAGCTCTTGTAGCCAGAAAGGACACCCAGTAGAGGTATAAAGACACCAACCTGTTTCAGGAAATATTAGAAAAAAGGAGCCTTCAGGCTAGCTCCTGGTCTGGCCCCCATGTTCCTGCTTGAAGCCCATTTGTCTCCTCAAGCTCTCCAGGGACCAGGAGCTCCTGAGCTGGCTTCACTGAGCTGCTTTTTCTAGCTTGCTTCCATAGCAACTGGTCGCTGTGTTTGGTTCTCTCATCCCTGGAGCAGCTAATTCCTTCAGAGCCATAACCACCAGGTTGTTGGAAGACCCACTTCCCAATAACCAAGTAAAGTAAAACTCTAGATGCTTAAAGATAAACCAAATAGATTTATATATCAGCAAATACTCAGTACACAAGATTCTCACACAATAGAATTGTTATCCCAAGTTATCTAACCATGATACGAATAACTACCTGAGACTGCTAGAGACATGAGGGTGACATCCACAACCAACTTGCCTCCCCTCCTCTCCTTTCTTCTTCTTTGTCCTCCTCTCTCTCCCTCTCCCCCAAACTTTTCTGTTCCTCCTCTCCCTCTACTGCCCAATCTCCTGCTATAGGCTTTATTTTAGAAATTAAGGTGAGCAGAAGGTTCACAAGAAGTCACCTGTATACTGATTCACTCCTCCTCATCTGCAGCCCTACACTGGAAAGTGAGATTAGCATAAAGATATAAGACCAAGGCTATCCACAACTCCAAACCATCTACTAAATTTTGACCCAAAATTTGTCTGTCTAAAAGAAATGCAGGGACAAGGATAAAGCAAAGACTCTAGGAAAAGCCAACTTATAACAGGCAAATATGCTTTTTTAAATAATAGATGATTTTATTTTTATTTTGTTTGTAGAGATGTCTATACACCACATATGTCCCTAGTACCTACATGTGACAAAAGAGGGCATCATATATCCCAGAACTGTAGTTACAGAATAGATGGTTTATGTCAAACTCTAGTTTCTGCAAAAAGAGCCAGTTTATTTTAACTGATGAGGGATCTCTTCAGCCTCCAATGTAGAGGCAATGTAATTTTTTCATGAAAATTCTTCATATATCACATTAGTTGGGCTTTTGCTTAAGTGTCAGTGGTTGATCTGTTATCATCATGCTCCCCAGAGCAGAGTGGCTAGCAAACTAGCATTGGAGCACTATCTGAGACCTTTACATTCTAATATGAAAGGAGAGGGAGACCCTGGGTGCTTCATGGAATTCTGAAATCTCAATGCCCACCCTTGTAACATACTTCCTCCAACAAGGTCACCCTTCCTGATCCTTCTACTCCTCTCTAGGAGTTTCAGACAAAACCATGTGAGTATCTCTTAGATGTTTATGAGTTATCCACAGACACAGAATAATTCTATGAAAAGTATGAAAGTCGAGAAAATGAAAATTATTTGCTTTTTCTCTGGAAAAGTTGACTTCTATTTATAGGGAAGTAAATTCAAATATGTGTGGGTAGATATATAAACAAATGGATGCCTAGATATAAAACAGTGAAACTTATGGATTAGTTAAATTATAAAAGTTTTATTAGTAAAAGATAACAGTGGGTAGAATTATAGAATAAGATAAATGATAAATGCAATAAGTGCACTTTGTTTCTGTGACTTGAGAATTCCAAGCTGTGAATTTTTGTTTTTTTAACATGTAAGGGTTTAGTCAAGATGGGGTTAGTAATATTCTAGGCATACTGTAGAAAAGCTTCTTTTTTTTTTAAGGTTTTTATTTATTTATTACATGTATGTATACTGTAGCTGTCTTCAAACACCCTTTAAGAGGGCATCAGATCTCACTGTGGATGGTTGTGAGCCACCATGTGGTTGCTGGGATTTGAACTCATGACCTCTGGAAGAGCAGTCAGTGCTCTTAACCACTGAGCCATCTCACCAGCCCAGTGTAGAAAAGCTTCTAAAGAGGGTGTTTATACTCTTTTTGTGCTTCAAAGGAATAATGGCTTCTATGCAAAATACAAGATAAATGGTTTGGTTTGGCAGGCAGGAACACAGATTTCTCTCTCTGGTTTTTATATAGTGAAAACAAATAGGATATCTCCTGGGAGTAGGAAACAGTACAATATAAATGTACCTTGTGTATATTATGGGACAATTCAGACTGTTTTTCCAAAACTTGAACATCCTTACATAAAATATCATTTGTGGTCTAATGGCTAGGAAGATATATAAATAAATCAGTGAGCCAAGACATATATGTATTGAGCTTTTCTTAATAGGATTCAGGCAACTTTGAAAACATAAGAAAATCCTGCTGTGAGAATAAATCCATTATTCTTCTACCTTCCTCTTTATCTATTTTCTAAGCAAATTCCCATGGAAAGAAACTAATTCATTACATTAACAGTCACTCAAGGTATTAGATAGAAATAATTTTGGCACATGTTAAAATCCTTCACTTGTATTCAGAAGCACAAATGATAATAAGAAACGGAGTATGTGAAAAAAGAGTTCCAAATGTAATCTAAGAAGTACATGTGAGCAAATGTCTCAAATACAAGTTGTTCAGCATGGCAAAATATGTTTAATAACACATAAATCACCATAGTATCCAAAAGCTTTGTATAGTATGGAAAATTAATCCAATTTTTAATAAGTACATATATAGAGTTTTCTATGTTCAAATGTATGTTTAGAATTGGAACAAATGTTAGTTCACTTAATAACCCTAAAAATATAATAAAAATATTTCATTATCTTTTTAAAAGTGAGTTAAAAATATACAGTTAGGACAGTGGGGGAAAGGTCTGGAGTACTTTTGGAATTAAAAGAATATAATTAAATTATCTTTTTTTATTTTTGAAGAACAGTTAAACTATTATTAAAATAACAATATAATTATTTCTAAACAATGCATACTTATTATATGAATAAAAATGAGACTTAAGAGGACACTTTAATGATCTTCATGGAATTTAAGTGACAGATTTGTGTTATTAGAATCTATAGAATCTATAGAAACTGTCAGTAATCAAAATTTTGATAATATGCCTTAATAAAACTGTATAATTATTATTTATGTTGTTGAATTGTATTGCATACAAGCTAAGGGCACTGTTAATAGAGGAATAATTCCTGAGTCAAAGACATAAGAAAATATTTCAAATCAAAAGCATGTCAAATTTAGCATTTTAAGAGAAAAGTATTATGGACAAAGGGTAAAATCAGTGAGAAATATAGTTTTATGTGTAGTTTTTATAAGAGATCAATATTATTGAAATGAACAAAATTTAATATAGATATTGTTGAAAAAAATATATACATACACACACATATATATGTATATATACATATTTATATTTATACATATATATATATATATATATATATATATAGAGAGAGAGAGAGAGAGAGAGAGAGAGAGAGACTTGTATAATTTTCATTAGGATGATGTTACTCTAGGTAGTATTTATATTTAATATTTATTCTTTGATATTGAGAATGATATAAACTAGTATATTTGTTAATTTTTTTAATTTTTGAGGTCAGCATCTAATCACATAACCTTCTGATTTCCATTTTTCCACATAAACCCTCTGATGCAATACCCCTTGCTTTATTTTAAAATCATGACATCCTTATCTTTAATTATATGTTCATGTTAAAGTTTGTGCGTGTGCGTGCACACATGTGTATGTGTGTGTGTGTGTGTGTGTTGTGTGTGTTTGAGTGTGTGTGTGTGTGTGTGTGTGTGACTGTATCTAAATACCTAAATACAGCCCTTTTAGTCTGTATGATGTTACGTCTATGCATATTTTCAGGAGTGTTCTCTTTTCTGGGGAAGATATTTCATCCATTCATTCGATTCCATAGTTGTCAGATGTGCTTACTCTAAAACTGAGGCATTGTGAGTTTTCTCTATTCGCTTTTTCAGGTATATTAATGTTGTCCTGGTTCAGGCCATGTTTAGGTAGCCATGATAATTAGACTTTTAGTATAGAGTGTCTGACATTTTTTGGACACAAAATCTCATAACACAAACTTTCTCCCTGTCTGGTTGTTAAAATTTCTGCACCATCTCTTCTATAATGAGCAGCTATTTTAAGATTGATTTTTTATTTGTTTACATTTCAATGATATCCCCCTTCCAGGTTTCCCCTCCACAACATCCCCTATACCATTCTCCCTCCCCTTTGCCACTATGAGGCTGTTTCTCTATCTACTCTCACACTCCACCTTCACCACTCTAGCATTCTCCTTTGCTGGGGCATCGAGTCTCAACAGGACCAAGGGCCCCCTTTCCTATTGATGCCAGATAAGGTCATCCTCTGATACATACAAGAAGCCTACAGAACACCAAATAGATTCCACAAAAAAAGAAATAAAGAAATTCCTACTGTCACAAAATAATCAAAACAATAAATACACAGAACAAAGAAAGAATATTAAAAACGGTAAGTTATATGGCTAAGTCACATATAAAGGCAGACCTATAAGAATTACTCTAGACTTTTCAACAAGAGACTTTAAAAGCCAGAAGATCTTGGGACAGATGTCATACAGCCCCTAAGAGAGGACAAATGGCAGCCCAGACAACTGGTTTTTTTACTTCTTTTTTTAAATTACTTATTTTATTTATTTATATCTCAGACACTGTCCCTCTCCTGAAATGTGCCTCACAGTTCTTTCCCCACCTTTTCAGGTTTCAGCTCATCCTTTCCAACCGAGGTCAGACAAGGCAGTCCTGTGCTATATATGTGCCAGAATCCATGGACCAGCCTGTATATACTCTTTAGTTGGTGGCTTAGTCTGTAGGAGCTCTGAGGGGTCCAGGTTACTTAAAACTGTTGGTCTTCCTATGGGATTACCATCCCGTTCAGCTTCTTTGATCTTTCCCCTAACTCTTCCATAAAGGTCCCCAACTTCAATCAAATGGTTGGCTGTGAGTATTTGCATCTGTCTTGATCTTACTGTTTTCACTGGCATATGACACAACTTTGTTTTTGTGGATAGAAAATTGGAATTGTTTTCATTTATCAAAATTATGTTACTGACAAATTAACACTACATCTGCTCTTTTTACATTAGACAGCAATTAAAATATTTTAATTTTTCAAATAAACTACAATTTGTACACAATAATATTTGTAAAAATGTACAGGTAGTATTCATATCAAATAAATATATTATGTTTTATCAAATTAATCTATTTATAATCACCCCTACCAAATGTATTTTTTAGGTTTAACTAGGAAACTGTGAAGTATTTAGAACAGTATAAAAAATTAACATAAACTCAAAAATACTTCTTTGGGAAGGAGAAGGATGGTTCAGTGCTTCAGTGATTAATGTACATCAATAAAAATGAGAAAACTTATTTTTTATTTAAATAAAAAATTAAATTTAAGTTAAATTATATTTTTTGATTTTATTATTAAATTGAAATTAATCAAGTATTTTAAATCTTTGATAACAGAAGAGAATAAATAAATGATCAAAAATATGGACATGCAAATGATCCTAATTTATATTTTCTTTGCATAAGTCTGTACATTTGTCACATATTATATGAGATGCAGTGTTGCAGGCCCACTAAAGTGATCCTTTATGACTTCTGTGTAACTCAATAGTGATTTTCTTTAAATCAGCATATGTAGCTTCAGTAACCTACAAGAGTTTACAAAGCTATGTGATTCAAGCGAGGTTTTGAGAAAAGAGTTTTAATATCAGGACACCATGACACATATCTGTGCTAGAGGATTGCACCAAATTTCAGGACAGACTGTGCTGCATAGGGAGACCCTATGTCACTCCAACAACTCCAAAGATAAAAGTTAAAAAAAAAACAAAACAGAGAAATGAGAGAACATCTTGTCGACCTTGCAGCACTTCTTTTACATGAAAGTGTTTCACAAGAATCATTTCTATTCAGTTCTGACAGAAAAATAAAATATTCATTCAGTCCTTATAGGATATGTCTAGTTATAATTGTTCTTGGGAAGACAGGAATGATGTTTATAACAGGATTGGCAAGCACCGTATTATCCTTGTCTCGTCTTTATTAAAAACAAGAAACATGAATTTTCATCACACTGCTGCTGCTTGTAAGCCAAAGAAATACTAAAAATTAGAAGCCTGATGAAACTCTAACTCCTATCTAAGAGTTATTATTATGAATATTTTGAGAATGAGTAGACTAAAGTTTAGTGATATCAAAGAAACAAATACAAAAAATGAATCGTAGGATTTCAAAATACATTTATTACTCCAATTGTATGATAGTCAGGAAAGTGATGGTGTTTATGGAGGGAACTTCTGTTTCTGGTCAAACAGGAAATAGTAACCAAATTTTCTGGTTGTTTACAACTTATTTTTAATTTTATAAAATCAGTACCTTAATTTTCATTATTATTTCCACTTAAAAGTAGATACTTAGTAAAAATTTTAAATACAGGGAATGTTTTAATCATCTGCATTATACAGAAACATTATCATCATTTTAAATTATAAATTAATTTCTATTGTCTTTTACATTAACTCATAATGTCTCACATAAATGGTCCTTTTGGAATTGAATCATGTAGGAATATTATGATAAAGGACTATGATAATATAATTCATTAAACACATCATATTTTAGTGTATAGCAGTTTGAAACAGGATGATTGAAATTCAACATCAATTATTAACCTGATAAAAGAAAGAATGGCACATCTGCGAGAGTAAAATAATTTGCTGTCCAATCTGCTTCAAGATATCCACAATTAAATTAATTGTCAATTGATGTTTTCACCACCCCCCTTCTTTTTGAAAGAGAAAAGCATGGCGGGCTCAGAAGAATAAAGCAACATATTCAAATAAACAAGCAAACAAAAAACATTATAGAGCAAGATAATTTACAGATGAAAGATAAATGGTTAAATAAAGTCTATTTTATCGGTGTGTTTAGAATTTACTAATTGTCAAACAGCTGACAAAATCTACTACAGTATGGGCAATGTTCATCCTCTCCCAGTGACAGTTTCCTTTATTTTCATCTGTGGTTACTAAATTTTAAATTGGATGAGTCCTCTGGGTTACATCACTGGAAAGAATGTGCATAAGATTAATAGTAAAATACATGAACTAAAGAAGAAGTCCATAAAAATGATCTTTGAAAACTACTGGCAGCTCTTGCTTTTTGCTGCTCATAGGACTTAATATTCAAAGTCCATGCTCAGTTTTTCATAATATCCATTTATCTAATATCATTTTTATGGATTGAGTTGGAATGCATGGAAGATCATTTGTCTTTTGAATGTCTTTGATAAATTTTCTATATTTATAGATGCATTTATACAAATTAAATGCAAGCTACTTGCACAAAAAATGCCATGCTGAATCAGTAGTGGAAGTTATTGAATCTGTTCTTACTTGCTATATTATTTGTGGCATTGGTTTAAAAAGGAACAAAATATTTTCATATCTCAACACCTAAAAATGTGAATTGTTGTAGGAGGAGCTAAGGTGGGAGGAGTTAGGAGAGGAAGAGGAAAAGGAAGAGGAGGAGTTAGAGAGGAGATGTAGGAGCAATGGAGAGCCTCGCAGGTATTGGGAGCAGTCGTGGGTAATAACTTTTATTTAGGCTAGCTAATTGAGAAACAACTACCTTCGTATGGGCATATTGTTATAGAGCATTACCAAAAATATAAAGCCTTTGATTAATCTTTAAGCATTAGAGTCTCATCCTTTTACTGGGCCCGCATGGATGGCGGAATGGTCTGGGCACACACAGCCCAGCCTTGCGGAGACAGAGTGGAAGATTAGCAGAGCCATCTCCCACACTGGCGTCTTGTGGGTGGCAGGGCTGGTGTTTCTGGCTGGTCATTTATAGCTTGTACTTGCATGTGGCCTCTGGCCAGAGAACATGGTGGCTGCAGCTTAGAAAGTCATCTTAACCAGAGGCCAAGTTTAAATAATTACAACAACAACTTGTTAGGCATAGGCTACACCCATTTGTCCCTAAATGTTATTTTATATGCTTTTTAGTTTCCTTACATCCTTGGTATAACTTGCATTATTGTCACATCAAATGTATCATTTAACACCATGGAGAAAACATGTGAAATGTCTTGAAATTAAGCAAAGCATTTCTTTGCTAAGTCTCTAAAAGTTAACCCTATCTTTGCTCCTACCTCTAATGGTTCATGAAACCATTAGACACATAAGCTTTCTAGTTTTGCCAAGAGACACATTTGGTTGGCTGTTACAAATACTAGCAGTATTTCATCTACTCTGCCCTGAAACCAGTGGTACAGGTGTCAAAAGATTTCTAATGGTCTACCTAGCTCCTATACTTTTCTGCAACTAAACATCAGAGCTATTTATAAATGTTTGAAAAATGCCTTACATGCTTTGGTGTTTATTATCAAATTTATATTCAAGATGTCTTCATATATCAAAACTGAGAGTAAGATTACTGACCTGCAGTGTGATCTGTGAATATTCAACTGTGAGGATAATGTCAAAAATCAACTTTGAAATAAATTATTATTTTGTTTTGACAAAGTTCTATTGCTACTGACATTGAGACGTTTAGAAAACTAACTTTAATTATCCTTCAGTTATTTCTTGTTCATGTACATGATCACAAGACATGCTTTGTTTTTACATATTTGTTACTATGCCTTTCTCATGAGCAAAAATTTACACTAATTTTAACTGATTTATACAAATACTTAAGTTATGCAATTAATTTGTATTTCCTTTGGAACTGAGGTTATTTCATAGCTTTTCAATGGGAAGAACATGCATTTATTTTTACCGGTTAATGACTATTTAAATAATATTTTAAACTTTACTCATAAAACTCAGAATATATTTGCTTTTTTGACTTAATAAACTAGAGGATTATATGGAATTTGTAATTATTACTGTGTGTAATCATAGCATGTTAAGACTTGTTGAAGTTAATTTGATATAGCTACATTTGGATCCTATAGATTTAGCTTCTTAAATTCTCATCCAGCTTTTATTTACATGTAATTTTACCTGTGTTATTTTTAAAGAATGCCCCACTCCATGACAATAGGCACAGAAAAAACATGATGGTGGTGTTGTTCTTCTCTCAGTCATGGGCAGAGCAGATGAGAGTCCTTTGTTCATCCTGACTTGATGACTGGCTCGATGGCCAAAGCTTGATTTTCCATCACAAAAAAATTTTCTTGCATGTGTTTGTAATTTTATGAAGATATCCAGAACTACTATGAATTTGTAAGTGTTGCAATCATCCTGTGTTCAAAAAACAAACACCATTTCATATTATCTTTTCATACAAAGACAAAGAAACAAACTGGCTGTGGTGCCTACTAGCATACAAAAACACATGCTGGGCTCCATGATCTAGCATCTGAAGCGTCCTGAGTCCTGGCAGGCATCCTGACTGCTCTGTGATCTTCTCATTCTAATCTTCTCCAGCTCATAATCTTCCTTCTCCCAGCTTCTCTTTCCTGTGTTTCACTGTCATTTTAACCATGTACACTTTTGGCCCACATGACTTGGTTATCTTTTTCTCAGTTTTTTAACCATATATACATTTTTCCACCATCTACTCTTCAGTGCTAAAGAAACTTCTCTCTTTCCAAGAAAAGAACCTCACATGTGTAGCTATAAATATAAATACCATGAGGAAAATTTGGTAACTTTGCCATTTAGCAAATATCAACTTTAGGATCAACCTTAGATCCTGTAACCCTCTATCCTTGGGCAATCAAACAAAATTGCTTAACCCTGTATGAAATCTAATCTTGGGGAACATGACTCACATCACATCAAAAAGCGGATATTTCCTCATAACAATTGGGCCTCTGTTGTACCATTGAATCTTAACTAGTGGATCAGTATTGTAGCATGCAAGGCCCATGCCTGGATTAGACCGCAATTTTCCTATTTCTCGCAGAGCCTTCATAACACTTCTGGTACTACGGAAGCAGTCCAGCAGAGAGGATGTATTCTGCTTTATTTCAGGTTACTTTCTCTTCTTTACGCTACTCAGTATTGTGGTTTTCAGGAATAAATATGGCCGTATAATAAATTTTTGGTGAAGAACAAAGGATGATATTCTGCGTGTTGCAAAGCTGGGGCTCCTTTACAATAACTCAGAGGAAATCACTGTGATTTTACCCTCATCATACACTTCCTTGGGGAGTGAAATTTCATATCCATGCAGGGTAATGCTATTTGAGATCTCTGTATTATGAAGCTCAGCTCTTCAAGTTCGTTTACTAACTTGCAGCTTTCTATGAAGATTTTATACATATCCTTAATTGTGTCTAACCCACCCCTACTTCATCCTTTCCTGCATTTCATCCAACCTCTGCCTCATTAAATACATGACCCAGTTTTCCTTCATCTTCTTTCCTATCACATACATTCTGTTATTGGATTATATTTTTTTAATTTGGTTGTAAGATAGTATTTGTTAGCTTACATGTTATTCCAACAGGTTCCTCCCAGGGACCTAGCAATGGCTTACATCGTTATTTGGTTTCATTAGGTGTAAAC
>NW_021604567.1:10331845-10377858 GCF_004785775.1 Grammomys surdaster | reverse complement strand
CCCTCTCCCTCTCCCTCTCCCTCTCCCTCCCTCTCTCCTTCTCTCCCTCTCTTCCCCTCTTCCCATCTCCTTTTCTCCCCCTCTCCCTCTCTCTCTGCTCCTCTCTCTTTCTCTGTTCTCTCTCCTCTGCCCTTATGGCTCTGCTCCCTGTCTGTCTGTCTGTCTGTCTGTCTGTCTGTCTGTCTACATGTCTACTCATCTTCTACCCCTTTTTTCCAGGTATTTGCCCCTCCCTTGCCCCAAATAAGCCTCCTTATACCAGAGCTGTGAGATCATATAAATTCTCATGTGGCTACCTTGGTATGGACCCACAGGTATTGTGTCACCAAATTATATTTCACAACCATATTTTTTTTCATTTAGCCTTTCATTCCTCCTTCATTGTAGTTAGTCATCTTCTCTATGCCTTGATGTCACTCATTTTCCCTGCCTTTCTGTCTGTTCAGCCCAATATTCCATGTATCTACTTTCATTTTTACCTGTAATCTACTTTGTCTTCCAGTTAAAGTGACCTTTAAATGTCCATTCTAGCATTACAGCTTGCACAAGAGCTTCATGCTTAATACAGCAAACAAAATTTGAATTATATCTACATATGAGAGAGAATGTGCAGTGTTTCATTTCTTAGACTAAGTTACCTCACCCAGCATTATTCTTTCCTGTTTCAATCCTGTGGCTATCTTTATTTAGCTCTTTTAAAAAAGATTGTTGGACAACATTCCAATTTGTATATGTGCCACCTTTTTCTTATCAATGCATCTGCTGGCTGGAATAAATTTGATTGTTCTTCCAGGTATGATGAATAACACAGAGTTTAAAAATATCTGTAGTAGTATATAAAATCATTTTTGTTTATGATTAGAAATATAAACTGCATAAAACATTAATATATAAATTATATTGAAAATCTGATAGTAACATGTAAACAGGTAAAGGCTAAAATATAAATGATGAAACTTGAGCATTGACAAATTGCTTAAAGTTGAAATATTTTATATATATGTGTGTGTGTGTGTAACATGAAATGTGTGTGTGCTTGTGTGTGTTTGTATGTGTCCTTCAAAGAAAACCTAAAAGTAGCCAGCACTTGTGAAAAAATTAACATCACTGATCTCAGGAGAAATGTAAATCAAAACTTCAGTTGAAAATTACCTCACTCTTGTTAAAATGTCTGTTGTCAGAAAGACAAATGATAACAAGCTTTAGCAAGGGTGTGGATAAAGGAGAAAATGTATATGCTGTTAGTGGATGGTGAATTAATAGAGCTATCCATTATAGATCTTCACTACAGGTTCATTATACCATTATTCACAATAGACAAGGTTCTGACTGCCCTGGTTATTTTTCAGTGAGGTATTGGTTTAAGAGTTATGGAATATGCATGTGCATATATACATATGATGAATTACTATGCAGCCTTTTATCAAAAAAATATCTGCCAAGCATAATAATATTGATGAACCCAAGTACTACAATGCTAAAATAGATATGTCAAATATAATAAAACACTGCACCACCTCATGTAAATAAAATCTAAAAATGGTTGAGTTCACATAAAACAGATTTGGTAGATACAGGAAATAAAAAGATGCTGGGTAAAGCACTAAGTTTCAGTTACATTCAAGAAGTAGTTACTGGTGATGAAGAAGTTCTAGGAGTCTGATATGCATCATGATTATTACAGCTAATAATAGTGTATTGTGCACTTGATATTTTCAGAAAACAAAATTTGGGTTCCCATTCCATGTATGCATGTCATTGTACCTATGCAAGATTATGGGGATGTTAGCTAGGCTGATTGTGGTTATCACAATCACACATCTGGTGAAATGTCTTCTTGTGTTCCTTTAACATAAGTAGTTTTAGTTTTCACCTATGTTCTCATAAAGACACAAGTAAATGACATACAAATGAATAGCAACCTTTGCGAAAATATAGAAATTCACTACTCAGACTGTATTTGTGGACATAAGTATTTTCAATTATTGATCTTCTCATTTTCTTCATTAATTTTTTATCTCATTATTGTAGCTTTTCTTCTTGCTAGCCTATTCTTTTTACTAAAGGACCTCTTTGTTGACTTCTTGGCAATAGTAACCATTTAGCACAACTCTGGCCTCCAAGTCTCTTACTCACTTATTTTTCAGGTTTCACCTTTTTATTGTTTGACTTGTATTCCCAAAATAAATTTTTCATTTCTTTTTAAAATTTTATTAATGTGTGTGTTTTTGTGTGTGTTTGTGTGTGTGTGTGTGTGTGTCTGTGTGTGTGTGTCAGTTTGTATTGCATATTACAGATATCTGAAGTGGCCAGAAGAAGGCTTCAGATCTAGTTCAGATAGGAACTAGACTTGCAAACAGTTATGAGCAGCATGATGTGGGTTCTAGTAATAGAACTCTGATCTCCTGGGAGAGCACCAAGCACTCTTAATTACCAAGACCCTGGAAATTTTAGGTTTCTTCTTCTCTTACTATTTTAAAAACATCAATTTCTCTGTCATCATTGACCTTCTTTATGAGAATCTTCACAATATTATGAATTCAACAATAGTTTTGTTGGTCACAGTGAATTTGATGATATATAATTATCAAGGTCCTCAGAAGAATTAGCGTTATGTGATGACTACTGATTTACTGAATGTAATAAGTGTTCCATCTCTTTAAGAGTTACTGTAATTTAAATCTAATCATCCTATATTTCTAACAGATAGCTATTTCCCTGTGCTCAATATTCTGGCATTCATAATAATTATTATCCTACCTTTTAAGTCATTCTGAACAAGGAAGTATTTCCTCAGGCCCATATCTGAGTTTATATTTTTCTAATAAAACTATTCAGTAGTCAGTCCTCTTATTAGATATAATGTCTAAATAAATATACAATAGGATTATTTTTGGTATCATCTCTTTCCTTTAATGTGCACCTCTGTGCTTACCTCTAATCCAGCCTGTACAAATCTTTTTCATGTTTAGCCTACTCTGCTTCATCTGAGCTCAATGTTTATGTTACGATTTCCACTGACTGGATATATTTCTATGTATGAACAGGAATATCCATTATTAACTCTTATGTTCCCTCGTTCCTCAAGTCTAGATAGTAAAATATTTTAAGAGAAAATTCAATGTTGTAGCTTACTTTCCATTGAGTATAAATGATCAATACCAACTTGAGAAGGAAAAAGTTTATTTGGCTCACATGTCCCAGAAAATAAATCACTGAGATAAATCATGGCAACAACTCACACAGAAGTATAGAGAAATGCATGGAGAAATGTTGTTTCTTGGCTTAATATCCATGACTCATGGAACTAGATTTTAGATTACCTGCAACCACTTATCTAGGGATGGCCCTGTCTACAGTGGGCCAGGTCTTTCCCACATCAATAATTCACCAAGAAAAATATACCTATAGACTTGCTTACTGCCCATTCATATTGAGATTTCTGCTCAATTAAGGTACTTTCATTCCAAAAGACTCAAGTTTGTATCAATGTAATAAAAACTACTCAACACACTTACTTTTTAAGATAGTGTCTGAGATTCTATGACAAATGCTTGAATAATTTTAAGAAACAACATTTCTCTTCCCCAATAAAAAGACATAGACTATATGTGACTTTTGATTAACATTATAAAGTATACAAGTAAGTTTATGTATGTTTCAAATTATCTCATACAATGGGTATTGACATTTTCTCCAAATTAACATTTTTGTAAATGACTATTTACAGCTATTTAGCTCTCTGTTAAAAGTAGAGGAAATTTAACCCACAAACATTGCTGCTTTGACAAGGAATTTCATCAAGAGACTTGATCTGGTTGGAATGTAGACACACCTTTAATCCCTTTGTGTAGAATGTGGTTCACACCCTTAATGTACACTTTTAATACCAAACAAGAAGGAAGGAGACACGTTTGAAAGTGACATCTAATTGAGTGGCAGACAAAGTGATGAATCAGAGAAAGATTTGACAGAAGGAGTCAGAGATAGAATACAGCCAACTCTCATGAGAAGATACAGGAAAGACAGGTGACTTAAATAGAACAATTGAGGGGGCAGTGTTCTTATTTGTTTAATAAAGTTTTACCGAAACAGGTTGCAGGTGAAGACAGAAATAAGTCAGAGGATTAGAAGCAAATGCCATAGTTCATTTAAGGACAAGCAGATCAATTAACTGAGAAACCGAAAGAAGACAGATTTGATCATCAGCTTGGAAAGGAATTTCAGCCAGAACATATGAGTTGAATAAGCCAGCCAGAGTTCAGAAAGAGTTAGAAAGGGTAAGCTTATTCATCAGTAAGCCTCCAAGATGACAATTACATCTTGTGAATAAAATTTACATTTACAGTGAAGTAAATAAAAATTTAAAATACTGTGCCAGGAGTAGATTACATCAGTTTGAGTGTTTACTCAAAGATGCAACACCAATTACCCACAAACATCACAGGATATTGCCATGGCTATTGCCTATATGATATAACTTGATGGCTTTGTCTTACTTTTGAAGAAAGAGCTTAGTTCTGTCATTGAATAGAGAAATTGATATCGCATCCAACTCCTAACTTCACCCCTATATACTAGCATTTATTGTGCTAGTAATTTACTTGGCATATTATCAGAGAAAAATTAAAATCAAAGTAATCAAACAAATTAATCAGCAGTATCACACAGCTAAAAAGCTATAACCTACAATAACAAACCACGTGAAAGACATCTCAGAGTAATGATGGTGTAATTGTTTTAGAAGTTACCAAGTGATTTTTGTTTGGACTTAATTCAGGTCTAGTCTAGGAACTGTTACCAATACCTGACAATGTTGGTATGTCAACATAATGGTGGCATGTCAATAGTTACAATGGTCAAAGTACTGTTCACCCTTCTTTGAAGAAGATTCTTAAGAAGGTGCTTAAGACTGAATCCCACAACAGGATGTTGTCAAAAGAATGACAAATATAGGAACATTCAATACTAAATTGGACATCTTTATCATATTGCTGTTCTAATGGCTCAGGTTTCTGTGTAGAAAAGGACATAGAAAGATTTTAAGAGCCGGATATGCTAGACGTCCTCAGGGAAACAGAAATAAACATATATAACTGGATTGATAGATACATAAACTCATAAAGAGTCTGACAGCATACATAAAATCTGCAGAGCTGAAATCGGACAAACTGCCAGCTTTGAGAAGCTGAAGTGGATGCAGAATCCCACTTCAAAACTAAGAAGCTATTTGCAATTCATACCTATTAGAAAAGGAAAATCCTCCTTTCTTCAATGTAATGTCACACTGTAAAGATGGCCCTGTGCCTAAGAGAAGCTGGTCTATATGAAGCAGATAACATGTGGCTTTGTTTGTGGGCTTTTTGTTTTGATTTGTTATAATGGTTTTGGAGGCCTTTTAAAATCTATTTTCTTTCTTATTTTTCTCTTATGTTTTTTATTACTCCTATATTTTTGGAGAGTGAGAGAGACAGAGGAAAAAAACATAAAGGGGAATAAGTAGGAAGGTTTAAATCATCTGGGAAAACTTAGAGAACAGGAAAAAAAGGAAAATATATTGTATGAAAGCAATTTTTAATTAAAAGTTAATTAATGGGTATAAAAGAAGGTCTTTTTAAAATATTTTGTATTTTGAGGTTTGTAGAGGGGACTCAACAGTTAAGAGCAATGGTTACCCTTCCAGATGAGCAGGGTTCAACCTTTAACATGCATAAAAAGCATAAAGATTAATATTTTAATAATTGTGTAAACTAAGATCAGTAAGGACATGGTTTAGTCTAACTTTAAAAATTTAGCACTGATTTCCAAATTATCAAAATTTATTTATTCATTAAATAGTTAACAATTAAATAAAAGTAGCAATAATATTAACAAAATATTGATACACATAAAAAAGAAATCATCAGTTCTATTGCATAATTGTATGAAAAACTAATAAGTTAAGTAAACACAGCTATTAGATTGCAAGTATATAACAGATTGCATGAAAAGGAAGATGTCCAAGGATCATGTTGATTTAATCGTTTAAACAAAAATATTATAGAATGCTTGAACGTTGAATAAAACACACATAGTTTTTTAAATTAAAATTTATGGGCTCATCTTATACAGAAACAACCTTAAAGATAAAATTCCATTTAGGGAAAGCTAAGTTATTTTGTTTTGATGAATCTAAAATTATAAAAGGGTGAAAAGTTAGAAAAGATGGTATATGAACATATTTTTCCAAAATTAATTTAGATCAAATTTTATGAATAATCATATAATTAGAATTTAGACCCACTTACCAAAAGGAAAATGATAGCTGACACTGGAAATCAAGCTAACGGCCCTATGCTAATGAACTCATACATATTCACGGGTAATCTATAACCTATAATTTAAACTATGTAACTACAGGCAGGAATCTAAAACTGTTTTGTTTTGTTTTGTTTTGTTTTGTTTTGTTTACATCTATCCCTCTCATCAAGGGAACTTCTATGCAGCTGATGGGGTACAACACAGAAAAACACAGCCAATCACAATACAGGATTGTGGAGACCACTCCCAATGGATATATTTACAAAACACATTTACAATTCAGGAACTATTGAAGAAGATGTTGCAGAAAGACTGTAAGAACTAGTGGATCAGAAATTTCATGTGAAATAATAATTCAGAGTAACATCTGAGGATACACACATGAAGTCTCACCAAAATGACTGCTCAAGTCTTAACAGGACAATGATGACACTAATTGGTAAATCCAAACAAGAAGTCTCAAGCCTACATAATGTGTTAGAGACAACTAGGATTCTGGGATTGGAGAGGTCATCTTCCCTAGGGAAGAGCACACCAATTAGTTTTCAAGCCTTGAAAACTTAAACACAAGTAAAATTATGCAGATTAACAGGTTACACTTATGAATATATATGTATATGACCATTGTCTTCACTGATTTTATCTCAAGTAAATTCTCTTACTTTAACAGAAAAAAAAGTCTTTAACTGAATTTATCTGACTATAACCATTGTCAAATCATAATGACTAGGTCCTACATTACTGATGATGTCAGACTGATATAGCTATTTGAAAAACTATTCTCTCCTGATTGGAAAGCAGCTAATGTTTATGTATTTTAATAATAGAATATATATGTAAGCCTGGGCAAGTAATATGTATCTTTCCCTAATACTATGTACTAGTATACATGAATTATTTTCTTTGAAAATTGTAAGCCATTTGGATATTGCTATTCTTACTCCACTATGCTAATGATGAAATTATAGCCAACAAATAATATATGAAATACTGTATATTTCTAGAATACATGTCTTTTAAAAATGAAGCTTAGTTTCTTCATTCATAGCATAGAGACATTCTACTTGATTTGTATGTATATGTATTTATACTAGATTGTGTCTCTCCCAACCATTTCTTTATTACAAGACTTTTAGTGTAATTATTGTACCAAAAAGACCCCTAGATGTTTGTATATTAGCCTATTCGATGAGTGTCTTGCTGTTCGAAGTAGAGAATATGTTTTAAGTAATTGAATGCACAGCTTGCTATCCCATGAAGCTTAAATACAGAAATCTCATGCACAGAAAAATAATATATAAATAAGCTATGCTAAGTATGAATTGAGTTAAATTGTCAGAAGAAAGAAAATTTAGTTTACAGTTATTGTAAAATCTCCAAACATTCTTAACATCTGATCTATGAAAATCATGACTGACAGCATCACTTTGTTATGTAAATGCTCATGATCTGAAGCAAACAAGCAAATCAAGGCAGCAGAGTCATGTAACATCTCAAGTGACTTGCCTAGAAGAGATATACCAGAATGAATAATTTGAAATTATGTCTTTTCTTATAAAATATACTACTTAAACAATCATTCATTTTCTGGGGAAAAATTTTTACTTTTCCTTTTTTTTACAAATTTTTTGCCTTGTTTTTTTGGGGTTTTTTTAAAAGGATTTATTTATTTATTTATTTATTTATTTATTTATTTATTTATTTAATGTTTATGTGCACGTCAGACACACCAGAAGAAATAATTGTATTGTATTCCAGATGGTTGTGAGCTAACATGTGGTTGCTAGGAATTGAACTAAGGACTTGGAAAACTAGTCAGTGCTCTTAACCACTGAGCCATCTCTAGAACCTTGTTTTATAAGTTTTAAACCTGGTACTTTGTGAAATTAAAAGTTGTTCTCTGAGTATAAATATTAACTACTACAGTCACATCTTTCTATACAATTTCTTCTTTCTTCCTTTCTTTCTTTCTTTCTTTCTTTTCTTCTTCCTTCCTTCCTTCCTTCCTTCCTTCCTTCCTTCCTTTCTTTCTTTCTTTCTTCCTTCCTTTCTTCCTGCCTTTCTTTCTTTCTTCCTTTCTTTCTTTCTTTCTCTCTTTCTTTCTTTCTTTCTTTCTTTCTTTCTTTCTTTCTTTCTTTCTTTCTTTCTTTTCTCTCTCTCTCTCTCTCTCTCTCTCTCTCTCTTTCTTCTTGTCTCTCTCTTTCTTTCATTTTCTTTTCTTTATTTTTTGTTTTCCTTCCATTCTTCCTCCTTCTCCCTTCTCTATCTGTCTTTTATTTAATTTGTGATGGGCTCTATACGTAGCCCTGGCAGTCCTAAAAATAACTATGCAAACCATAATGGACTCAATCCTACAGAAATCTACCTACATCTGCTGGGATCATAGTTAGTGATACCATGCCTGGTAACTATGAATTTTTAGCAAATGTTGTCTTCCTTAAATTCATCTAAGAAACAGCTTTTAAACAAGTTCTCATCTAGTAGCTAAGATGAGAGTAATAAAGCTCTTATTTGCTGTATGTATATAACAAACAAATATGTAGCAACATTTTACATTAAGGAAAATAGAAAAAAATGTGAAGGTATAACATTTCCAAGTTTATTTTCAAGAAGGTCTCTAGAAATGGAATAGCAGAATGGAATACAATACATAGGCTCCTCTATAACCGGCAATCTGGAAAGGAAGCATTTCACAAACATATCTACCAGCACAAAGCTTATGCTTTTACTTATATTTTTATTATACATATAAATTAACATTACATTGTTAATATATGATATGTAGAGCTTTGTATAAATATATGAAACACTTATATATAAGTATAATTAGTAGACATAAGTATGTTAATATAATTTGTATATTTACTATATTATAAACTACATTTAAATTCTGTAATGAGAAACACATTTATATCAATTGAAATTTTTAATCACTACTCTTTTGTTTATAGCAATTAACATATATTGAAATTGTTTTACTGATAGACAAGTATAATTCTATATAAAGAATTATAAAATATAGGATATAGACATGTACACATAATTTTTAGACAAGTATTTACATATATATTTTATTCACATGTATATACATGAAAACCGACTATAATAAGAATATATATCTCTATTCCGAAAGCTCAATTTAAAAATCTCAGTCATAATTCTGGGAGATATTACAAAACTCTTATCCTCTAATTCCTCCATCTTCATTTTGGCCATTACTTTATGAACTAATGTAACTTCTACTAACTTATTTTACAGATAGTGAATATAAACATAGATTTTTGACTTTGCTAAGACTTCTTAAAGATGTCCCTACTATAGATGTTTAATTTCTCCTGATATCACATATTGCCTAGAACATCAACAGAAACAGGTTTGCTCAATAGCAAAGAACTCTAGATGAGAAGATACACAGATGATATTTCATGAATAAAAACAGACCGCTAATGGAAAAGTGAGAAATATACATATAGCCTGTGTTCATCCATGCCTGGGAATACCAGAGGACAGCACTGGGTTTGTTCCTCAGGTACCATTTACACATTTTTGTGGCATTTCTCATTGAACTGTAATTCATTTATTAAGTTAGAATGGGTGGCAAGCAGAGTCTAGTGCCTACTTTCTTGACTTAATTACTGTTGAGGTGCTAATATGAAGCACCAACCCAGAATTTTTTATATGTGAAATAAGATCAAATGGAAATCCTTGTGCTTGCAGAGTAAGCACTTACTGATGGATCCATCACTCCAAATCTGGTTTGGAACAGACTTGTAAAACTGTTCCAAGATTTAGCAACTGCTCTAACAAAGACTAAAGATTGTATTACAATTTAAATCAATGACATGATACCTTGAGAATGTAATATATAATCACCATATGTCATGAGCTAATACTGAACTGGAGGGCCCATCTACATCCCCATCCCTGACTCCATCAGATGCAGATTTCCATTCATTTCCATGGCCATCTTGCCATCTCTCCTGTCCCTTCACATCCTTGATCCTGAACATTCTTATTTTCCTCCCCAACTCCTCTACCTCCAAGTTCCCTCCCTCTATCCACCTCTTATGACTATTTTATTCCCCCTTCTAAATGAGTTTCAACTATCCTCATGTGTACCTTGTCATTGTGGGATGCTGGAGCATCTTTTGGGTATATGCCCAAGAGTAGTATAGCTGCGTGTTGAGGTAGAACTATCCCCAGTTTTCTGAGAAACTGGCAAATTGATTTCTAAAGTGGTTGTATAAATTATCACTCCCACCAGCAATGGAGGGGTGTTCTCCTTGCTTCACACCTTTGCCAGCCTGTGTAATATCTTGAGCTTTTGATCATAGCTGTTCCAATGTGTATAAAATGGAACCTCAGAGTTGTTTTGATTTGCATTTCACTGACAAAGACCTGGGACAGGGGAGATACCCAAGAATCAATGAGAGTTGACCTTAGCTGTGACTCTCAGCATTGGGGATATATAACTTGAAGAAGGCATCTCCTGTAGCCAGGCCAGTATCCCAGTCAAGCACTCTCACCAACCCACCTACAAAACTTTTGACCCAAAAATATAGGGACAAGCAACGGAGCAGAGACTGAGGAAATGGCCAATCAAAAACCAGTCCAATCTGAGACCCATTCTATGGGTAAGCACCAATCCCTGGCACTATTAATGTTACTCTGTTTTGCTTGCAGATAGGAGTCTAGCATAATTGTCTTCTGAGAGGCTCAACCCAATATCTGATTCAGACAGATACAGACAACCACAGTCAAACAGTGGATGGAGCTTCAGAAGAATAGTAGAAAAGATTGTGAATCCCAAAGGGGATAGGAACTCCACAGAAAGACCAAAGGACTCATCTAACATGTACCCTTAGGACTTTCAGAAACTGAACCACCAACCAAAAAACATACAGGGCCTAGACCTAGACCTCCCTGCACATATGTAGCAGATGTTCAGCTTGGTCTTCATGTATGTTTGTAACAACTAGAGCTGGAGTTATCCCACAAGCTGTTGCCTGTAAGTGGAATATGTTCTTCTACCTAGGCTGCCTTATTTGGCCTCAGTGGTGATGATGTGCCTAGACTCACAGAGACTTTGCTTATCAGGGTGGAGGAATACCCAAGTTGGGGGCATTTGGTCAGAGGAAGGGGGGATAGGTAAAAGATTGTGGGAGTGGGTGACTGGGAGTGGTGGACATTGAATGGGATACAAGTGATTGAGAATAAATAAATAAATAAATAAATAAATAAATAAATAAATAAATAAATACTGAACTGATTTTATAAGTGTGTCATGCTTTCAAAGAGACCAAATACTTAAAGATTTTATGAATATTAAACTAAAGATATTTTGAATCACTGAAGATTTTATGAATCTTATACTAAAGATATTTTCATATCAGCTCTAGAAGAGTATATTTATAAATATTTTTTAAAGTTTCATATATTCATGCAATATAAGCTGATTGTATTTATCTGCCATATCCTGTTTTCAACTCAACCTAGTACCCTGCATAGAACTCTAAACTTCATTCACCTTTTCTACTTTTACTCTTATCACTTTGGTTTGAATAATTCTCTAAGTCCAATTAATGCCATCTATGCTTACAAGGATTGTGGTGATCAACTGTAGCAAAAGCAGCTTACCAGTTACAATATCAAGCAAGGCTTTTACTCTCCGTCTGTAATTAGCCATCATTTACAAATAACTCCTTATACAGAGGTAGGATTTGGGGGGTCATTCCCTATCAGTTTTAGAAAATTGAATCTTTGTTTTGTGCAAATCATGTGGAGATAACTAAAGCTCCTATGAGTTCATGTGGGCAGCAACTATGGCATGTCTGAAAATCAGCATTTCACAGAAATTATCTCCTTTATAATTTCAACATATTCTTCCATAAAGTTCCCCGAGTTTTGGCTCCAGAGAGGTTTCTCTGACCTATACAGAGTTCAGTATTCAGACTTATTTATACTCCGTACTTTGACCAGTTTGAATCTCTGAATTAACCATTCCCATTGCATGAAATGTGTATGTATGTATGCATCTATAGCATTGCATCATATAATATTTTATATGTTTATATATTATGTGTATATTATAAACAATATATCTAATATATATTAGAAAATATTCTATATAAACATACATTTTATAGCATTTTGCATATTTATATATTATATGATATATCTAATATATATCACTTATATGTTATACAAATGATTTACATATATATTAGCTCACAAGTTTGAGAATTTCAAAAAGGCTTCTTCGCGTGCTCTCACTTTTATATAGCCTACCTATACGTTGCTCTTTCCCTAATCTCTGAATCTTCCATTAAACTCTAATCCCTATTGCATTCCTCCTTTAGTTTCATGTCTTTTTGTTCCACTGACTTCTACAATTGAATTTTTTTTCACATAAGGCTGTAAGTTGGAAAATCACATTATTTCATTTGTTTTTAATTAGATAGTTATCTATCTACCTTTTTCTTTCTCTGATCCCTATCATTCCCCTCTTACTACATCTGTAATTTATCTCTTTTGATGTTCCTTTCAGTTTTGTGAGATTCTTGCAGCATAATAATAGGAAATAGACTTTTAAAGAATAGCTGGATGAATATAGTCATAAGAAAAGCTTGAATATTTCCTAGAATTTTTGAATATGCTCTTTCTTTTATAACCTGCGTTTTACAATGAGCACACTGAAATCATTCATCCTTGAAAGCAATACATTGCCTATAGATAGATTAAATCTAATATATTGGGTTTTTTGATGCCTAAAAACACACATATATAAAAATATATACCCTAGTCAAAAAGCATGACACCACACCATGAAATATTAAAATGTGTATATCACTTACAATTTCACTGAAAAGCATAAACCATGAAGTCTCACACCTTTTCTTTCACTTTCAGCTTTCATGATACCTGGGTCATTATTTGAGTTACTTCTTTCTAGCTCTTGAGTTACTCAGTGTGCTGCTAACACTGTAATAAAATCTCTGTGTTTTACTCTGCTATGGTCATAAAATCGAGACCTTTCAATATTTTATGAGTGGTGTGTAGGCATTAATATTGACCTGTGTCGAGATAATGAAATGTATTGTTCTCCTTTCAAACCAAAAGAAAATTCTCCAAGTGTAAAGTCCATCAAAACTGAACCTGTAACCTAAATAAAGACAAACTAAAGTCTGATAAGAATTTACAGGCATTCTAGGGGCTTAATAGCTTCAATGACTAGCTGTCTAAGATAATGAATATGTGATCTATTTTGTCTAAGGTATGAGAGGTGACTCAGCAATTAAGAGAATTGTCTACTCTCCCTAAGGAACTATATTTGATTCCCACAAAAAGCATAAAAGCTCCCAAGCATCTGGAACTATAAATCTAGGGCACTCAGTGTCTGATTTCATGGACGTCAAGCATTAGTTATGTTATACATAACCTAAAAAATAAACTAATTTTCTTTCCCTTGCATAGCATACATACAGACATTTTTGTTTGTGTATGTATATTTGCGTGTTCATGGTGTCAACTTTTTGAACGTCTTTAGGTATGTGGTGTTTTAATCCTGCTTCTTTATTTGTTTTATTTTGTTTTTGTGAGAACACAGCAAAGCAAATTTCACTGAATTTCACTCAGAATCAACTTATCATTTCAATAATTGAAGTGGGAACTCCCTGTTTCCAAAAAGCTTAATACTTATCAAGAGCAAGAGAATTAATGGTGAATAGGTTATATGGACAGATGACCCTTATAGGGGATTGGGCCTTAGTTACATTGATTATCCTGTGTCTATTCGATTCTACTATGATGAGTGGGCATCCTTATAGAGTAGCCAGGCATTTCAAAATTAGCTCAAATCTGTGTCTCCTACCAAATGGTAGTTATTTACATCAGTTCTTGATGAAGTTAACACCAAAGGCACATACAGGTATTAGTAAAGAAGCTTGAGAAAGAAAATACTATATTTATTTAGGTACTTGTTCATGTTCATGGCAAGCTACTAATTTGAAATACTCCTATATACAATGGGAACATTCTGCTGAGTAACTACCTACATATTTAATTTTTAAAATTATTCATTTTATTATTTGAGATTAAAGTATAATTATATCATTTACCTCTCTTCCTTCCTTCTTTCCTTCATATCTCTCTCTCTCTCTCTCTCTCTCTCTCTCTCTCTCTCTCTCTCTGTGTGTGTCTCTCTTGTCTGTCTTTCTTTCTTTCTTTCTTTCTTTCTTTCTTTCTTTCTTTCTTTCTTTCTTTCTTTCTTTTTCCTCGTTTAATTAAAAACGAAGTGCTTTCTGCCCAGAGCCCTGAGGAGTGCAAGTCTAGGGCACCATTTAGAGCACCAATAGTGCATTTCAACATCAGTAAAATTCATATCTTTAGATTTAAAAATCTTGCCAGGCGGTGGTGGCACACGCCTTTAATCCCAGCACTTGGGAGGCAGAGGCAGGCTAACTTCTGAGTTTGAGGCCAGCCTGGTCTCCAGAGTGCATTCCAGGACAGCCAGGGCTATACAGAGAAACCCTGTCTCGAAACAAACAAAGAAACAAACAAACAAACAAAAAATCTTGATCTGCATATTTAATCAAGTAACAAGTTAACACACTCATGACATCTTTTTTGTTTTCTTCTGGTGAAATTCTAATACTTATTGTGATACCACAAAATTGTCTGTGGTTAAATTATTGCTTTGTATTTTGCCAAAGTTTTCAAACATTATATTTATTCAAGTCATTACTGCATGTAGAAGACAGTGCAAACTTTAGATTCTTGAATTGCTACTAAAAACACAAATATCATCTTCACAGTAGCATTACTTGACATTATACACTCTAAAAAATGACAGCAATCCAATCAAACTTCATATAACTCTTCTTTTGCCTTTATGAAATTCTCATTTCATTACCAAAGCAATGTTATTTTCAATCCTTTAAATGTATAAGAGTATTTAATACATATCTTTCTGTTTCATAAATAATTTATAACCAATATTTAATCTTTTCAAGCATTTTATTCTTTTAGGATGCAAAAAAATAATTCAATGTTTACACTTCCCACAAAAAAACAACAATTGAGATCAAACAATCCTAGTTAAAATTTGGTTGAATAACTATCAAATGTTTGTACTAGTATTTAACACTCACAATCTACAGTAACTAGGAGAAGAGAGAATTTTTACCTCTAATTTTTATCTGTATTATGTTGCTAAAACTGGAAGAAGCTGAGGAAAAAGGTGGACCCGTAGGAATACCAGCAGTCTCAACTAACCTGGACCGCTGAGATCTCTCAGACACTGAGCCACCAACCAGACAGCATACTCCAGCTGATATGAGGCTCCTGACTGACATACAGCAGAGGACTGCCTGGTCTGGCATCAGTAAGAGAAGATGTACCTAACCCTTGAGAGACTTGAGGCCCTAGGGAGTGGGGAGTTCTAGTGGGGTGGGAGTGGGGCATGGGCATATCCTCTTGAAGATGGGGGAGTAGGTATGGGATGAGGAACAATCAGAGAGCAGACCAGGAGGAGGAAAATGATTGCATTGTAAAAAAAAATTAAAGAATTAAAGAAGAAAAAAAACACCCAAAGATGAATACTTTCAAAGGAAAGTAAGTTTGTTTCATCCATACTTTAGAAGATAAGAAGTTAACTTAGAAACAAAACCCAAAGACATATGATGATCTCACTTTATAATAAAATCTTCTATCAATGATTAAAAAAGGACCAGCATACCTAACATATTACTGAGAATATGAAAATCTTCTGAAGTAGTTTCTCCCATAACCTGATTACTTCCCAAATGTCCTTATTCCATAAAGATTCTTCCGGTCTCTTAATACCATTACACTGGTATTCCAAAATCTAAGCACACATGTTTCAGGAAAAGGAAGCAAATTTGAATCATAAAAGTCTACTTAGTCCATCATAATACCCACCTTGGTCATAACCTAATTATCCTATTTTAACGGCAAATTAAATGACAAATAGCAAACTTCCTATGAACAACTCAAGGCAAGCGTATTTCTGATATGACTGTACAAACAAAATAACAAAATATACAATTCAAAAAGAAAAATTATACACATCCCAGAAATATCAGGGCAATATACAAAATATAAATTACTATGTCATAAAAGACAAAGATAGCTGGTAGTAAGTCCAGTGATTAAAGATACTTATCCATCTACATGATGACAAGAGTTTGAAGGATAGACGTCATAATGGAAGGACAGGACCAAATACTGGAAAGTCTTTTCTCACCTCTTATTAGGGCATTGGCATAGATGAATGTACACACACACACAGACACACACACACACACACACACACACACACACAAAATGCATGCATGCACAGGCACAGGTATGAAGAGACAGAGGGAGAGTCATGTAAAAAAAGTATAAGCACCAAGGAACTCTATTAACATTTTAAAATCTAAGAATTAATTTTAGAATGGCACAGTTTGAGTTTTAAATTAGTCTTATCTTCCTCTGCATCCTGTGTAGATAGATCAGGAGAGCTGAGACCCACATTGAAAGCTTCACATTCCCTTTCTGCAATGACTTTTCTAAACTCATATTGCTATATGCTTTTGATTCAGCATGCTTGAAGATATATCACAACTACTTATGATTGTCACAAATGTTTATTGATTTTGCTACACAGTTTGGCAAGAAAATCAGTCTTGACACACTTGAACTACTGTAGAGCTGTCCAAGTCTTGTATCTGGATAAATAGTAGAATCTTGCTGCAAAGTTCCATGAAGAATACCAAGATTCTCTGTATGAGACTCCTGTTTTTCCCCCTAGAACTGTGGTAAGAAGCCATTTTCCTCAGTGTCTAGATGGTTAGCACTCAACTACCTTCATATTTGTAGCCTCTAGTAGATGGTGTTTGGGCACAACCTCATAGTTTTTTCTTTGTTTTTCCTTGACAATTTTGCACATTTCCAGTTGTACTTTCTGTTTCTATCTGATTCCTAGTCTTTCCATAAATTTCAATGGAACCTGCTAAAAGTAAGCATTTTGCAACTTGAATACTTTGCTATTTAGACAGATCTGCCAAAGACTCTATTTTATGACTCTTAAATATTGTCATCCAAAGCACAAAGACAGGCTGTGAACAGAAAGTTCAAGAAACATGTAGTTTTTTTTGGTGTCCAGAAGACTGAATATCCAGGCTAGTCTTCAGTATGTGCTGGAATCCTGAAGAAGTAAGTTGTAATGCCAGTGAAAGAATATACATGCTAGCAAGGCAAGAGCAAGCAGGCAAGGAAAAAGTGCTTCCCTCTTCTGTGTCCTTTAAGTAGGCTTCCAGCAGAAGGGATGGTCCAAATTAAAGGCATGGATTCCTACCTCAAGGTA
Organism: Grammomys surdaster; assembly: GCF_004785775.1. Lineage (NCBI taxonomy): Eukaryota > Metazoa > Chordata > Mammalia > Rodentia > Muridae > Grammomys > Grammomys surdaster. The sequence continues at coordinate 10,360,190 of NW_021604567.1, read as the reverse complement.
TAACCTCCAATTTTGGATTTTAGTTCCAGATGTAGTTTAGTTGACAGCCAAGAATACCCATCAAGAAAATATCCTAGAGAACCAGTACACTGTGTGTTACCAAATGCCCACTCTTATTTTGAATTCACATTTTCCCTAATGTGATGTTATTGGATACAGTAAATGTTAGACAAGCCTTTAAGCATATACTGGAAAATGTGCAGTTATATCTGGACTAAAATTTTCATTCACATCTGATTTGTAACTAGTATTGAGACAAATCTTGATCATATCATTCCATGAACTTAGTTCTGTTTCTTGATGCATCATTTTCACAGTGTGAATTCCGTATCACCCATATGTAATTATTATTGGCATCCAGCAGCTATAAAGCTTCCGATGCTTATAAAACCTACTAGTGTTTCTCGCAAAATATTGTCCTCACTGGTAGAGGGTGTTCATTTTAACATAACTGTAGCTATATTGTATTCAGTTTCCATTTTATTCAGAAGGTGAAAATAAGTTCAGGTTCTTAGACTCTGCTACCTAGAAGCAATTATCCACAGCTGACACTGAAAATTCTCCTAAAAGGTCATTACAGTATAGTTGTATTTATAACCCATGCTCTGTTAACTCAAGACTCTGAAACTCCTGTGTTCACTACCTGTCAACCACCCCTCTTACTTCACTAAGGACCAATCAGAACTTAAAGGTTAGCTGATAATACATTGTCTAGTTAGCCAAATGTAGTACTGCTTCCTCTTCCTGAACTTCTGAAACTTGTTTTCCTATGAAAAGCCTACCTTAAGAACAGACTGGTACCACAATTTGGCTGCCACATCCTTTTTATGGTTCTAATTGATCAGTCTTGGGTTGTGTGTTTAATAAACTATTCTTACTTAGTTGAGATCAGTGTTCATATGGCTTTTGTGGCTATTCCTGAACCTCAACACTCACCAAGTAATTTTTCCTAAGGAATTGATAGTGATGGCTCAATTAGTATAGAAGCTAACACCTGATTTATTCTTAGGAAACCTTATTTTATTTTAAATATGTGAACTCTAATTGATGTTTGGCTCAATTCTTATAATAAAACAATCCTAGAATGACCTCTTTGAGTATCTGTTCCATTACATTTTGCAATATCTTTTATTAGATCCGAAGACAGAAATACTATATAGTGTAATGATTTAGGCCAAATATAATAATTAAAATGCATATTTCCACAAAATAATTGCAGTATGAAACTAGTAATGATGACAGCATTTACATGCTAAAAGTGGTATTGTTCTATAAAACATCAACTATATTGCCCAATCCAGCTTCTGTCTACAAGAAATAGCTGCTAAGAATCTCTCATGTTGCCAGGCGGTGGTGGCACACGCCATTAATCCCAGCAATTGGGAGGCAGAGGCAGGCGAATTTCTGAGTTCGAGGCCAGCCTGTTCTACAGAGTGAGTTCCAGGACAGTCAGGACTACACAGAGAAACCCTGTCTTGAAAAACAAAAAAACAAAAAACAAAAAAAAAAAAAAGAAAAAAAGAGAATCTCTCATGTTTGTCTTGTACCTATCTGAAATGAAAGATTTGAATTAAAAATTTGTTAGACATATGGTTAATATTTATTAAAATAAAATCTTTGTTCAGAAATCATTAATTACAAAATGGGCACTAGTGCCTAAAAATACAAATTTAAAAAGCAAAGTATAATTCAGAAAGCCGAGTTGAGCAATGAATATGGCAATAGGAGAGTGCCTGTACAGGTTCTGCGTCTGAGATTTGGAAGTTTATATTGGTAATAGTTGACAAGATCTACCATAATACCTAAGAAAAGATAAAAAGCAAATAATAATTTAGATGCCACTTAGAATAAGAATAAGCAATGAATAGAATAAGTATAAGTGATGAATAGGATATAGTGTGGAACTGAAGGAAAATGAAAAATATCAGAAGACGATGACATAATTAAAAAGAAGTTTACTGCTAGACAGTGGTGGCACACGCCTTTAATCCCAGAACTTGGGAGGTAGAGGCAGGTGGACTTTTGAGTTCAAGACCAACCTGGTCTACAGAGTGAGTTCCAGGACAGCCAAGCTTTCACAGAGAAACCCTGTCTCAAAAAACCAAAAAAAAAGAAGTTTACTGAAGTCCACAGCATTATCACTGGGCACAGGAACAGGGTACTTCTAACAGTTCTTTAGGGAATCAAAGCCGTTTCTGATCATTACATTCAAGTAACAATTTGAAGAAACTGAAGCTTCTACTAAACCTGTTCTACAATTAAAACATAAAGAAACAAATAAAATAATATCAATAGTAAATTGTTTATGTACAGTATATTCCAGGGCATCATTTAATCACTAATTCCATTTGTAAATAAATAATAATAGAATTCCATTAAACTGTTGCTATTTATAGGTAGATAAGTAGAACTTATTAAAAAAAATTATGAGTTAAATATATCTAAGTTTGATAATTATTTTCAAACTATGATCTAGTAGATATATTCAAACTTTACTTTTCTTTTTTGCAATTTTATTTGAAGTATACAGATCTGTAATATGTTTGTCATTAAATATTCCTAGATTATTCAAAGATTAGTGTTTGGCAGCTCTCATTTACTTACTATACATATGTATACAATAATCATATGTATTTTGATATATATCACAAAGCATACATAATTAATATAATCTTAAATAATAAATGCATAATTTGTAGAAAGTTTTGGTGGTTGAGTTTACACATAAATCAATTTAATCCAATGCTTACATAATTTCAGGAAGCCTGGACTCAGGTACTGATGAGGGATATGGGAATTATTATGATTTCAAAGGTTGGTCCTTGTGTAGACAGCCAAATGGTCAAATGAATATGGTCTAAGAAATTAGTACTTTGGATCTTATTCAGGTAATTATTGGTCTCCAGAGTTCTAAACTAATAAGAAAAAGATAAAAAACAAGTCATCCCAGGCAACAGTTCAAATTTGAAAATTGGGTGAACATGCCAAGGCAGACATCCAACACTATATACAGATTCAGCATCAGGAGGGGCAGACTGTGAAGTGCTTCAGCTGGGCAAAACACAAGTTTTTGTTCATCCATCTGATTAATTAAATCATGGTTCTCATTATGAGAAAAGGATATGCCAAGGACTGGCTTCTGGTGCCCGGATCTAATATGAGACACTATAGGACACTTCACATCAGGAAATGAAGATGGAGTAGGTTAGCATGTACATAGTTCCCAGGAGGAATGTTATTAAAAGCCAAGACTATAAATGGAAATGAATTGCAAAAGATACTACGCTGAGAACAACACAGAGTGAAGGACAGATGAGAAAACAAGGCTTTGCCTAACAACCAAGGACCAAAACTAAAACAAAATTCTCAGCAAACCTTGAGGAGCCAGGCATCACATACAAAGGTTTCAAATGTCATTGCAGATTTACCTCTATAACTGAAAGGTGAAATAGAGTTATTAATGCTATACCTAATTATTGACTCAAGAATAGTTGACAGTACCAAAAGAAATACACTGGGAAAGGCAGAGTAAATGAAAGAGGGACTATAGCTATGTATACATGGTAAAAACAGCGAGCACACTCTCCAAGACTCGGAAACAATTAAGTGAGAAGTGATCCAACAGAAAAGTGGAAAGCAAATGTATTAAAGAGATAAAATAATAATTTCTAAAGAAATATGTATGATGGTAAAATAAAAATAAAACATAAACATGATACATGTGGTTTAATATAATTTAATAAGGATTAACATCAATTTTGAAAATATAATTCGGATGGAACATAACTACAGGTAAGTTAATCGTAAATATATATACATATACACATACAAACGTATATAACATACTTTAAACATTTAAATATATCCGGTTCATTTTTTGGTGATATAAGTATGTGATACAATTCTTATAAACAAGTAAAAGAGTTAAAGAAATGCCAGTGTGATTCATTTTCAAAATGTGTTATCTTATAAAAGGTACTATAATCCAAAGCAAAAGGAGAAATTTTCCAAGAAGATATTAGTTACCAAAATTCTCTTCAGAGATTTAGCTGGACATATTTAATGAACCCCAAAATGCATCCTGTTGAATATCATATGAGAAAATTATTGCAATCTTCCAATTTCTGAATGCTACCAAAACTCTTTAAAGTTATAATTTTTCCCACCTACAAGAACGTTGTTCTAAGAATTTTATTGTTAAATACATAAATAATTTGGATTTCCTTTCTAAAATTGGGCCAAATCATTATCTGATAAGATACTCCAGCAACCACACAACTCCAATCACTCATGAATCTGTTCATGAGAATTAGCTAGACTAGAGAGATGGCTCAGTGGTTCAGATCACCAACTGCTCTTCCAGAGGTCCTAAGTTCAACTCCAAGCAACCACATGGTGGCTACAACCATCTCTAATGGGATCTAATACCCTCTTCCGGTGTGTCTGAAGACAAATACACTGTACTCATATACATAAAATAGATAAATAAATCTTTTAAAAAGAAGAAATAAAAATAGCTCTAGAATACAAATTATAGCCATCTCTTTGATGAATCTACATCTTCAATAGGAAATGGTAAGTAGTTCATGTTTATAGCCTGTACAATCTTCTCATGTACTTTAAATTACCTTTATAATCACTAATATAAGAAAAATGCTATAAACATTGTTGTGTTATACTAAGAAAAAAACAACAAAAATCTCTTTACATTCTTATATGAATTTAATTTTGTCCAGTTGTCAAGCAAGAACCATTTAATTCATTAATGCAGAATCCATTGATACAGAATCCTGGCCCTGTTGTTTTATTTATGCATTAGAATTTAAAAACTGATACCCAGACCACTTGGGTAGAGGCATGTAAATTCGCATGGATACTCTATTTTCCAAAGAATACTTCACTTGTATCAAAGCTTTAGAAATTCACATTCCTACTTTACCTTTTCTTATCTTACCTGTAAGACACGATTATATTTTTTATAATTTATTTATTTTTTTCAAATTGTAATTCATTCACACAGGGGTTATAAACACAGAAAGACAGGATGTGGGGAAGGGGATGACAAGGGAGTGTGGGTGTTCGCTTATTTTTAAGGAAATAATATGACTGTATGACCTTTGTATTTCCTTCATTATTACATATGGCAATATTCTGAACATAAAATATAATTCTTAGACAATTTGAACTTCTATGTGCATATGAATATGAATGCACATACACATGTGATTGTCAGTTAACTATTTATAAATCAGACAAATGAAAATTAGGAAAAGAAGGCCTCAATAGATACTGATTTCCTCCAGTTTAAAAGAAAATTACATCAGTTCCAAGAGATAATATTCTAACACTTATCAGCTGTGAGAATGGTTTTCTGATAAACAACACTGGTTATATTTTAGTTTGTCATCAAATTACAGCTGCTGAGGAGAGAATTTTATATTTATTTTTCTAGGGAAAAGGTCATAAGCATTGAATGAATTACTAATGAAGACATTATTTTTGCATTTTATTATTTCAAATTTAGAAACCAATTAAAGTTTCAAATATATTCCAATGCTACATACTTACTGCTATTATTGAAATTTATTATAAATTCAAATGGTTTTAAAATATACTTCAGAAGGAAAGTGATTTTGGTTTTCACTATCAGGCAGTTATCTTCATGTTTTAAAATCAATATGAAGATTTGTAGCATGTATTAAAAATGAAACAATGAAATAAGCATTAAAAGTATAATATAAATCTTCATGTGTGTTCTAACTGGAAGGACTAATTATACATGCTATTGTTAGATGTAATATAACATCTTCATGAGTAATGCTTTAAAAACATTACTGTAATTAAATCTTTTATGGAGTGGTATTTATATTTTTTCCTTTAAAGATCTTTATTAACTCATTGATAATTTTATACATTGTAGTTTGTCTATAGTAACACTTTTTATTCAAATTCTCTAGGATCTAACACCTTGATTCCTTACCTACCTAGTATATGTCCTCCTTAATTTTTCAGTTTTTCAAAATGTTTACTGTATTTTCTCCCTGCTTTCTTTTCTTTCTAATCTCTTCTGGTCCACTCCCCTTCATCTCATATTAATACTCATGTTTTTCCTCCATTCTTATTGTTTCACACATTTACTCTCCCAGACACACATGCACAACAGTTGTTGATTCTATTTTGTGTTATTCACATACATAGTGCTAAGCATGTAATATTGCTTAGTATATGAGGAGGCCTCGGCCATGAAAAAGAACTTATCTTTTACAAGCCATCAATTGCCTTAGCACTTTACCTAAGCAAAAAGCCTCGTGACATTTTCATGTCAACTGGGGTTGCTATTTTGATGGTTTGCATGAGATATTATATTGCTGAGATTTCATATGTGTTCTTTCTTTCTTTCCAGTCTTATTCAGAACACTGTATTTTGCATAAACACTGATTCCTCAGACTCAGACCTTCTTTCAAGCACATCTTTCATAACATTTCTTAACATTAAGTATAGAGATTATGCTGTGCATATATCAGTTGGAGTGAACCACCTATGCTCAGTTGTTCTCTTCAGCGTTTTGACCAGATGCAGGCTTCATAAATGGTCTTCATTTTCTACAAAACGCTCTTTTGATGAACGGTGAAAACTAGACTTATCCTGTGAGCATAAGAATCTATATATATATAATGACCTTAGCAGCCATCCATACTTGGCTAGATTTATCATACCCAACATGAACTCCTTCCCATAGAGTTGGACTTAATTCCAAAGAGACAACAATTGATTAACCACAGTTAAATATTCTTTCCACACCATTGTGGATATTTTGATTTTCTGACCCAGCCATTCTGTGATTCATAGGATGTACACCTGGGAAGAACTATCAACCATGACTCTTGGCTAGCTTGTTGTACAGCACCTCCAGACTTTATCAGAACCTGACTTTGGGCAATAGGTTTCCCCATTATTTTTATTTTGATTCCTCCAAGTCTTGTCTAAAAGTGCTATGGTAAAATCCATAAGTTCTCAAAGGCATATAAGGTCAGTGTCAATAGCCCATATTCTTTAGAAAGACATTGTTTATTGCTCTGATCAACAATTCAGTGGAAAGTTTCCCAAGTCTGATACCAGGGTTATGTTAGATAGTTCCTAGCTTTTGAAAAAGAGAATATCCACCTTAACTTCACTTCAAACATAATGGCAAAAATTAGATAAAAGTAAACAAGAGAATTGTATACTAATTAAAAACTCACTTCATCCGAGTTGAAATAATAGGAATAAAGAGGACATTACAGCCTATTTATATATACTATGCAATCATTGGTTTACTGTTTAAAGGTTCCAGAAAAATTCCATTCATTGTTCCACAAAACAATCTATAATAATTAGAAAGTTAAATGTCATTCAGTTGAAAGAAAAGGATGTCCACAACTATACATCTAGTATAGGAAAATATCCCGAATACATAGAAAACAAAAGAAGCAAAAAAACAAATCAAGAAAATACATGACTCAAAAATAGACTATGGACCTGACAACAGAGTTCTCAAAATGAAAATGTAAATGATGACAGATGTCTTTAAAAGTGTTCAACAATCTTAACAATTATGTAGATTAAAATTAAAACTACTGCATAATTGTATTTTATCCAAGTCTGAATGGTTACAGATGAAATCAATGCTGGTAAAATGGGGGAGGAAGTAGGTGAAAAATCCTTATTTTCAGTTAGTATAATTGGAAACTAGTGAGAATATTAAGTTTGTGTGGAAAACAACAAAAAAAGAGGTGGTGGGAAGTAGGGTCTAGAGTGATATCACAAATGTTAAGAGCACTTACTGTCCTTGAAGAGAACCAGGTTTATTCCTAAGCACCCATATGGCTCCTAACAACCATCACATGGGATCAAATTGAATATCCTTTTCTGTTCTTCATGGTACCAACATACATGTGGTACATATATATACATGCAGGAAATACACTCATATACATAAAGTATACAAACTCATATACATATAAAATTAATAAAAATAGTGTTGTTAAAAAGTTTTGGTAGATCAACTTATGAGCCAGATTTCCTAAATTACTACACACTGTATTCCACAGATACTTGTCCAGCTGTGCTCATTCCTGTTCTATTTACAATATTTAGTGAATCAAAATAACCTAAAAATTTTAAGTGATGAATGTACAATGAAAATGTAGTATACATGCAGAATAGGACTCTTTTCAGTGCAACAAAATTAAAGTCATGGTCTTTGAAGGTAAATGGATAGAACTTGAAAGAATTACACATGTGAGGTAATCCAGGTCCAGAAACTCAAAAACCATAAATTCTTTATTTATAAATCCTCTGTCTGAGCTTTAGATGAGAATATAAAGTCTAGCAAATTCACAAGAAATGGAAAGTAAAATGGGTGACGGGAATAGCAAGAGGGAGCTCTGGTAAAGGGTATACTAGGACAGTGGAACTACGTATGAAAAGGGAAGTAGAAATATGAAAGGAACACTTTAACATGGATGAAGGGAGGAAGGGCAACAGTGACAGAATATTGAGAGATCAATAACACCAAGGCTGTTTACAAATGTTCATACACATTTCCTTAAACTTAATAATAAACTAAACATTTCCTTGCCAGAAATGTGCACAATTTCTTAGCAAATGTCATTTGTGGTAATGACTACAAAATGTATAAACCAGAAGTATTCTATACACTTAGCTGCACAAATAAATTTTATACAAATCATGATTAAATTTACATGTAAAAATCAACCAGAAGTTTCAAAATTTTTTAAGCTTCCCCGTTTTTTTGTTTTTGTTTTTCAGTATGTATTATGAAATTCGGGTCCCTCATTTGATTTTGTGGAAACATATTCATTCACAGTACACAAAATTAAACACTTGGCTTTGGATAAGGAGATAAGTCAATGGACGGAACATTTACACAGCAAATGAATGAACAAGAGGTACAAAGAATGCAAGCAGACAGTGCAATATTGCTCATCTATCGTCTCAGCGTGCTTACGGTAATATAGACAATAGAAACAGGAGAATCCACAGAAGTTTATGGTACAGCGACAAAGATTGAATTCTGACCTAAACATTTTCACTGTGGCAAAAACATGTGTCCTTTTCTACACAAGATATATGCTAGACACAAACACATTGTACAATACATCCAAATTAAAATTGTTACCAGTATTTTATGAGCCTGGGCCATTTCTGTTCATTTCCTCACCCTTCAACTTCCATGGAACTTGGAAATACTTTGCCTACTTATGGAATATCTGTACTCCTGTCAGTGAAGAATGTACAAACATACATAAAGCCTCCAGGAGAAATCCAATGGTTATATACCATGTTACCATCATTTTCATATTTGACCATGCAAATGTACATATACATAGAAATGCACACACCAAAACTGTATTCAAAACAACTAACAAAAGATAAAAATTGACCTCTAAATGGATGATGAGAATTAATATTGTCAGCTTCTTTTTCTTTTGTATGTTTTTTGTTGTTGGTTTGTTGGTTTCTTTTTCATTGTTTGTTTGGTGTTTGAGATACGATTTCTCTGAAGAACCCTGGCTGTCGTGAAACTCTTTGTAGACTAGACTATCATCAAACTCAGAAATTCTCCTTCTTCTGCTTAGTGAATGCTGAGATTGAAGTAGTGTTCCACTACTGCCAGAAACATATCTTATTTTCTTAATAATAGTATTAGACATGCAGTGGCAAAAGGTTGAAGCCAAGATTTAAACTTACAGAAGAAAAGGGAAATATCAGTATTCTTTAATATCTTTCTAAAAATATTCCCCCTTTCTTGCTATGATAACAAATATTATTTTGAATCAAGTAGTGTCATGTGGACAAGACTGCTCTGAAGAACTTTGTAAAGTTTCTATGACTGTCTAAATAGAAAATACTGAGGTTAAACAGGAGGATGGAGAATTATTGACGTAGACAGTGATGAACAGAGGGAAATATATTCAAGCCAAACTAAAACCAATTTTTGTAGCTGAGATAAAAAGAATAGTGCTTACAAGGATGTGGGAAATTTATAAGGTTCATATTCTGAGTTATAACAGTAACAGGAGACATGTATCCTAGACTCAAGAAAATTAAAAATGTGACAAACTTAAAATTGACAGGGAGCTTCCCAAGTTGAAAAAAATCACACTTTTCTATATTATGATTGATTGGAGACTAAATATATGAGAGATGAAGTTTTTAAGTGGATGTTTGTCAACCATGTTAATGATAAGGATGTCACATTTTAAATAAAAACTAGCTTAACAATTCTCAGTTATTTACATTTTACTGTATTTCTTCTCCTGTTTTAACAAAATGTTGCCTACTAAATTCTTTTTTCTCCCTTTGGATATTTTACTTATTTACACTTCAGATGTCATCCCCTTTGCCCATTTCCCCTCCCTAGAAAATCCCTATCCCATCCCCCCTCCTCCTTTTTGCTTTTATATCATTTTAATTACATGCAAGTATTAAAGTCAGTTCTAGGTTGAGGAACTAGCAATATAATAGATGCAAATGACTGTTTGCAAACTAAGTTCCTAAGAAGGATATAAATTTAAACAATCCTTAGGTATAAAAGACTAATGAGTACAGGATCGGGGTTTTATAAATCTAATGTCTGTCTAGATTACGCCATTCTCCTCTCTCTAAGTATTCCACAGGGCAGAAGGGAGAGAAGATAATAACTTTTCCCCACTCAAGACCAATTATGAAGTATTACTCTTGCCCACAGCGATAGACTCCTGCTTCCTCATTAGGTCTTATGGGCTTCATTTCATGATATTTCATTAGGGTATAATGGTCAGCATGAATTATGGAGGGGATATTTTCCATTGAGGGCATTATATCACTGTTTACAAGAAGTATATGACAACATTTCTACATTAGATATCAGAAATTAGGATTTCTACTTTGTTTTGCTATTTTTTCATTAGCATATGTTAATTATATAAAACAAAGGTTTACTGATGTTTTAAAAAACATGCACAGGCAGCTTTATTTAAAATCTTTATCTTCCTTTTCTAATTCCCTTTCTTTCTTTTTCCATATACTAACAGTATACTGTTTGCTTTCACCTCTCCCAACATGATACGAAACTAAAATTTTACAGTCCTTGTCTTTGTGAGTCTGGTTTACTTCACTTAATATCCAGTTGCATGCACATTTCTTCATTCAACATGATTTTGTTTGTTATTCCTTGTGAAAGAATAACATTCCATTGTGCATGTGTACCACATTTTCCTCTATTCATCTGATGATGACTTCCTAGACTTAGTCTATCATATGGCTTTTGTGAACACCTGGATAATGGATATGTGCATATGGTTGAACAGTAAGCTGATTTTGGTAATTACTTGCATATAACCCAGTGCAATAGAGCTGTATAGTATCACAGTTCCATTTAATCATCCAGGAATTTCCTTACTGTATTCCATCCCTAACTTACACTTGTAAACATACACCAAGATCCTTTTTCCAATACAACTTCGCCAACATATATATTTTTTTTCTTGATGAAGTTTTCTGATTTGCATTATGAAGTCTCTGCATATTTATTTGTAGTTTTCTGATGACTAATTATGTTGAACATGTTTTCATGTTATATTATCCATTTGTACTTTTTCATAAAAATTAGATGTCTCCATTAATTTGCCACTTTATATTGAATTTGATTAAGTCCTTAACTGACATCTCTAAAGCATTGACTTCAGCCTTCTTTGAAATAATCATTGACAAAACTAAACCATTGAATTTTTATTGGATATAACAACCACTACAATACATTTGCATTCGGCTATTAAACACCTATATTGTTTTACAGGAATATTTATTAACACTTTCATACTCCTTGTAGTTCTGAGTTGTATTTTGTAAATCTGCTTGGAGGGCAGCCTCTGTTCATCTTATGTAGGAATATTCTTGGTGCAGGATTTAATTGATGAATTGATTCTCATTAACATGCAGATGTGAGATAACAGACCATACTACTTACAACAAATACAAATAATTCAAATATTTAAGTACATTTAAAGTGCTGAAATTCTAACAGAGAAAGAACATAGAATATTTATTGTTTAAAGGTTTAGAAATTGTTTCTTTTTTCTTTTTTTTAAATTATCTTTAATCGTTCTTTTACTGTTCAGTCATTATTCCCCTCCAGTTCTGCACTCCAACTGTTCTTCATCACATTCCTCCTCCTCTGTCTGCAAGAGGATGTTCCACCTGCACCCACCCCTGCAGGCCTCCGTACTCACAGGGCTTCAATTCTGTCAAGTGTAAGGTTCATCTTTTCTCACTAAGGCTAGACCAAGCAGTCCTCTGCTGTATATGTGTCAGGGGCCTCATACCAGCTGGTGCATGCTGCCTGGTTGGTAGCTTGGTGTCAGAGAGATCTCAGGGGTTCAGGTTAGTTGAGACTGCTGGTCTTCCTATGTGGTCACCCTCCTCCTCAGCTTCTTCCAGCCTGTCCCTAATTCAACCACAGGGTTCCCCAACCCTGAGTTTGATTATTTTTTGTCTTCTACTCTTCATGGGTGTGTTTGTTTCTTTTTGTTCTAGGACTTTCAGGTGTGCTGTTAAGTTGCTAGTGTAGATTTCTCCAATTTCTTACAAGGGCACTTAGTACTATGAAGTTTCCTCTTAGCACTGGTTTCATAGTGTTCCATAAGTTAGGGTATGCTGTGTCATCATTTTCATTGAATTACTGGAAGTCCTTAATTTATTTTTCTTTTTTTCTTCCCTGACCAAGTTATCATTGAGTAGAGAGTTGTTCAGTTTCCATGGGTTTGTAGGTTTTCTGTTGTTTTTGTGGTTATTGAAGTCTAGTATTGGTCCATGGTGATCTAATAGGATGCCTAGGATTATTCCAATTTTCCTGTATCTGTTATGGTTTATTATGTGACCAATTATATGATCTATTTTGGAGAAGGCACCATGAGGTGCTGATAAGAAGGTATATTCTTTTGTTTTAGAAAAAATGCTATACACACACACACACACACACACACACATATATATATATATATATACATATATATATGTATATATATATATATATATATATATATTCTGTTAAATCCATTTGGTTCATAACCTCTATTAGTTTCTCTTTGTCTGTTAAGTTTCTGTTTTAATCACCTGTCTATTGGTGAGAGTGGGATGGGAATTTTAAGTTTTAAAGAATTCCTATTAAATATGCATTCCACTTCATAGATAATACTTAAAAATACACATACATACAAACATAACAAACAAATGTATATATATGTGGACAAAGTATTAGAAGTACTTTACTAGGAGTTTAACTAACTGAATATTTACAGTATAAATGTAATCTTACAGTGTAATTTTACAGTGTAATCTTACAGTGTAATTAATGTAATCATACAGTGATTAGATTTATTAATTTAATAATATAGCATATCATATTCATATATCACATGACACCATTTATTTCAAATGTTTACCTTTTCATACTTGCATCATTATGATAAAAAGTAAGAAAGTTAAAATCTTCAATATTATTGTCCTCTAACTGTATGTTTTATCCAAATGCTAAGTCTTCAATGGATTACTACTCAGGAAACTGAAATGATAACAATGTATTCTTCTGAAATACACCTTGAAACTGTTTTAGTACTCTTATTTAAGTAATAGTATCTTCAGAATAATGATTAGGTACAAAAAATAGCCCTTTAGTTACATTTTTGCTACCAATTATTATATAATATAAAAATTATATGTGATGTACTAAATACATAATGCTCTTTTTATATCAGCTTCATCAGTGCTTGGGGAACTCACAATAAAATCAAGTTATGACACCTTGAAAGACAGTTATGCAATATTGACATAATTAATTTATAGTAGTTTTTCAGTTGCATTAAATCCTATATAGAGCCACAAAATCAAGACACTATTTTGGATGACAAGAAGTGCATGGTGACAGAAGCCTGATAAAGCTGTCTCCTGAGAGGCTCTGCCAGAGCCTGACAAATTCAGAGAGGATGATCTCAGTCAACCACTGAATAGAGCACAGGGTCCTCAATGGGGTCCCCAATAGAGGAGTTAGGGAAAGGACTGAAGGAGCTGAAGGGGTTTGCATCCCCATAGGAAGAACAATAATATCAACCAACCAGATCTGCCAGATATCCCAGGGATGAAACCACCAACCAAGGAGTACACACGGAGGGACCCATGGCTCCAGCTGATCAGTGGGAGAAGAGGCCCTTGGTCCTGTGAAGAATCGATGCTCCAGTGTAGAGAATTCGAGGGTGGGGAGGTGGGAATGAGTGGGAACACACTCATAGAAGCAGGGGGGGGATGGGATAGGAGGTTTGGGGGTGGGGGAACAGGGAAAGAGAAAACATTTGAAATGTAAATAAAGAAAACATACAATAAAGTAAAATAAAATGTTTTAAAAACTATTATGATTATGTATGAAAGTCTTATGACAAAACATGTTAAACATGATTAATACAGATTTGTGTATACTATATATGATTTATCAATATATCTATCATCAATCTATCTGTATCTTCATCTATAAGTTGTCTGTGAAAACCTATATATTTCTAAATTTATATCTGTCTGTATATCTAATGTGTATATTAGATACACAAATCTCCCTTTATACATATATATTATATACAGACTTCATACACATTATATATATATATATATATATATATATATACTTTAACTCACTTTAACACATTTGCAATAGTTATCAAATTATTAATAATTTCTTCAAAATTTCCTTTTAGTTAATTTTACTATTTTATTACCCTATATATTATTAGTTGTAAAACATGTAGGTTTTCTTTTTGAACACTGTGCTTTAATCTTTCTTGCAAAACACATTTTTGCTGACAGATAACTTTGATTTAGTTTAAGAAAGTATTTTTCTCTCTTGCTTTGAGATATAATTCACAGGGTACAAAATTCTAGGCTATATTTTGGTTTCTGCAACACTTAAAGCATTTCTCAACTCTGTGTTCTTGCTTCCACACTTTCCAAAAAGAATTCAGAAACAATTTTTTTGGGTTTATTCCTACAGGGATCTTTTCACTCTTGTTTGTTTCAAGTTATTTTTTTCAATCTTTGACTTTCTGAAGTTTAAAAATTATATTTGTCTTGGGAATTTACTCTGGTTACCATTTTCTCGATCCATAGCACCATAAAATATTAGAGATACTTTTGATTTTTTATTTTATTCTCATTTTTTATATTTTTCTCTTCACATGTTATATATTTTTACAGTTTTGCAATAATTATAGGATATATCATTACATAACCTTTAAATTCATTCTTGTCTTTCTTTTTTTCTTATTCTTTTTCATTTTAACTAAAATCTATAGTTCTCAAACATACTGATTATAAGGAAACCAACAATATACAGCATGAAATGTATATTACAGTTAACCTTAACAAGTCTTCGTTTTCATAAAATATAGTCTAACAATTTTATATAAAAATAAAAAACATTTTATTCTGTCTTGTTCTTAATATACATTGTCAAATTATATTATTTTTTCTAGTACAGGGAATTGAAAAAATTCAGAGTTGATTTCTGTTTGCCATTTTCTGCTTCTGTATTACACTTATCCATTCTATTTACTCCATTCATTCCTCTCCTCTCCTCACACATGTAACACATGCTAACAAACACTAAACTTAATGTGCAAAAGCATCAGTTGTATGTTTACTTAACATCTCTGATGTCTATATTAAAGGTTTTATAGTTTGAAATCATAGTTGGTTTGTTTTCAGCTTTTTGAAATATCTCAAAATTTCAAAGTGAGGAGTTATATTTTTAATAATATTTACTATGACAGAAGTCTGGCATTCTGCCTCAACCTACATGGTTTAGGGGTTGAACTCTCTGGAGATATTAGGAAAAAAAGGCATGTAGAAAAGCTGGGATGTGTTTAGAGGGTTGCGTGCTGTGGTGGAGTGGCTCCCACAACATCCCATAAACTTACTGCAATTATTTAAATCTTCTCAATGAAGGAAGCCAGTTCATTTTATACAGCTGGAGAAAAAGGCAACTTCTCCATGAGGGTTTTCTGTAGGGCAGTACTCTCAGGACATGAATGCACAGGGGGCAGAAAATATGGTCCATATTTTATAGACAAATTGTCAACATCGGCACAAGCTTTTTGGGAAAGCTTTACAATTTTTTAAAGCCTGATCTGGGCATCGTTTTACCTTTCCCATGAATCTGACCCATTGAGGTTTTTGACAGGTCCATGCTCTTGTCATCAATGCTTATTTACTCAAGACTTCACCTACTACACACATCTTTCCTTTATTGGTATTAAAATAATCATTGCCTTGATATATAAATATTAAGAAATATCTCACTACTCAAAAGTGAGTATGGCTCAATCTGGGAATAGAACATGCTATTACTTCCTATTTTGTCTATTGAAAATGCTGTGAAGGATGAAAGGTAGAACAAATTCAAACACAAATCCACTAGATTAAAGCATCTTCAGTGGTGCCCTATGCACACATGTTACTTAGTGACTTCTGTGGCAATTATTACACTATGGCTTTTTATATATCTAACAGAAGGAAAAGCTTACTATTACAGCCTGCTTCGTGGTGAGGCATAGCTTCTTCAAAGTAAAGATTATTTAAAGGATGGTGGAAGAAGACAGTAATTGTAATGGTTATTAGAGGAAAATAGAATTTATGGCCTCTGGCTCTGCATTCTTACCAAAGAGATAGAGTGTACCAAGTGACTGCAAAATAGATCTCAGAACTCTGGATGTTAGTAAGCTTGCTTTGATGGCTGAATAATTGAATGGGTTTTAAAGTGTACATCAACAAGACCCTTCATCTATAGTGAGTAAAAGGCTGATGCTAATAGAAACCAATTGGATAGTTCCAGTGTTTTATATATAAAAAAATCTATACCTTTTCAGCAAACACTAAGTTTGCATTGATTCCCTTTCTTTCAAGACTGGATAAAAAGAGATGAAATCACTCACCACAGGAAAATAATTGGATAAAATGAGTAGAAGAGCATAAAACTTGCTTTTGAAAATACATGATAAACATTGGAACATTTTAGCTGTTTATTTTAAATTATAGATCACAATTTTAAATGAATAAATTTGGTTATTGAAGATGATGAAAAAATATATAATGAATAATCAGAGCAGAAGTGGGGTTCCAGAAAGTGAAATCTTTTGTAAACCTTGAAAATATGAGAATAAAATCTAGAATGTGAAATGAAAGCAGAATTATCAAGGAAGCAAATGTATTCATTGAGCATTTCAAAGACTTTAAATAAATGTTTCCAAAATAAGAGGCAAAGTTAAAGATGAGAATAATGCATGCAAATGGCAGGTCCTATGGATATCAAATAGAGATAATTAGTAAACAATGTAGAAATTGCAAGGAAAATTAACAAGGACAATATCTTTAAATTACTTTACCCTTCAATAATCTAGTCTGCACATCTTACCTTCAAACCATGACAGAGCCAGGAAGTTACAGTCTTAACCTGTAATCACACATTTAGGAGATAGAGGAAGGTTAATCAAAAGTTCTGTTACTCTCTGATACACAGCTAATTTAAGTTCATCCTGTTCTACATGAGACCTGACTTGAACAATTAAAAATTAATTAATAATAATCATAAATATATAATCAGAATGACTATAATTTTAAAGTCATTCCTATATATCGTAGAACAATTAAATAATGAAGGAATACCTTGCAGTCATTTTCTTAAATAATATTTCATTATTGAATTTAGTATATCACACTCCAAAACATTTATAGCTAAGAAGTAGAAATTTATGTTCACATGAAAATTTATAAAGATTAATCTAGTAATTTTCATAATTAGCAAACCAAAACAACAACACAACTGACTTTCAAATGTCAAATGGACAAGCTATGCAAAATAATGAATATTGACCAACAATAAAAATAATGTTTTGCTCTTCAAATATCAAGAAGTTTCTAACAGAATCGAATGACTTAAAGTTTTATCTGATTTAACAGTTTTCTTGTGAGTTTCTTAGAATGTTTTAAATGGAAAATTATCTTGCTGCAAATTAGGGGTAATTAAGATCTTTATAAAGCTGTCAGCTGTATTCATTCATCTATTTATTGATTTCATTATTTGACATCTTGATATTTAACTTTTTGAGATCTTCACCTACTCTAGATATTGGCCTTCTGTCAAATATATATCTGACAATGACTTTTTCCTATTCTATAGGGTGTCTTTAGTCTGTTTTGTTACTTTGTTGCTCTAAAGCTTTTTAATTTTATGCCATCCAATTTGCCAGTTTTTGCTATTGTTTCCTCATTTACTGGAGTCACTTTCAGAAAATCATTTAAAAAAAGTGCAATTGGCAAACACACGAAAAAGTGTTCAATATACTTAGACCTTAAGGAAATGCGTATCAAAGCTACTACACTGACATTCTGTCTCTCTCTCTCAAGTTAGAGTGCCTATCAGCAAGAAAACAAAAGAGAAATGCTAATGTGAAAATGAAGAGCCCTTCAGTACTGTTGGTAGGAATAGAAGTTTCTACATTTGCAAGAGGAATCAGAGTGAAGCTTGTTCATAAAACTAAAGTACAACTACTATGTCACCATGTTCTTCTACCTTAAGCGGTGGTGGTGGTCAATCCAGAGTAGGTCTAACAGGATTATACAAAGAAACTCTCAGTTATTTGTTTATTTACATTGTGCCTACAAAAGACTCCTATTCATCCTGAGTGGCTATCCACAGACGAAGAATAAATAAACTATGTTTTTGGAGTATGGTGGAGATTTACTAAACCACAAAGAGGAACAGAATGATGATACACACACACACACACACACACACACAGAGACAGAGAGAGAGAGACAGAGACAGAGACAGAGAGAGACAGAGAGAGACAGAGTCAGAGAGAGAGACAGAGAGACAGAGAGATGGGGGATGGAGGGAGGATGGGAGAGAGATAGAGAGGGGGAGAGAGAGAGAGGCCAGGGCAGATAGATACATGGAAACACACAGAGACAGAGAGAGACCAGAGAGACAAAGAGAGAAGCAAATACACAAATCCTCTTAGAGATACAATTAATTTCCCTGTAATTAATTTAGATAAACCTTTATATCAATTGTATTTCTGAAGATCTATCATGATTTTAGTATTGTGATATGTATATGAGACTGAAATTATCCTGAACACTGAACTTTGGACCTCTAAACTAGTGTAAAACATACAAGTAAATAGTTAGGGCCTATATATTAATAACTTTTTCATAGTATTAAAATATTTATCTTTAAATAATGTTAATTAAAGTACTGGAACCACACAAAGAAGTACATCTCTGTATCTTGTATTTTGCTAGCTGTTCAAAATCTAAACATGATGCTGGAGAGAGATCTCAGCTTTCCCAGAGGAGTCAGTGTTTGGTTGCCTGTACCCCTATACTGTGGGTCATATCTACCTGTAAATCCAGCTCCAGGATATCTACCATCTCTGGCTTCCTTGGGGACGTGCACTCCTCTAAGATACACAATTTAGACACTAACAGACATACAATTTAATTCAGCAAGTTCTGTTACTTTATAGAATCCTGATTAAAATGAAGACCATTTTCATACTCAACTTCTGTTATTACAATCATTTAGGTTTTCTTCTTTTCTATGTGTCTTATCGGAGATTCAAAATTTATAAAATCTTAATTAACATTTCGTATTATTGATCTTTTGCTTTCTGAACTCATTTCCTAAATTTGAATTATGCATCAAAGTATAATCAGTAACATTTTAATATTGGTTTCCTGCTTTTCATTAAGTCCCCAGTTCAGAGATTACTCTACCCATATTCATTAAATCTACTATTTCCAAATGCCTGCCAATTGCATAATTTTTTGTTACCTATTAAATCTTAAATGTCACTAAATGTGTTACTTGATAAACCATTAGAACTTTTTTCTTTCTTTTTAAAATTAATTTATTCATTTATGTTACATTCTGATTGCATTTTCCCTCCCTCCCATCCTAATCCCTTTCTCCCTATCATTCCTCCCCACTCCTTTCCCCCTCCACTCCTTCTAAACCCTGTCTCTCTATTTCCTCCTCTCCCATGAACACCTCATCCCCTTCTCAAAAATGCAGAGGCCTCTCATGAATATCAACCAACATTAGAATACCAAATTGTAGTAGAACTAGGCACATCTTCTATGGAGAATAGACAAGGCAATCCAGTTAGGGGAAAGAGATCTAAAGGCATGCAATGTGATCAGAGAAATGCAGAAAAAACGGGGATTCAGTGAAGCTTCTCTGGGCAAAAGAACATAGAGGCCTGTGCACCACCCCTCACCTCATGTCCATATTTAAAGTTCTGACATGAAGGCCTTAATAGATGATCACAGATACACATCGATAAGCAGTTCTGGTCAATACATGACCCATCATCTATCTTTGTATGGTCTTAAATCTTTCCTAACACGTTTTGCAGCAGAAAGGTCTTTTTGCCGACGTATTACTAGGGAAACCAAAAATGTTAAACATGCCTGGACATGAAGGAAATAAAATACCTGTGTTCTACCCAGAAAATTGAGAGTGGATGTTCTTAATGACATGGTGACAAACTTTTGCTATCTGTGCGGGCAGACCTCACCCATATGATTATTCCAGACAGTCTCTCTCTAGACCTTTATCTTTAGTTCTCAGTTAATAGTACCCAATCCTTAGGTCAGATAGACTCTTGACCTGTATACTTTTTGTGAGCAGAAAGCACCCTACATTCCAGGGATTTTAGCTATTATAATCACTTGTACTTTGTAAAGAAATTCCTATGTAGTCACACATTAAGCTGTATTATGCATCTAGAATTGCAATGATTGTTGCCTGGAAACTTTTTTCTCAAATTGTACTGTGTTTAAACGTGTTGAAAATAAAACAGTCAGTAGCAGACTCTCTAGAAGTTTGATAAACCCTAAAGAAGGCTGATCTAAGTTTTTATTCACACTTCCTTGTGTACCCCTTTCCTTCCTGCCATGTCACCTACAAGGAGCCCCTCAGAAGGTACTCAGATAAGAGACAGACAGAACTGTGTGAAATATATTTCCTGAAGACATGTTTTGGTCTAATCTTAACCAAGGCTAGAGCCAAGTTTTTATTCTCTCAGGGTGAGATTCCTGAGAAAATTGGACCATTTTGGATACCATAGTTACAGAAGAATGAACCAAAGGAAGGACACAAATGTGTCATCAGAAAATCTGTATTTCTGGCAGGACACTTTCACAATTCACAGCCAAGATTAGGCACCACATGTACACTGTGTGTCAACCTGACACCTCTACATATCTCCTTAGAAAATATTTCATCTTCAGTAAAGAAGATAATGGCAAATTTTCTGGGTACAAATGAAAGCACCATGGTAAACCCTTCCTCAGAAGAAAGGAGAAAGGGAGTTAACAGCAACGTAAGGGAAGCTTGGATGGAGAGAGGTATGGAAATTATGAAATTACAGTCTCATTAAATTCTGTGAAAGCTAAAATTAAATTAAACATATATAAGAGCTGAACATTCATGTTTCTACGTCTATATGTGTTTCTTGTGCTTTGGAGAAAGAGGGCTTTTCTTCTGTTTGTTTGCTCCTATTCCATTTTATTCTGACTTGTTTCATTTTCTTTTATCTTACTTTGTTTTATTATTCTATAGTCACTTGTATGTTTTCTGAAAAGAGAGGTAGAAACTCTGTGGATATTGAGGGAAGGGTGATACGGAGAAACTGGATGTGGTTGAGGGAGAGGAAACTATAATCATAATATATTATATAAATGATATATTTTCAGTAAAAGAAAAACTTTTAAAGAATTGTATAAAATATAAATAAAAAGTTATTTTGATATTTGAATATTTAAAGCCTATATAAGTAAAATAATAAAATCTAAAAATAAACTGTGTAGGAGGAGCTAACGTGGGAGGAATAAGGAGAGGAAGAGGAGGAGTTGGGTCAGGAAGAGAAAAAAGGAAAAGAAGGAGCTAGAGATGGCAGAGATGTAGGAGGATGGAGAACCACACAGCTATGGAAAGCACTGGTGGGGAACAACTTATAAACTTATAATTAGGTTAGCTAATTGGGATTCAACTCTCTTTGTATGGGCATCTTGTTATTAATCATTATCAAACATATAAAGCCTTTGATTAATCTATAAGAATTAGAGTCTCATTCTCTCACTGGGCCTGCATGGATGGCAGAATGGTCTGGGCAACGCCCTGCCTTGTGGAGACATCGTGGAAGATTGGCAAAGCCATCTCTCATGTTGGCATCTAGTGGGTGGCAGGGCTGGTGTTTCTGGCAGGCCAGTTCTAGCTGTAGCACATGTGGCCTCAGGCCGAGAAACATGGTGGCTGGGCTAGGCAGAGCTGTTGCAGCTTAGATAGCTGGATGAACCAGAGGCCAGTTTTGAAAAATTACCACAACAAAACTGATCAACGTACTGTGCTTCATGAACATTAAAAAGTAAATTTAAAAAATGAATAAAATGTAAACACGTAAAATATAAAACAGTATTATGGATATTAGTAATGGATCATTATATATGACATTCTTCTAACTTCAGAAATACCTCAGAAAATTTATAATAAAAAGAATATGTCGGTCAGGTGTTCTTGCATGAAATGTATAAGATGATTGGCTTATTAGAATAATCATTCCACAATTTGTATTACATATATATATATATATATATATATATCATGTACATATATACATAAATTATGTAGTCATCAATTTATGTCTTTACACATACCGATCTTCAATTTAGTGATTATACTTTAGTAAAAATATGCAAAACAGCATTCTTGGTCTTGATGTTTTTAGGAAAACTTCATTTTTTTTTCTTTTTTTTTTTTTTTTTTTGGTTTGGTTTTTCAAGACAGAGTTTCTCTGTGTAGTCCTGGCTGTCCTGGATCTTACACTCAGGCTGGCCTCGAACTCAGAAATCCACCTGCCTCTACCTCCCAAGGGCTGGGATTAAAGGCGTGAGCCACCACTGCCCGGCTTAGAAAAAATTCTAAGAAAAAAATTTCAGGATGCTGAGGGCACGTTTCCTTCAAAATATGCAATAATAATTTTATCACAAGGGAAATATACATTGTATAATTAAACCTTGTTACATTGAATCCAAAACATTTTTCATCACCTAAATGAAGAAATAATATGCCACTTCATTTTTATCCTAATGGACCCTCTTATGTTACTTTTCATTACTTTAAAATATTAAATGTCAATGGGATTATTATACCTAAGCATTTTTTATAAGGTCATTCCATTGTTTGAAATGTCTATCTAAATCCTCTTACATACTCAACATATTAGTAACATTTTTTGCTCAGTGATTAACTAAATTAGCTGTTTTAAATTCTTGTGTCAAAGCAATTGCAGAACTAGTGGTGCTAGCAATTAATGTAATTAAAGGTGTTATATGAGTAATAATCAAGCCCACTACCCTCTTGATTCTGCTTAAAGCCTGACTCACTTCTTCCAGTACTTGAAAGCTTTTTTCAGAAGATCAAGGTTCTATGATACTCGGGGCACTAAAACAAAAGCTGGTTAATAGATCCCCATAACTGACATGCCAGATTTCAACACACTAACACAATTAGAAAGTCTACAATCATGGCTACTTACATTAAATACTGTAGAAGAAACAAAAGTAATTTTAACTTGACAATTAAAAGAGCCTTAACACATGTACTAGCACTTGTTTGAAATCCAGATTCTGTCCCAACTTTATCTCTTGTTAACATAATATCATAAAGAACTACATCTAACTTCCAAATATGTCTCTGAAAATGTCCAGAACCAGACTTCCAAATGAAGACTGTTATTTCCAATACTTGATTGATTTCTAGACCAGTTTATGATTGAGTCTGAATTACTAGTCACATTTAAGAAAAATATAAGAGTCATCATAACTTCTTTTTTTGATTCGCTATTCCTCAGGGTCTGAAAACTTGAGGCAAGGCAGCTTATTCCTTCTGGGGTATAGGCAAGCAAAGCTGGGTTATGAACATATGTCCTATACAACTTCCCAGTCACCATTGTCAGGGGACTCAGCAAGCTCACAGGTCAGCATAATTCTTTGTCTCAGCATCAGCATGTCTCACTTGTCATTCTGAAGGCCACCATGCTCCTTCAGCATCCTGCAGAAAAAATAAAAACATGTCCTCTTCCCCATATTAAATACCTGATCGGGATCATGTCATATGCCAGTAAGTTGATCCTTCTTTTTCACATAGGCATAAGTACGCCTAGTTGTAAGATACCATAGACACTCAGCAGAATGTTTCTTGGAATCCAAATTTTTTAAAAGAAAAATTAAAATATAAAGAACATTATTTAAATATATTTGTGGTGTATGGTGATTTCCAAAGAGTTAGGTGTTTGGAACAATTGATTGATGCTGTTTATCCTATTCAAATTATTGAAAAGAGGTTCAGAGATTAAGAGTAACAAACCATGTCGAGTGTCATGCCAAGTATCATTGGATTTGTGCTAACTTCTTAAATTTACAATGATAGTCATTATAATTAGGAAAAAGTGTAAAGACACTTGCAGTGTATTTGGCATAATTCTAACACCTGTCTGGATGTTTTAACCTTTCATAGTGAGCTTATGAATTTAAAGAATTCTGTTGTGCTCTACATTGATGAGGCAGATACTGCTGATAAAATTACCCATGGCCCAAGATCAGTACTTCTATTTTGGTCAGGCTTCAAGAATGACATATATAGCTTGATCATGCTAGCCTTTTTTGTCCTGGGAATAGTTTTATTCTTGCTTATCCTGTTAAAGATTGTCTTTATCAACATCAACATGTTGGCAGCCAAAGCACAAGCCTTGAAACTGAAAATGGATCCCTAGACAAAGTTATTGATTTAACAGGCTGACAAGCCAAGAACAGGCAAGTTTTTGCACAGAGCCTTACCAACTTAAGATATAAGTGTATTGCTTTTGATAATGCATATTTCACAATGGGAAAGGAAGGCATTCTTGTCAGAATGACCTAAGACAGGCTTAGTCTTTTTTTATGAAATAAAAAAGGTGGAGAGACAGAGAGCTTTGGGGGTTGCTTGGTGTGAATCTGACATTGGTCAAGGACAAGGAAAAGGGCTCCTTGGCAGAAATCTGACATTGGCCAAGGACAAAGATATGGGCTTCAGACAGGAATCTGACATTAGCCTACAACGAAGATATAATTTCAGGCAGGAATCTAAATCTTAGGCTAGAATAAAGAAGTAATTTTGGGCAGAAATCTAAATCTTAGCCTAGAACAAAGAAGTAGGCTTCAGTCATGAAAATGACTTTGGACTAGGACAGGGAAGTAGGCTCAGCTATTTTGGTCATCCTGATAAGCCCTTAGGAAGAGTGATCATGGGAGTGATCAAGGGACTTTGTTTATTGTCTTGCTTGTTCCTTGACTATTTGCATCTATTTACTGCTAGTCCCACAACCTAGAACTGACCTTAATACTTACATGTAATTAAAATGATATAAAAGCAAAAAGGAGGAGGGGGAATGGGATGGGGGTTCAAGGGAGGGGAAATGGGGAAAGGGGATGACATCTGAAATGTAAATAAATAAAATATCCAATGAAAAGGATCCTTAATATTTTATTGTATCTAAAATATATTTGAATATATTCTGCACACCAGCCATCACCAAATAAAATAAAATAAAAGAAAAGAAAAGAAAAGAAAATATGTGAACTTAGCATAAATAGTGCAAGGGAGGGATTTAATGGAAGAAAGAAGAAAGGGAAAATAATATAATGATTATCTCAAATAATTAAAATAATTATGATATAGTTTATATCCTTTCATTATGTTTCTATTTTTATGTATTTAAATTTTAAAATCATAATTAATCTTTTTTCTCTTTCTTTTCTCCCACCAGACCTTCCATGTACTCCCCACCCTTACTTTTGTTCAACATCATGTTCTCATTTTTTAAATTATTTTTACATTGTGTGTATGTGTGTGTGTATATACATGCATTCATGTGTGAATTTGCAAATACATTAATATAATGTTTTAGTCAGGATAATTATATATATATATATATATATATATATATATATATATATATATATATATGTTTCTGTATGTGTGTGTGTATATATGTGTTTATGAGTGTGTCCTCACACATTTACATGTGTATTGGCATATATATCAATATGACATTTCAGTCAGAAAAATGTTTTATATGTATATATATGTATATATGTTTATATATATATGTATGTCTGTGTTTGTGTCTTTGTGTGTGTGTATTTGTGTGTACTCTTTCCATGTTAGCTTCTCTTTTAGTATTGTCCTTCTTGAAGTCATTTGTAGAGAGTCATGCAGGTGAAAAATGTCACATTTTTAAGCATGAACACAGAAGAAAATAATATTGCAAATTTTGTAAAATCATTTCAAAATTTTATAATAGAATAATGTACCCTCTGACAATGTAACCCTCTAAATGATCACAATCCAGAGCTGAAGAAATGTATAACACTTCTAAATAAGCCATAGGGAATTTAGAATAATGAGCAGTGTTATAAAAGAATAGCATAACAATTGTTTTCTAAAACTCAAAAATGATGCAATTAGAGAAAGAGACAACTGGAAGCTGGAGCTGGAGCTGGTAGAGCACTGGGCTGCCACTTCATCCATCGTTAGTCTAGCCTCATCATCACTGTTATGTTTTACTTTATCCTGTTTAAATTCCATTAAATTATCCATTTATACTTCTTCATTGCTTTTAATGTCAGATTCTATTCTATAATTTTTAATCTCCATTGCTTTGAAATTACTGAATGCATTTGAGAAATAATTGTGTACCTAGTCTACTAGCCTATTGTTAGACTTCAGTATTCTCTTCCCCATAAAAGAGAGCCCTGGCACATCTAAATATTTGTGGCTTATATAGCAACATGCCTTTTGAATTCCAAAGATGCAGATATATGTGATAGTTGTTTCCATCTTAATTTCCTTTTTTACTCCGCTTATGTTACCTAAAGTGCATATATAACAATCAATTTCTCTATCTGCTTTTATATTGAGTCTGACTCCTAAAACTCTTCTGTTTCTTAAGCAAGACCATAGACATTACGAAACGTTTTGTAAGCTCTACTCTCATACAAAAACTCCCTTTACACATCAGACTTGAAATATATCCAGTGAGTGTCATTCTCAGAGTTATGCCTCTTTCAACAACTGAACTCCACTTGGTTGTTTATACTTCTCAATTTTATACATTCCTAAGCTTGGAATTTTCATGGCAAAATTCAATTAGCATCTAATTCTATGTCATTCATGCCTACACTGCTGTGTATTCTACCTTGGTTTCTACTTTTGCCCACCTAGGCTATCAATACTACTTTGTTGTTGTTGTTGTTCTTCTTCTTCTTCTTCCAAGAGAGGGAGAGAGAAGCTCAATCCTCACTAAAAGCTGCCTGACATTTTGCCTTAGCCAAACAATTTTCATATTACCTTGACCATGATAGCATAGACCAACAGTTAAACTTCAGGCAGATTCATTGAAATATAAAGATTTTGTTCTGCCCTATGATTCCCCCAAACACTAAAAGTTATGTTTCCCAATTCTTTCAATAATCATAAATGTTTCAAGACCATAAACATGATTCTTCCATGTGTACCTTCTTATGATTATGTAGTATTCTAAGCAGAACACATGAGGGAACATGTCTGCCACAGGCTTGGCCTCAGTGGCTTTTCTTAGGCTCATGTGGAAATTTCACCATCACTTTTTTTTTCTAATCTTTTTTTTTTTCGACTTTTCAAGACAGGGTTTCTCTGTATAGACCTGGCTGTCCTGGAACTCACTCTGTAGACTAGACTGGCCTTGAACTCAGAAATCCGCCTACCTCCCAAGTGCTGGGATTAAAGGTGTGTGCCACCACCGCCTGGCTTTTTTTTTTTTCCTATTCTTGACTCTAAAGCTAGAACCAGATAGCCAAAGCTACCAAGTTCTGCTGCTTGCTGGGTCAGGAACATGGACTTCTTTGTTCAATTACTTCACCAGTTCTCAGTTTTTGGTCATTTCCTTCACTTCCTTTGCTTGACTGTTATTGAACTTGCTCTAAAGGACCTGCTGGGCTTTAACACAGAGATCTGCATACCTCTGTCCCTGAGCACTGAATTTAAAGGTTTAAGCCACCATGCTGGGACCTATGCTTTTTTTTAATTCCTTTTCACAAACAAGATGGAGACATTGCTGAGTGGGATCTTTGTCCCGGCCTGCGGGACTCGGTTATTCGTGGGGGCGAGGGGAACCA
>NW_021604567.1:10324179-10331835 GCF_004785775.1 Grammomys surdaster | reverse complement strand
AGGAAGGACCCAAGCAAACGGTTGCTTGTCAAGAGCCGTGTATTTTAAAAAAGGCAAGCTTTTTATAACAAGCTCGGGTTGGGGAGGGGGAAGGCAGGTGGGGTCATGGAAAGGTACAGCTTCTTCTTGGCCTGTGCCCTAGAACATTTTGTGGTTAGGGGCTTTTCTCAGAAGTAGCTATCTCTTTGTGCATCAGCTTTCAGCAGGATGAGGCATAGTCAAGGTATTCAACTGAACAGGATGTAGGTGGGTGACAAGGCTTCGGTTTCCAGGCGAGGGGGAAGGCTGGCAGGGGTCCCTGTTAGGGGTCCTGGTCTCTGACAGATCTTGTCCTGCAATAACCGCTCTATAATTCCATTTAATGTCTTTAATCTACTTTTCTCCTTGAACACAGGATTTAGCTACATTCTGCTTTCTGGTGTTCCTTTATGAAAGGTTTTCACAGCGTACAGCTTGGACAGATCACAGCAGGCCAAGACGGTTCCACGAGGAGAGGTTTATTAAGAGAGAGGGAGAGCGAAAGGAGGGGGGGGCAGAAAAGAGAAGTAGAGGAGTAGAGGACAGCCATGACCATGTGGAGAGAGGGGGAAGGGAAGGGGTGAGGGGAGATGGCAACCTGCAGGTGCGGGTCAATGGAGCAAGAGAACAAGAGAGAGAGAGGAGGGGGTAAGCAGCCCCTTTTAGAGTGGGCAGGCCCTCCTGGCTATTGCCAGGTAACTGTGGGGAGAAGTATACCTGGCTGCTGCCAGGTAACTGTGGAGGTGGAGTTTAACAGATTACTAACACTTTAAATCATGAATAGAGTTTTTTTTTTCTAAGCTTGCTACATTTCATCAAAATAGTCTTTACAATAGTCAACTACATGAAAGTGTCTATACTAGGCCTTTTTGAGATTTCAATTCTCAAGACAATCTAAGTCTTTTCAGTTCAGACTCTTTAAGCAAAGGCAAAAAGGCACCACATTTCTTTGCAAAAATATTACAAGCAACATACTGAAATTGTTTACCTCTGAAGCTTCTTGATGCAAGCTACCATAGTTCAAATTATGCTCAGCTTCACTATTTTCCATATTTCTGTTAGCTTGGCTTAAAACATTCCACTGCTTTACTAATTGAATGTTCCAAACACCACATTCCTGCCAAATGAAAACGTAGTCAGAGATATCACAGTAATACTCTATTCCTGGTACCAACATCTTTCTTAGTTAGGACTTTACTGCTGTGAGAGACACAGATTCACAGGTTTAGTCAAATATCATCATGGTTGTTAGTCCATTACCACCATGTTGGGAAGCATGGCATCATTTAGGCAGACATGGTCCTGGAAAAAATAGCTGTGATTTCTACATCTTCTTTCATGTAGTAAGGAGAAGTCTAGCTCAATACTGTGCTTAGCCTGAACATATATATGAGACCATAAAGCATGCATCCACAGTAACTTATGTCCTCCAACAAGGGCACACCTGCTCCTACAAAGATGTCTCCTAATAGTACTATGGGTCAAACATTCAAACACATGAGCCTATGGCATCTATAACTATTCAAACCGCCACAATGATTAAAGTGGCCCATTATCCCCTTATATTTAAATTTTAGAGTTGGATTCACTATCATTTTATTTAAAAAGAAATCTTATACTGAAAACATGGTCAAAACCCATGGCTGGGAAGTCATAAGCCTGAAAAGCAACTAATTAGTTTATTCTGCTAAATAATCTTCTCCTGAAACTGCCTTCTAAATATCAATTTATTTCCAGAGACACAGATTGATTTCTCCCTTAGATAGTGGACAAACGCTAGTAAAGAGAAAGGGCTGACACTGATTTGAATAGGAGACATTTCTCTGCCTTAATTGCCTTTAAACTGAACCAATGACACTTTCAGTTTTCATATTTAAAGTTAAACATAAGCATTTCAATAGTAAGGAGGCTGTTGGCCTTGCAAATAGGAACCACACCATTGGCTCCTTATGATGAGGCTTTGGAGTTGGACAAATATGAACAACAGGCTCACCGGCTTACCAAAGCATACCACAAAGTTTAGGACATCTTAAATTTATAACTATTTTAGTAAAACCCTTCTTTACACACACACACACACACACACACACACACACACACACCAGTATGTATGTGTTCATATACAACTTAATAGCTCTGTTTTGCTACTGAAGCTGGGCTATTAAGTACAGAATAACTTATATATACATATTTATACACTCCAGTATTTCTTGTTCAATTTTAGGGGAGTCTATGTCAATCAATGGAAATAGGTACAATGTAGTATTCTTAATCCTGGGAAATTTCAATACTGAAGTATGCATTTAAATAATTGCTTTTATTTTTTTATTTTATTTTTTTTTAGAAAAAAACTCAGATAATTAAGAGGTGTGAAAAGAGACAACAACAAACATGCATGGAGATTTGGTTTCTGAATCAATTATAAAGAAAATAATTGGGACTGTGAGTAGCCAGTTGATCCAAAGCCCTATAATTATACAAAGATCACAGACAGAGAGATACTGTTATATGTAAATTAAGTGTTAAATATTTGTATAAAATGATAATTATTACCATCATTATTATTTGAATCACAGATAATCTAAATATCTAACACACAATTACCCAGTCTTTTATCATAATCCTCATGACTAGAGTAGAAATATCTATTGAACACCAATCATCACAGAAAAAAGAGATAGGATCAGGATTGAAAACATAGAGCTACATAGAAATGCTAAACATTGAAAACTCTCTATTCTGTAGTTGGACATTTCTGATCTCCTTTGAGTAAAACCATTAAGTCATTAGGCACATGTTTAGTCAGGGTTGTCTAGAGTCACAGAACTCTGTTTTGAGGGAATTTACTGTGATGACATATAAACTGTAGTCCAACTACCCCAGCAATTGTCAGCTATCAATGAGAAGTCCAAGAATCTAGTAGTTGCTCATTCCCTTGAGTCTAGTTGTTTCAGCTGGTCTTCTGTTAAAGTATATTCCAACAGATGTGCTGGCATGTAAATGCAAACAGGTGAAGAAGAGCAAATCTTCCTCCTTCCAATGTCCTTATGTAGATCTCCAGCAGAAGGGGTGGCTCCAATTAATGGTGTATACCACCATACCTGAATCTGAGACTCATTTTGTCCCAGGATGTCCTTGAACTTAGAGATCTCTTTGTGTTAGTCTCTGGAGATTAAAGGCATGTACTATCTTGCTTGGGTCTAAGCTATTCATGGTCACTATGCCTCAAGATCTTCATGTCAAGATTTAGGTCAGAAACTTGTCTCTTCATTCCTCAAGATCTGGATAACAGGTGACATCTCCAATTCTGGATTGTAATTCATTCCATATAAAGTCAATTTGACAACCAGGAACAGACAGTACAGCACATTACAGAAATATACAAATTTTGAACATACCATCACAATAATTTACCTTTTGAAATAATACTCATACATCAGTCATAAAAGAGTACTCAAAAATACTAAGTATATTTAAACATTTATTATTTAAAACTTTTTCATTACTAAATAAGCTAGAAATTGTAGTATAGGAAATTAAAAACAAGGAACATTATGGCATTAAAAGCCTAAGGGAGGGAGTACTTCACAGATTCAATAAACTTGTCAAATGTCACCATATTATCAAAGCTGATGGTATACGAGAAGTGAAACTGTGCTTCTCTGTAGACACTATTGACAAAAAAATAATAATGTAAGAGATAGTCAGAAGTTTGAGTACACTAGAGATGTAGAAATGAGATATGAAGTTTATCTTAGTCACTGTTTTTTGCTGTAAAGGGATACCATGACCAAGGCAATTCTTGTAAAAGAAACCATTTAATCGGAGATTTGCTTATAGTTTCTGGTGTTAGTCCATTGCCATTAGGGCAGGAAGCATGGCAGCAGTCAGGTAGGCATGGTACCAGAGAAGTACCGAAGAGTTCTCCAACCTACTCCGTAGGCAACAGGAAAAGAGAGACACTGGGCCTGTCTTGGGTTTTTGAAACCTCTTGCCTATCCTCAATTATACATGTTCTTCAACAAGGCCACACTCACTCCAAGAACACACCTATCCTAACAAGTTTCTACCTCCTAATCCTTCTAATCCTTTCAAATAGTGTCACTCTTTGATGATTAAACATTCAAATATATAAGCCAGAAAAAAATCTATAGAGTTGTACTATTATTCAAACTTATTTGTATCAAAAAATCTTTGAAAATAAAACAAAAAAATTGAAAATTTATATTTTTATTATTAGAGCAGTGACACTTAGTGTTAAAATTAGAATAAAACCATAGACAATGTAACATATGGATAAAGAAGATGCTGTGAAACTAGATCCTACAGAATGAAGTAAACTATTGAATGCAAAGGAAAGAAAGCAATGATAGGGAGAAATTCAACATTTTTTGTTTGGAGGACAATGAGAAGAAAATAAACAACAAATACTCCACAACAGGGAAAATCAACAACATCCAAATATACTCAGTTTCATTTTTTCTAAATAAAATAGAAAACAATAACCCATCTAAAGACAATAGAACTAGGAGATTATATTCCATACCCTGGAAATGATAGAAGTTAGAGAATTAAGCTCAGTCTCATGTGACTACTTACGTTGGTACAATAGTTCTGGATTCTCAGCTACAGTTAGTTAGCATCATGTCAGCAAGGGAGAAAAGCTCTGACAGTGAACTGAAATAAACAATTCATCTTTTCTCTATCTGGATAATTGTTGAAAGAAAAAATTATTCAATCCTGATATAAACCAATTCTTCACTGAGTGTAGCAAGGAAACTACTAATATTGTTAATCTTATGATACTAACCATAATTGCTAAATAGTGAGTGTGT
This sequence comes from Grammomys surdaster, assembly GCF_004785775.1. NCBI lineage: Eukaryota > Metazoa > Chordata > Mammalia > Rodentia > Muridae > Grammomys > Grammomys surdaster. The sequence goes on along the minus strand of NW_021604567.1, from coordinate 10,326,982 downwards.
ATGATTATTATACAAATGTATCATTTGTTGTCAAGTCATTCAATAGTTCAGTTATTATCCTGGAGCCTTTTAAATCTGATAGAAAAAAATTCTAAAATAATGTGAAATCATATTTCTAAATAGAAAACTATATTTGATACTTAAAGATTGCATAGTCTATTTCATTAACTTAATAGTTATTAAATACCAACATACTAGAATATTAGACTTTTACATTGGAATTATGAGAATTGAAGAATTACCATATACATCTCTTACCTTTCAAATGCTTTCAAAATCAGGATAAAGAACATTATTTAAAATATGGTATTTTTTTTTTATTTAGAAGGGATGTGATTGCAATTATAATTAGTTCAAGTTTTTTACCAATGCATAAACTTTGTTAAATTATAAAATTATAGGGCGTGTTTATGACTCTGATAAAACTCCCTGCAAATATTTTGGTCACCTATTTCTTATGTGCAAATTCAGAAATATATCAAATAACTTACAGTAGTTTGAAAAGGGTTATTTTGCAAGCAATTATCCAAACAGGTGACAATAATTTCTTTGTTTGGTGGCTTTCCCACACACATTTTGCTTGGATTTTGATAAGACTTGGGGGTGGGGTAGGGTTAGGGTGGGTTGTTTCATTTAGGCTTGTTCTTATTTAAAACAGTGCTTCTCAAAGTAAGCTAAAATTGAAACACTAATATGAATTAAAACAAGACAAAAGACTTATTTTGAAGCATTAATTTATTACAGTTAAACCCAGTGAGATAAGATACATTTAATTAGAATCCTCACAATAGAAAGAGACTTAATAAATCTTCCAAGGCACTTGCCAAATTAATACTTAATTGCATTGGCAGTTTATAATATACTTGCTATGTTTTCCTGAAAAATAGTTTGTATTACAGGTAATGTCTTCATTGGAGACTCTGTTTTTTCTGTAATAAGTGTGTGAATAGGGCAGACAAATAAAACACTTCAAACCTTTATCTGCGGTGAAGACATGATGGTCATTTGAACTTTTATAAGATACCTTCAGAGAAAAATGTAGTATATGTACATTTCTTTGGTCTATAGTTGTTATAATTACTAAAGTTGGAAATCATTCTACTGACTGGATTCATACTCACTTAGACACTCAGGTGCTCCATAGTATAGAAATGTCTAATTCTATGAGGAACTACTTTTATGTGACCTAGAAATTTCTCAATATATTGCAAAATATACTCCACTATTTATGTGATTGAAGGACCTGGACCTCTCAAATATATAAACATCTCCTCTCGCACGTGTGTGTGTGTGTGTGTGCGCGCTTTTATTATTGGTTCTGTTTTTAGAGAACCATGATTGATTAATACAAATGATGTAGTGGACTCTACATCTAGAATAAACATTGGTTGTCACAATTATACTTAAATGAAAATCATGTAATTTGTCAAGTAGATCCATTAAAAAAGTACTTTATAAATTTTATATTAGATTAATCTGGTAATAAAATAAAGCAACATAGGGTTCATTGATACAATACATGAAAACCATTGTTGCTATTTTCACCTTCTGATTAGTTAGCTCTGCCCTACATTTGACACTTTCCTTCTCTATGTTTCTTTTGAACTCATTTCGTAGCTACTTCAATGTATAAATATATTTCCTATCATCATATTAGAATGATTGCTATTTCACACATATTTAATAAATAATAGATATTTTGATATAAATATCCATTGTTTTTTATGTAATTCATGTTCAAAAGAAAGAGAAATGGCAAGAGCTAAAGTAGCATTTCTCTCTCTCTCTCTTTCTCTCTCTCTCTCTCCCTCTCTCTCTCTCTCTCTTTCTCTCTCTCTTCACAAAAAAAGACTGTTCTGTTCTTCAACAGTTAGCAGAGATCATGGTAGGTATCTTGATTGAAACGAAGAGGCTGCCCTTTTGTCCCCCTCACACACTCATTAGACACCAGTCATTTGTTGGAAATATTTTTTTCTTTATGGAGTTAAGGGATGTCCGAATACCCCCTTATTATTTTATTGAATAATTAAACCCAATTATCATTTTACTAAAAGCTTGAAAATCTTTTAACCACTTGTCACACAAAGAGAGTATTCTAAGGAAAGAGATCCTTTAAAAATTGTATCAGTAAATAGGACAGGTTCATAGAATTTTAGATTATTGTAGTTTCTTCTGGTTCTGTAGTCCTGGCTAGTATCCCAGCTTCCTCAAGACAAAGCTGCCAGTGACAAAAACAAATAATGATGTATTTGAAACCAGCAATGAAGTGATTTTCCTGGTTTATCCCCCAGATAATTCACAGTCTGTTGACCTATATTCCAGCAGTTGAAGGCCATAAGTCTTCTGTCCATCCTATCGCTATATCTCTTGGTATAAGAGTGCACTATTTCTCAAAATTTATTTTACACAATGCGTTTACCAAATGTTGGTTTTCTTTTTAACACATGATTGTCTAGCCACTCTTACAATGACATATTCCAGAACACAATTATTTTTTTCAGATTTGATATTCTGGGAAATTTTAAAGATTTTTCTTTTAGGTTCTAGTTTTCTTTGGGCTTAATGGTTTCTTTTGTCTTCTTTCATTTTATAATAAACTTCAAGGAAAAGAAAGAAAAAGCAAAGCCCAATGCCTGTAACTCCAACTCTTTGTAATAACTAACATGCCAGCCATGTTCTTTGCTGTTTTGTAACAAAATGAAAACTCTCCAGGGCTCTGTGTCAGTAGTTTGCTCTTCACACACAATAGCTTATTTGTTTAGTTTAGTTTAGTTTAGTTTAGTTTAGTTTAGTTTAGTTTAGT
>NW_021604567.1:10297589-10324169 GCF_004785775.1 Grammomys surdaster | reverse complement strand
GTTTAGTTTAGTTTAGTTTAGTTTAGTTTAGTTTAGTTTAGTTTAGTTTAGTTTAGTTTAGTTTTAGTTAGATTTGGTTTGCTTTTCCTGTAAGCTTCTACCATAGCCCAGTTCACAAATCTGGTTACACTTTTGGTTATTTGTCACCAGCACACCTTACACACCCCTAATGTGTATTAGTTTTCTAGGACTAGGATCACAAGTCCTGCAGGTTTAGTGGCTGAAAATAGAATAATGAGCTGTTTTGCAGATTTGAACACTCAGTCTAAAATCAAGGTGTTAGAATTGGCCATGTGCCTTCATTTTGAAACCCTAGAGAAAGATTGATATCAAACTCCTTCCTGGCTCTGGCAGCTCCTCAAAATATGGCCACATAATTTTTTTCTGTATGGAGTGCTGATTCTGAGTCTACGATCTCTTTGCTTAGAACAATAGCCCTATTTGATTAGGAGTGCATTCGGGAGTAGACTGACCTCTCCTTAAACATGGCAGCTAGGATGCCGTTTCTACATGAAATCATAGTCTCATACCCTCAGAGTCAAGACTGAATCTTAACCATTTTCAAAGGAGAAGTGATTCAAATTAGAGCGTACAGTATTTTTTATGATTTATATTTGGCTAATAATTACCCCATTGTATTTAACTAATGCACAGATACTGCCTGTCAGGAATCCATGTTATGTTTATGACTGGTATTATGTTGTTACGGAGTTGAAGTAGTAAAATGAAACTGAAGTGGCATGTAAAAAAGAAAGGGAAAGTAAAGAAAGACTTAAGGCTACATTTATTCACTTTAGCTAAATTCATAAATTGTAAATTAAAATTGTATATGTTTCTAAAGATTTTAATTTATCATTATGGTTATTTTTGAAATCACAGATAAATTTTACAAGGATGTCAAATTTAAGACTTTTTAAAAACTTTTATTTATTTATTTATTTATTTATTTATTTATACTCCAGATTTTACTCCCTAGTTCAACTACAGGGGCAGCACCTTCTACCTTTGTCTTATTGAGATAATTCAGATTTTGCTTCCAATATGTAATCACATATTTTAAACTTGTATGAACTATGATGTGAACAACAATGACAGATTGCATTATTCTATAAGAGGGATTTAATTTCATTAATATAAGATAGTTATAGATGTGTATTATGGGCAGATATTGTTGTTTTGATAATTGAAAAACATATACAAAATTTAAGGTTTTAATTTGTATGTAATTGCTTGTGTGATGTACGCATGCTGTGGTGCTCAGAAGAAAATCTGTTGGAGTTGGCCCTTCTGCTTACCACATAAATCTTGGACATTGAATTCCAGTTGTAATCCTTGGAGAAAAGAAACCTTAGCTGCTAATTCAATTCCCTCTCCTGCCTTTACAATTATATTGTTGATCCCTGAGTAAACATAAGCTACATATTAAGAATGTCGAGAAGAAAAACCGTATGACCAACTGAAATAGTATAGATAAACTGTTATCTACATAAGAAAGTGTTCACTGGTTTGAACTCATTGTTTCTATAAATACATTGACAAGAAAATATATTTTAAATTGTTCCCATTTTTTCTTTAATAGTAATAGTAAGTCTTAATAAACTATATCAAAAATGAGAGGCTTAAGATATTTATGAAAATATATTGATATTGTCTAAATTAATATGATAGCCTTAGTCTTTTTCCTGAAAAGAATAGTATACTAGAAATGCAGAAAGCACAAATTTTTGTGTGTTTACTCATCTAAAAGACATTTATTCCTACTTATAGGAAAAAGGAATAAATAAAGTATTATTTTAATTGGATTAATGATGTAAGTTTTAGGATTATTTTAAACCTCGTTGATTTGAAAAAAAAGAAGTCTACTTTCGAAAACAGTAGCCCATATGTGACCATACAAAAAATGACATGAAGTTTAAGTATTACACATGATTAGCACAAAGTTAAAGATATCTCTCAGCTGTTAAAAAGATGAGGTTCACAAAAGAAAGACAGAAGATAGTTTCCATGAGGTAAGAAAATATATGTGAATTTGGTGTTTTTTTTCCTAACCTTATATATGTCCTTATAGTTGAACTGACAGTAATTTATTCTATAGTCTAAAATAAACATAAAAGTATATAATATTTTAAAATTGCATAAGAAAAATATAAATGACAGTAAAATGAAAAGTCTAAGAATATTGATGGACAAATTTTTCACGTTAGATAATTGTAATCAAGCCTTGTCCTGAACATACAATAAGGCACAGTTTGTTGAGGAACTCAGAAAAACTAATCAGAAAATAGGAGGTAAAATCCAATAATCAATTGTAGCCTAAAGTTCATTTAAATAAACATAAATCTTTGATGTTGTTTTCCAGGACTTTACTTTTCTCTTTATTTGCAATTTGAGTTTTAACACGTAAAATAGCATATATCTAACATAAGGTTTTGTATGTGTATTGTAGATTGGAGTTATACAAAAGTAATTATATGTTTTCAAATGCAAACTTAGAATATGAAATAGTAATGAAAATCCTAAGGAAAAAATGTTATTCTTGCTGGGCCATTCTTCTAAGTACAGGTGGCAGGGTCACTCGTTGGAGAACAGGGCTTATATACAACTACCCCTATTCTCATTACTGTTCCTCTGTTCTAACAAGGAGAGTGTTCATTTTCAAAGTAAAAATTCTATACTCCTATTGCAAGACTTTGAAAATTTGTGTTTTTATTTCTATACTACAAAATTTAGTTCCAGATTACAATATCAATTTTTTCTCATATCTCAGGCATTATTTAATAATTACATATCCTACGTGGTCCATTTTTAATTGTGATTAACAGAAATAGCCACTTGCTCTATTTTTGATTTTTCTTAACCTAGATTATTTGCTTCCACTTTCCATATTTCCAGCTGAAATATTTTTACCAAGGCAACATAAACACTGTTAAAATTTTTAACACAGTTGCCTCTGGCCACTGATTTGTCAGTTCCTAACGTAAGTTTTAAGTGAAAAATGTCCCTCTCTTAAATATTTTGGTTTTCCCACTCACAAATTTCTTCCTTTCTTTTCGTAGTTTGAATTCTCAATGCCATTTTCAATTTCATCAGTCCCAGTAATTACCTCTTTTCTGTAATTTTTATAATTTGTAAGTTCAATGGAGCTACATACACCAGATCACAAATAAACACTACAATTTATTTCCAAATATCTATTGATTAAACTTGAAGAAATATGCCACCATGTTGATTATAATTTTTTCCTTTTCATTTTTTATAAATTTTTAAATTTTTAAATTTTTTCTTCAAATTTATTCATTTTACGAGAGATCACAGCCACCCACTTCCTTCAGGTCCCATATCCACATCTGGTAGAAGTCTCAGCCAGAATCACCCCCATAGACTCTCAGAAGTCTTCCCTATCCTATGTGTCCGGCACATCCTTGAGCTACCCTCCTGCCTGCTGACAATTTCTATTCCCTCACCCTGTTCTCCACTCTTCCCACACCTGATCCTGATCCTTTTTTCTGTTCCGTACACCATCATCTCTCCCACATACTTCCCTCTTCCATCTGCTTCCAATGACTATTTGATTTCTATTTCTGAATTAGATTCAAATACCCTCACTTGAGCCTTCCTTGTTATTTAGCTTCTTTAGGTTTGTGGATTGTAACATGGGTATCCCGTATTTTATGGATAATATCCACTTATTAATGAGTATATACCATGCCTGTCCTTTTGGTCTCAATTACCTCACTCATGGTGATATTTTCTAGTTCCCTCAATTTGACTGCAAAACTCATGATGTCTTCATTTTTAATAGCTGAGTAATAGTCCATTGTATAAATGAGCCACATTTCCTTATCCATTTTTAGTTTGAGAGGCATCTGGGTTGTTTCCAGTTGTTGGCTATTACAAATACAGCTGGTTTGAAAATAATCCAGCAAGTGTCCTTGTGGTATGGTAGAGTATCTTTTAGGTATATGCCCATGAGTGATATCACTGAGGCTTGGGGTAGAACTATTCCCAATTTTCTGAGAAACCACCAGAATGATTTGCACAGTGTTCCCCTATGTGCTCTCATTTGAACATTTTGATCTTTCCCATTCTGCTGGGTGTAAGATTGAATCTCAGAGTAGTTTTAATTTCTATTCTTCCAATAACTATGAATGTTGTAAGTTGTTTGAAGTCTTTCTCAGACATTGGAGATTAGTCTGTTGGGAATTCTCTGTGTAGCTCTGTATCACATTTTTGATAGGGTTATGATTATTTTGTATCTAGTCTCTTGAGTTCTTTAAATATATTTAGATATTAGCCCTCTGTCAGATATAGGGGTGGTGAAGATATTTTCCCAATATGTAGGTTGCTGCTTTTCCTATTGATGGTGTCCTTTGCTTTATAGAATCCTTTCAGTTTCATTAGATTTTAGTTATTGTTATTTTAGTACTGGAGTAGATGGTGTTCTGTTCCAAATATCCTCTCCAGTAACAACGCATTTAATGATACTTCTCACTTCCTCTTCTAAGAGATTTAGTTTATCAAATTTTATGTGGAAATCCATGGTTCACTTGGACTTGACTTTTGAGCAAGGTGATAAACATATATCTATTTTCATTCTTCTACATGCAGACAACTAGTTAAACCAGTGCTATTTGTTGAAGATGCTTTCTTTTTTCTATGGTAAGGTTTTGCCTTCTTAGTCAAAGAGCAAGTGTCCATAGGTGTGTCAGTTTCTGAGTCTTCAATTCAATTCCATTGATTATCCTATCTGTCTGTATACCAATACCATCAACTGTTTATTAATACTGCTTTGTAGTACAGCTTGAAATCAAGGATGTTTCCATGATCCTTTTATTGTACAGAATGGTTTTAGCTGTCTTGGATGTTCATATAAAGTTGAGAATTGTTCATTCGTGATCTGTAAAGAACTGTGTTGGATAAGCCATTGGCCTCCTAATACCTTCTTTTTATTAACAGTTCCTTTGGCATTTTTCTCTTGTGAACATTTATGTTCTTTTTTTTTCTTCATGAATTGTCATTACATTCAGCCAAGTACAATTTAAAGCAATGTTTCATTCAACTGTATCCTGCTAAATCATATTGATTCTGGACCAAAACTAATGTGTTATCTTCTTTACCTTTACTACTCCCATACCAGTATTTACAATGAATAAAAAATATTCAATCTAATAAAGTCTATGTGTGTGTATTTTGAGTTCTGTTTTTGAAGTATAATTTAAGTTTTCCTCTTAACATGCACAACCTGATATTTACTATTTTCTTTTTATGCATTAGGCACTATACTTAGTATTGGAATCACAAAAAAACAAATATTGGTTTCACAAGTTCTTTCCAGATGCTTTTCTTCTTAAATTAAAAATGGAAAGAAAACAGGCAAGCCAAAAGACCATCAGGAAGCAATGTAGTTTTTAAAGATTATACACATTGGAAGTACTACTACATTAGCCACATAAATACTAATTTATCACTAAATTTGACTGGATTGAGTAAAAGTGTTATATCATATCAGTAAATATATAATTATCTTGATATATTGATGAATGAATGAGTGAGAACTGTCACACATAGTAAGCAAATGAGTACAAAAACTGGATGAGATATCTTAACTAACATCTTAGGTTTTAAGTTGGGAGGGATGACTTAGCAATTCAGAATGCAATCGACCATCACTCAGAATAAATGAAACAACCAATACACAAAGTCCTCGACGAGAATTTTGAATTTTTTTGATAAGGATGCTGAAGTGTAGCTCTTTATGATGGATAACTTCTGGCAGGGATGCATATGAGAATAGAATCAGTGTTTTGATTGATGGATCCATTGATTGTTTTTTTTTTTTTTTACATCCCAATTGCTGCCTCCTCTCCCTGAACAGAATCACTCCTCCATCCTTCATACCTTCTCCCCTGAGAGGGTGAGGACCCCTGGGTGTCTCCCAATTCTGATACATCAAGTCTCTGCAGTGTTGGTGCTTCCTCACCCATTGACGCCTGTCTAGGCAGCCATGTTGGAAAACAGATTCCACAGACAGGCAATAACTTTTAGGAAAGCCTCCTGCTCCAGTTATTAGGTGACTCACCTGTGAATGAGCTGCACATCTCCTATATATGTGCTGTGGGCCTTGGTCCAGCCTGTGTATGTGCTTCTGTTGGTGGCTCTGAGATCCTCCAATAGTCCTGGTTAGTTGACTTTGTTGGTCTTCCTGTGGAGCTCCTATCCTCTTTGGGACCCTCAATCCTTCTGTTCAACTCTTCCATAAGAATCTCTGAGGTCTGTCCAATATTTAGCTGAATATCTCTGCATCTGCATATTATATCAGATTTTTCTTTGCTTGTATGAATGTTTGAACATGAAAAGGATATCTTCTACTATATTTGTTCTTTTCCTTTTTTTTAAAAAAAAATCTCATTATGTGGCTATTCTTATTAATTCCAAAGTTAAGATCCCAAGAAGTATGCTTTCACAAAGTTTTGAGCTCTGTCTGTTTTATCATTGGATCTTCAAGGTGAACAAATGAAAGCCAACAACTATATCTCCTCTTGTTTTCTGATTTCTGTTCCATATATAGGTGAGCATTGTCCCTGTACCACTGGAAGTACTCCTATCTCAGACAAACAAGCTCCATATGTGCAATGTCTTAGGAAGGGTTTTACTGCTGTGAACAGACACTATGACCAAGGCAAGTTTTCTAAAGGACAACATTTAATTGGGGCTGGCTTACAGCTTTGGAGGTTCAGTCCATTATTATCAAGGCTGGAAGATGGCAGTGTTCAGGCAGGCATGGTAAAGGAGAAGCTGAATGTTCTACATCTTCATCTGAAGTTGGCTAACAAAAGACTGGCTTCCAGGAAAGCCCACATCCACAGTGACACACCTACTCCAACAAAGCTATACCTCCTAATAGTGCTACTCCCTGGTCTAAGCATATATAAACCATCACATGCAGGTAGATGATCCTGTGTCATATTACTACTGTATTGGTGCCCTGTAACTAAAAAAACATACCCAACTTAACATCTGTGCTCATAAACTAAACTTGCAGAGACAGAAATGCATTATTGAATCCATCAACTATTGGTGGTATATCCTTATACTCCCAAAGTAGATCCATTCAAAAAAGACCTGGTACCAAGTAGAGGAAATGGGTCATGTTTCCTCACAGAAAGCTTGCCCTTGTTTGAATGTCCTGTCATTCATATCATGAAACATTCAGTCAACACGACATGTAGGTGATAGATTATTGTGTGTACAGTGAAAGGTGGCCATTTCTGTGTACATCCCGGAAATGTACTTTCAGGAAACACTTTACTGCTTCAGCAGAACCCATTGTAGGGAACATGCAACTGCTTTTCCAGGATTAAACTTTGGTTTTGTTTGCCCCTGTACAGGTGCCTATTTTGTTTGTGACACTACTCCTGGCAGTACACAAACAGATGTCCCCTCATCACACATAAGGAAACACTGGCATAGCAAAGTAAATGATAGCACAAAATCATATATCAAAGAAGCAATGAGTTTAACCGGTTTACTAGGATTATGGGTATAGAGTTATAAACAACTCAAATGTATCAATTTTACCAAACATCCTGTTGTACCTAAGGATTGGAGACAATTCACAAAGCAGAGCTTTGAAGATTGCTATACTATTTGCAGGTAACTCAACAAGTTAGAAAGTTGCCTTTATCCATCCGTCCTTTGCATTTCCTTAAATTTGGAAAATTAGGAATTAGAAAAGTTTCAGGAACTTTCATAAATGTGTGAGTTGTTGACAGCTTATGTTTTGCAGAGCCTTCTTTTAGAATATCTTGAATCTTAATGAGCTTCGATGTATGATGAAATGTTTCATTTTAAAGGAAGTTGCAACACAATACCATGTATATAGACTTTTCTAGTTATTTTGCATTAAAGTTTTACATGTTTCCTCAAGCAATAAACAAAACAGCACATCAACAACAATTGCATTTCTGTTAAAGGAAATCAACCCATCTCAAAGACAAAAGAATAATTCCCAAACTATTCTCATTTAGGAATGTTTCTCAATTGTTTTCCAATATTTTTTTTTTACATATTTCTTACTTTTAAGCTTTGTCTTACTTCTAGTGCTATGAAAAGTGACATCATAACCATGTCAAGTCTTATAAAGAAATATTTATTTGCAGCAGGCTTACATTTCAGATATTCAGTCCATTGTTGTCATAGTTGGAAGCATGATAACATGCAGGCAGACATGGTACTGGAGAAGTAGCTGAAAGTTTTATATATCGATCAACAGGCAGCAAGAATAGAGGGCTACATTGGGACTGTGTTGAGCATTTGAAACTTTAAAGCCCACCCTCTGTAAAACACTTTCTCCAACAAAGCCACACCTACTCTACTAAGGGCACACCTCTTAATATTGGTAATTCCTATAGGCCTGTGGGGACATTTTCATTCAAATTACTATACCCTTTAAATTTTAAATTCATCTAAATTCTTTATTTTGTCACATAAGCTTCAAATGTACTTTGTTCAAATTGTTATTTATGGGCTTTGTGTATATAAATTATTATAGGTATGATTTCTACTATGATGATACTACTTAGTGCATCATACTCCTGTGTGTACCATGGTCAGTTTGGTTATTCACATGCTTTTTCTCTTTGTAACTGCTGAAGGCCATTAGAAAGATTCCCTCTCATTCACTTTGCAGAATTCAGGTAATTATAGTAAATTAAGCAAGAGAAAACTTCCCATATAACTAAACACTGTATTTCAGAAGTGGAATTGTATGGCAAAAATACAAATGCTTGAATTCACCACTTATATTTTGTATGATGCTACTTAATGAATACAAAGTAAAACTGAGATTAGAATTCTACATTTGATAGTATAAGCAAACGGCTAATTGTTTATTACTGTGCAGGCTTTATCATAATAACCATTAATATAACTGGTTTGACTGGTAGGTTTGTATTCATTATTCATATCCAGACACTTATAAGTAAAGGCTTCCAAATAACCTTTAAAGTATATGAAAGGATTGCTATTATCATGAAATATAAATATGAAATAGAAATAAGAAGCAAGAGAAGGGAAACGCTTAAAGCTGTCATACAAAGAGAAAATCAATGACTTGGAAATGTATCTTGAAAGGTGTTATTCAAAGGCAGTATTAGATATGTAAAATACATATATTTGATTTTAAAGAAACTACTTCCCTATTCATTCTGTAGTACACTGCTTATTATTACATATATTTCTTGCGGAAAACTGAGTAAAGTAATTGTTCATCAACTAGATAATACATCCTTGAATAAGACAGATGATTGATATTAATCTTATTTTTATATTAATTTTCATAGCCTTTCATCACATCATATTTAATATAGTCCTCTTGAGTAATATATAGTCAATAGAAAAGTTGGAGAAACGTGGTGATAATTTTAAAATTCTTTGAGAATCTATAGTTAACCATTTTCAAAGAGTGACAAATAGACAGCGTGGAAAAATATGATAGGTGAGCCTATCCAAAATGCAAACATAAATTGTAATACTTAATTTTATTTGCCAGCCTTATCATTCACAAAAATTATTTGTGTATGATATTACAGTAGTAATAATAATTTTTTGTCTTGAGCATTTTTAAAATATTGATATGTGAAAGGCCAGAGTAGACATAGCATACATAAATATATTAATAAAAATGAAGATGAAATTTTCAGAATTATTTTAATAGGTAATCCCTATGCAGTGTATGCTAGCCCGTTAGCAAGAAGTTTTTCTTGACAACCTTCCAAGTGCAAGGATTACAAAAGCGTGTGACTATGCTGCTTTCTCACTTATTGAAGTTTTTTTTAATGATGAGGAAAAAGTATTCTATAAACATATAAAGTCATATTCAAGGCATTAATAAAGCTATCCTAGACAGCATATTGCTAATTCTTAATCTTTAGTGTGCTGTCCCAATCATACAAGATGCATGTTTGGTTTCACTGAACTAAATTCGCATGTGTATCATAACTTCTAATAATGAGACAGTCAGACACTGCAACAAAATTTCAAATATGGGTATATAATTATAAATATGATTAGCACTTTTAAAAATTTTGTGCATTGCTCTCTTCTCCCCTCTTCCTTTTTTCAAGGTTGCAGGCATACTGCAACACACTGTATCATACTCACTGTTTTCAGACCTTGCCGTGCTAGAAAGTTCTATGAGGCTTTCCTTGACTTTGTTGACACTGACACTTGAGTGTGGAGCCGGTTAGGTTATACTTCGGCTTTGTTTTGTTTCAAGGTTTTGTCTTGGCAATGCTGAAGTGATAGCTTTTTGCTAGAATGACTACAGGAGTGTAAAGCCACTATTGCCAGGAGTATTGAGGGCAGTGTTAGCATCATGAGAACATGACCTTGACTGCACAGCTGATGGGAACTTTGTCAGGTTTCTGTACCCTAAGGTAACCAATTCTTTTACTTCCTGCTACGTTTTTGAAGTAAGTTGTTATAAATAGCTCATTCTTAACAGATGCAGAATTATGATTCACCTCTGTGGAGGATGGGAAATATAAATTAGTCAGCCTGGGATGGATAGGAGATTGAAGCTAAAAAGCTATTTGAATACACACCAAATTCTGGGAACAGAGCCTTATATGAAATTGTATTCTGTTTATATGTACCTAATGTATATATTTGAATATATTTGAATCATTTTTAGATTACTTATAATATTAAATACTTTGATAATGTCATGCAAAAAGTTGTATTCCATTGCTTATGGATGATACAAATTCTATTTCTAATAAACAGATATTATTTCTTAAATATTTTTGATCCTTGGTTCTGGAAAAGACAGGTGGTCTACACGCTTAACTGGTTAACTTCACAGAGAGCACTATAGATTGCTTTTCTTTTCTTCCCAATTTATGTTCCTACTCATTTATGTATTTTGCTTCTGAGACATTGTTTTATACTTTCAGTTTTAATCTATCAGTCATTACTTTTGTTATTTAAAATTGGGGACTCACTGAGCTATGTAACTATTGAGATTACTTTGTGGGTTTGCCTGTATCCTTTGAGATTTCTCCAATGTGGGATATATATTTACCATTTACCTTAACTTTCTAGTAGTACTAGGTTTCTGGGGATCCCTCTTTATACTCTGTATACCTGTCCTGACACTAGGTTCCCCATGAAGCTGTGGTTTATTTTAGAGAAGACATTAGCAACCATATTCAGGTAAATGTATATTCTGTGTAACTGGGTTATTGTTCCTTTTGGAATCTAGACAGAACAACTGAATATTCTTAGTAATAAGATAATAAGTTTTGAAAACACGTGTGAAATTGGTTATTCTAGAAATTGCAATAGAGAAACTCAAATTCTGAAAAGTGGTCTTGATAACATATAGGTCCTCTTTAAGATCTAATTTTTCTCCTAATTAATTAATTTATTTTTTCACTTTATAGCCTAACCAGTCCCACCCGCACACTCCATCCCATTTTCTTCAGGGAAATTGAAGCCCACCTAACCTTAAATTGAAGCAACCTAACCTGATATATCAAGTCACAGCAGGATAAGTGCATCCACACCCCTGTGTTCAGAGCTATTCCCCACTTTATATTCCTTAAATATAGGGTATTTATTTTATGTTGAATCAAAATTCAATTGGATTTAAGTTTTAATTAGTGTGATAAATATGTATTTATTAGCATTCTTCTGCATACAGATATCCAGTTAGATCTGCATCATTTTTTAAAGACACCTTCTTTTTTCCATTAAATGATATTGACTTCTTTGTCAAAAACCTAGTGGCTGTAGTAGTGTGGGTTTATTTATTGGTCTTCAATTTGATTCTTTTGATCAATGTGTCTGTTTCTGTACCAATATGATTCAGTTATTGTTATCATCATCATCATTATTATACATTTAGAATTTCTTTTATTGTATAGGATTGTTTTAGCTATCCTGGGTAATATGTTTTTTCAAATGAAGTTGAGAATTGCTCTTTCAAGGTCTGTGAATAATTGTGTTGGAGTGTTGATGGGAATTGCATTAAATATATAGATTACTTTTTGAAAAATGCCCACTTTTACTATTTTAATCCTACTGATCCATGGGCATGGGAGATCTTTACATCTTCTGTTATCTCCATCAGTTTCTTTCTTCAGATGCTTAAAGTTTTATACATACAAGCTTTTCACTTGCTTTGTTAGAGTTACAGCAAAATATTTTGTATTATTTGTGGCTATTGTAAAGGGTGTTGTTGCCCTCATTATTTCTCAGCTCATTTATCATTTATATAAAGGAAGGCTACTGATTTTTTTTTTAGTTAATTTTATATACAGCTATGTTGCTGAAGGTGTTTATCAGCTTTAAGAGTTCCCTGGTAGAAGGTTGGGGTTACACATGTATCCTGTCATATTATCTATACATAGCAATACTTTTGACTTCTTCCTTTTCAATTTATATCCCCTTGAACTCCATTAGTTGTATTATTACTCTAGATAAAACTTCTTTTTTGAGTAGATGAAGAGAGACTGGAAAACAATGTCTGGTCTTTGAAGTTAGTGGAACTGTTTTAAGTTTATTCCTACTTAATTTGATATTGACTATCAACTTGGTATGTATTACCTTTATTTTGACTAGGTATGAACCTTGTGTCCCTGATATTTCCATTACTTTTAACATGAAGGGGTGTTGGATTTTGTCAAAGGCTGTTTCAGCATTTAAGAAGATGGTCATGTGTATTTTTTTCCTTGCAGTTTTTATATGGTAGATTACATTGATTGATTTTTGTATACTAAACTATCCCTGCATCCCTGGGATGAAGCCTACTTGATCATGCTGAATGATATGTCTGATATGTTCTTGGATTCTATTTGTAAGTATATTATTGAGCAATTTTACATCAATGTTCATGAGGAAATTTGATCTAAAATTATCTCTGTCAAGTCTTTGTTTTGTACCAAGGTGACTATGGTCTCATAGAATGAGTTTGGCAATGTTCCCTCTGTTTCTATTTTGTGAATAGTTTAAATAGTATCTACATTTGCTCTTCTTAAAACGTCTGATATAGTTCTGCTCAAAAACCATCTGAGCCTGGGATATTTTGGTTGGGAGAGTTTTAATGACTGCTACTTTTTCCTTAGGACATATAGAATTCTTCAAACAGTTTATCTAATCATGATTTAACTTTTGTAAGTAATACCTGTCTAAAATTGTCTTAAATTCAAGTCTTGAGACAGTAGAAGTTACATATGAAAATGATAACATGGTTGTGCAGTACAGTTTATAAATATTCTACAAGTTTGTTCATCATTTTCAATACGTTGAAGGTAGATTACATATCCAGTAATATATAGCATATAATGTAAGGATATTAATACTTTATTTTGATTCATGATGGGAACATTTTAAATATTTTTCAATAAACAGACCTAAATATCTAAAGACATTGGAGCTGACTGCCTTGTAAAAGGAATTGTTGATAGCTGAATTAAAAAACTTAGGCCTATCAAATAGGCAGATAATTATTATTTTAAAAAAGTAAATTATGAGGTATACTGTAGAACTAAAATAATCCTAAATATGAGCCTTAGATACAAGATCTCAATTAAATCAATAGCTTCCACTCTGATTATTAATTTTCAAAAAGGGGTAACCTGACTCCATCAAAATATAAAATTAAGGATGCAAGACACAGTCAACATTTTATGTTAAGTCACATGGTTGTGGGAAAACTAAAAACTTGGATCTCTGACACATATCATAATCTGAATAAGAATGAAGCACAAATTTCAATCTGGGTCTGTGAATCCCTGAGAGTACTGTTAAACTATTTCAATACTTCCTTTGAAGGCTTTTTCCTACATAACCCAAAAGAATTAATTGTCTTCACCATTCTGTTTATGATTTCACTAATGACATAAAGTCAATTTTAAATGAAGCTTCTTCCACATTGACATGAATAAGCACACAGTCTGGAAGCTGTAACAATGCTCACTTAATTCTTCATCAACATGTACTTTCAGAAAAATTAATAAAAAGCAATTTTAATTAAGGACACCCTTGATGAAGCATTAACATTGCTGATGTAATTAAATCTGGAATATTATTCTCACACATTTTAATATCCTGTGTGATAAAACAGAAGCTACATATAAAGGTTGTGCACATGTGTTAGAGAAATGAAATTGAAGACAAATTTTTTTTTATCTCAGAAAATGTTTCCATAATGATATTAGAAAAGAAAGCAAGTTTCACTGTGAATAACCATAAGGTCAAAATTAATTTATAGTTTTTTAAATCTATAATGCACAAAATAGGAATGATACTCTAACTTATAATTTCCCCTAATTAATATATAAAATTACAGAGAGATAAATATGAACCTGGAAAGATCATAAACAATTATCTACAGATAATCTTGAAAAAGGTCATCTTAGTAAAATACAAAGGTTTGTTAGTAATGTACCTTATTTAAGCTCTTCTCCAGTGTTTATTTAGTGTGAGACAATAATGAAGCAAAAATATTATGGTTGTTAGAATATGAAAAAATATCTGTGTATGCGATATTTAAAGAATCTTACAGAGAATAGAGATGCATTTTAGTAAATGTGATTCAAAGAATGTGTGAATAGAACTGCATATCCATGAAATTTACTCATCTTTTTTAAGAATTCTGACCTGGCAGGTGAGAAAAACGAAAGGGGAGTATTGGCTATTAAAGATGTAGTGCGTTGATACGTAGAGGACGTAGAGGACGTTGGGACAGTTCTTTCTCTTTAAAAATACAGTGGTGACTGGACACACATATGTGGATTCCATCAAGCACACAACCACAGTCATCCATCATTCATCAGGTGAGGAGGATTATGTAGACCGAGAGAGAAGGGATGATGGTGAAACTCCTCAGAGTCATTGTTTCAGTAGAAAATTGTGACAGTGTCATGTGATGTTCCTAACAGGAAAGTGATTTTATTGAACAAAAAACTTCAAAGGGAGCATTTTCTAAGATAGCTTTCCTAAGCCTCAACTGCCTGTTTGCTTTCTATTGTCTTCCTGCCTCAGGCTTCTATATCCGTTTCTTTGGTTTCCAAATCATACTCTGTTTCCGGAATTGTGCTCACGGTATTTTCAAAGAAAAAGTAGTCTGCAGGGATCATCATTTCAGTTCTGATTTAAAAAAAGAAATCATTTAGAGCCATTCTGTGGGATTTGGATTGACTAACCTCCCAATACTGAGTTCTATCCTGAGCAATGTTAGAAGTCCTCAGAAAAGTCAATGTTTATTTTATTTATTTATTTATGTATTTATGTATTTATTTATTTATTTATTTGCACTAACCAAGACTTAGAAAGTAGTGTAGGAAGCCAATTTTATAGAAACTGGAAAGCATGATAGTCAATTTTCATTGTCACCTAGGCTGGATTTAGAATCAGCTCAGTGACTGACACACAGCACAAGGTCAGTCATAGTGTTTAAAATGGTTGTCAACTGAGGGTAGAGTATTCACCTATATGTGACTGGTACCTTTCCATGGGCTGAATAGAATAAAGGTGGGAGGAGAAGGAGAGTCAAAGCCAGGATTCTTCTCTGTTCTGTGTCTAAGACCATTGTGAAGTAGGCTGGGGTGCTCTGCAGTGACTCTCTTACCATTACTGACTAAAATCATTTGAAGCTATCAGTCAAATGAGTCTCCTCCTTTTAGTTGCAAGAGCCCAGCAATGTGGTCAAAGCAATAGAAAGTGATAAAGTCTGGATTGATTGCATTTGTGTGTGTGTGTGTGTGTGTGTGTGTGTGCATAAAGACACACGTGTACATAGAGTTGCATGAATTTGTTATGTGTGCATCCATGTTCAGGCCAAACAACAACATTGGGGGTACTTCCTTCAATATTATCTATTTATTTATTTAGACAAGGTCAAGATTACTCATTGCTCTGGTTTGCCAGTAGGCCCAACTGACTGGCTAGAAAGCACATACCAGGAGACTAAGAACTTTTATATTGTTTATGGAAATCAAACTTATGATTTCATACTTGTATAGAAAGAACAATGCCACCCGAGCTTTCTTTCCAGACCCAAGAATAAACATAGTAATTTCTGGTTATTTTAGGGAAATAATTTTATACCATATTAGCTGTTTATTTTATTTACTAATGAACCCTTTCAAGAGTAAAGTATAAAGCACTACAACACAAAGTACTTTAACCTACATCCCAAAATTATGCATATCCAAAGCTGCACGACATTGAACTATAATCATCATTGACAACACATAGTATCTTAAAGACATAATACACTCTTGGTAGGAGGAGGAAGAAATTCAGGACCCTAATTATTTTATTAGCATAAATAATGAGTGACACTTTGTGTAAATTTCATTAAGTTGCCAAATAAGAAGACATGTTACTAATAAAGAAGAGGCAGCTAATATTTCAGTTGATGGATACTGTCTACTTCATTTAATTGTTGAATGCTAATATAAACCAAAAGATTCACAGTTGTGAGCATAGACATCTGACAGTTACTTAGAAGACAGCACTTTCTTCTAACTAAAAGCAAGAGAGATTACTCATTACAATTTTATTGCTTAGCTTCAAGGTCTAAGTCTTCAGCATTCAGTGGTTTCATTATATAAATTCTTACTAATTAAGACAAAATGGAATTGAAGGTTTCCACAAAATATGTGCTTATTTAATTTGTTTAATCTTGAGCTGTCAAGGGCAGAAATCAACCTGTATCCTAGAATAGCTCTTGTTATACAATCTTTTAAAGCTGAATATGTATTTGTATTTATGTACTTTAGATTATTTTTATATGTTTAAGTATTTTGTTTGCAAGTATGTTTATTCATCATTTGCTTACCATTTGTTTTATGCACTATTTTTCTTATAGTGCCAGATTTCTTGGAACTGGAGTTATGGGTATAATCTAAAATGTGGGTTCTGGGATTTAAACCTAGATTCTCTATACGAGTAGCAAGTGCTTGTAATTGCTGCTGCATCTCTCAAGCCTTTGTAATTTAATTTTTAAAATAAAAAAATTCATCAGTGGTCAGGTGCTGGCAGAACCACCCAGGGAACAGCCACACTAGGTTCATGTCAGCAAGCACCTCTTTGCAATATCAACAGTTTCAGGGAGTTTGGTGTCTGCAGATAGGATATGTCCCTAGCTGGGGCAGTATCAGTATGGCCCTTCCGTCAATCTCTGCTCTCTATTTTGTAAATATGGATGCTCACAGCCAACCATTAGACTGAGCTCAGAGACCACAGTTGGGGAGCTGGCCAAAGGACTAGAGTAGCAAAAGGGGATTGCAACCCAATAGGAAGAACAATGTCAGCTGGCCGGACAACCCAGAGCTCCCAGGGACTAGACCACCAGTCAAGGAGACAGTCATGGTTCCAGATACATATGTAACAGAGGAGGGCCTAGTCTAACATAAACAGGAGTGAGGCCCTTGATCTTGGAGTTTTGATGCTCCAGCATATGGGGATGCTGCAACAGTGGGGCAGGAGTGGATGGAGCACCCTCATAAAGGCAAAGGGGAGGGAAGAGAGGGCCAATGGGATGAGGAGGGTTGTTGAAGAGTAACCAGAAAGGGGGATATCATATGAGAAGTAAACAAATGGAATAATTAATTTTTTTTAAAAAAATGATCATATTCTTTTCCTCCCACACATCTGTTCACATCCAAATTAAGTTATTCTCTAAAATCAAACAAACTAAATAAGGGCTTAATACAGCAACAAAAACCCCAAATCATGGACATCCAAATACAACAGCTCTCAAAAGGAAACAAAACCAAAATAACTCCATCAAACTGTAACCAAATAAAAGCACATACACACCTCACACACAAACTATGATGCTCATTATATGATGGTCAACTACTACTGGAATAGGACTAGCCCTGGAGTCGCTGATATAAGCAGTATCACTCTATTGCAGGTACAAAACCAATTCAATTCCCAACCTTTATCTTACTGTCTGTGTATGTCTGCATGTATTCATTCATTCATATATTAATTCATTTACTGTTTAAAATATAACACATTAAAATACAATGCAATAAAATAAAAACTATCATATCATTTGTGGGCAAGACAAATCAATAGAAGAGAAAACACCAAAGAGAAAGCACAAGTGTCAAAGGACTAGTCCTCTGCACTCTCAGAAATCTTAGAAAAAATACTAAATTGGAATACAGAGTATAAATGCAGAGGACCTGGTGCAGACCCATACAGGCCCTATGAATGCTGCTGCAGTCTCTGTGAGTTCAAATGTACTTTCTTCATCATGAGTTAAAGGGCCTTATTTTCTTGGAATCCACCATCCCCTCTGGCTATTTTATCTCCTTTCTGAGTGGTTTTCTGAGCTCTGTGGAAATGGATTTAATATATTTAAATTTAAAAAGTATTTTAAACAGTAAAAATTAATTAATTAATTAACTAATTTAAAAGGATTCAGGAGTCAGATTTTAATTTTGAATAATTTTGATAGCATTATAAAAGCACTACTGAATGCTACCTCCAATATTTGACAGTCTTCAGTGTTGATTATGCTACAATCTTCTGATTTTTTCTCAAATAGCCTGCATAAACAATATAATGTTTTTCTTTTATTTTTAACCAGAAAAAAAATCTAGAGTTATCTAGGAATAGAGTCTCACCGAGGAATTATTTATCCTGTGTTGACATGTAGAGTGTAAGAAATTGACTTAATTATTTCATGAATGTGGGGTGATCCATCTCACTGTGGACATCATCAACCCCTAAGTGTATTTATTGAGGAGATTCTTGTATGAAAGCAGGCTAACAGAGCAACTGGGCTGAGCATAAATAAACATGTGTGCACTTATTTTTTTATTATTTAATGAGGGTGTGAAATGACCAGCAGTCTCAAGCTTCTACTGTGGTGATGTCTTCTCAATAATAGACTGTAACTTGGAATTGTGGACTAAAATAATCTGTTTCTTTTTTAAAAACATAAATTAAAAAAACAATATGTCATTTTGTATGGACACTATGAACCTGGAATCTTTTTAAAGTCATTATACTGAGAACATGTTGGGAAGGAAAAAAACAGACAAGAAGAATGGGATAAACGTGTTATACCATTGATATGATGAATTTTAGTGGGATTTCTCATTTATGAAATGTATTTGCTCTTGCTCATTTTTTAAAGCTCTATGAAGTTCTATATTATTAGTAAACTTTTTAGTGAAAAATAAACTTTGGGGCAGACACCTAGGACACTGGGCATATTTGAAGTGACAATTAAACTGAAATTGCACTCTCCATCATTTAAATGCTTGTATGATTTCCAGAATACAAACAAAGTTCTGACTTTCCTAAATTTATTCTTTGTGTAAATGTGTAGATGCTATTTCTTTGTCTCTGAACATCTTTTTCTTTTTCTCTTTTTCTCTTTCTTTCTTTCTTCCTTTCTTTCTTTCTTTTTTGAGCTCTTAGGATGTCTTTTTTTATATTTTATTTATTTATATTTCAGATGCCATCCCCTTTCCTCATTTCCCTGTTTCCACTCCCTAGAAACCCTCTATCCCATCCTCCCACCTCCTTTTTGCTTTTGTATAATTTTAATTACAGTCAAGAATTAAGGTCAGTTCTAGACTGAGGAACTAGCAATACAATAGAAGCAATTAGTCAAGGAACAAGCAAGAAAATAAACACAAATAGTCAAAGAACAAACAAGGCAGTAAACAAAATTCTGTGAACACTCCCGTGATCACTATTTTTAAGGGCTTATCATCTCTGAACATTTTTATCACGTTACTCTTTCTACGTACATATTATACTGAGGTTACACTGAGTAGGTGTAATACAATTGCAATATAGCTCATTAGAAGCCATTTAGTTTTTCATTTCTGAATGACATAATAATTCATGTTTCACACATGAAGATCCCAGCTCTTTCTCTACTCAGAGGAATCTGCTGACCTATGAGGAGAAAGAAAAATAAAATAAAGTGCATTATATTGATTTAAATTAATTTTATAAGTTATGTCAGACAGACAACAATCATGAGGTGCTGCACAGTAGAAAAATACAGAGATTCTGAGATCTTTTTTTCAAATGAAAGTATAAATGGACATTTATAAAGAAAAGTAAAGGATCAAATATATTTTATGTGAAAGTACCATTGCAATCAATTGTAAATTAAAACTGTAAAACGAGGTTAAGAAGATATTTTTCATCAAATGCTGAAAGTATACAACAATTAAGAGAATAACTAAATCTATCAATCAGTTAGCAAGTGATTCTTAAAAATCTTAAATATGTAATCAATGCATGTAGTCAAGCATCTGGCAATTAATTTGTGGTTAATAATATAATCAAGATAAAGTAATTCTAGATTTTTCCACTATCAAAGTAGACAACATTACAAATGCATAAATTATGTTTTCACAACTATAGTCAGTGTAAATAAAAAAAAAAAGATTAAAAATCACCCTGGGAAATAGTAAAACAGATTGTTTCAGGGAAATAGATATACAACTATGTATACATGTAAAATATTAATAGTTTTAAATTTTTTCTCTTTTGATAGCCTTAGGTGATAAGATTATTATAGCATTAGATATTTTTATTTTGGTATGCATTCTTTATTGAAATATTTTTCACTCAATATATTTTGAGATATTTAAATTGCACAATTTACTCTTCTTTTCCATAAAGCAAAAATTTGTGAAATTACCAAGAGAGTACTATTATCCTGTGTTATGTCATGCAGGTATAGCTATGTCAATCTCTGAAAGTGCAGTCAAGTTGAATGCTCAAAGACAAAGTCAACTCTGTGGTGCTCTCTGTGGATAAGGATTGCTGTGACCAGAAAAGCATGGTCAAAGATTAATGATTTTACCAAAGACCTACGTACATTTGACACAGAGAATATTTAATGTCCCCGGTATTTATCATAAATTTTCAAAATTCATATCAAATTGAGATTATTCTATAAAGTAAAAATAAATTTGAACAGTTGCTTTTTCTCCATCCCTGACATCAATCTGTATTATGGAGCAATAGTGATAAAAACTGCATAGTATTGGTACAGAGACAGGCAGCTATGTCAATGGAACAGAATTGAAGACTCAGAAATGAACCCACACACCTATGGTCAATTGATCGTTGACGAAGGACCTAAAACAATCCAGAAAAATTACACCATTTTCAACAAATGGTGCTAGTTCGACTGCAGGTCAGCATGTAGAAGAATGCAAATTGATTTATTTTTATCTCCTTGTATAAAGCTCAAGTTCAAATGGATCAAAGACCTCCATATAAACCCACATACACTGAAACTAATAGAAGAGAAAGTGGGGAAGAACCTCGAACACATGGGCACAGGGGCATTTTCCTAAACAGAACACCAATGGCTTATGCTCTAAGATCTACAGTTGACAAAAGGGATCTCATATAATTGCGAAGCTTCTGTAAAGCAAAGGACAATTTCAATAAGACAAAATGGCAACCAACAGATTGGGAAAAGATCTTTACCAACCCTACATCCTATAGAGGGCTAGTATCCAATATACATAAAGAACTCTTGAGTTACACTCCAGAGAACCAAATAACCCTATTAAAAAATGGGGTACAGAGCTAAACAAAGAATTCTCAACTGAGGAATACTGAATTACTGAGAGGCATCTCAAGAAATTTTCAACATCCTGACTAACATCAGGGAAATGTAAATCAAAACAACCCTGAGATTCCACCTCACATCAGTCAGAATGACTAAGATCAAAAACTCAGGTGACATCAGATGCTGGTGAAGATGTGAAGAAAGAGGAACACTCTCCTCCATTGTTGGGGAGATTTCAAGCTGATACAACCAGTATGACAATTAGTCTGGTGGTTCCTCAGAAAACTGGACATGTTACTACCAGAGGATCCAGCTGTATGACTCCTAGACATAGACCCAAAAGATGCTCCAACATATAACAAGGGCACCTGTTCCACTACGGGCATAGCAGCCTTATTTATATAACATTATTTAGATATTATATAGCCAGAAACTAGAAAGAACCCAGATGTCCTTCAACAGAGAAATGGATACAGAAAATGTGGTACATTTGCACAATGGGATACTAATCAGCTATAAAAAACAATGAATTCATGAAATTCTTAGTCAAATGGATAGAACTAGAAAACATCATCCTGAATAAGGTAACCCAGTCACAAAAGAATTCGGACTCAATCAATGACTTGTCTAGAAATCAATCTAATATTGGAAATCACAGTGTTTATTTGGAAGACTGGTTCTGAACATTTTCAGAGACATATTTGAAAGTTAGCTACAGTTCTCTATGATGTTATGTTAGCAAGAGATAAAGTTGGGACAGAATATGGATTTCAAACAAGGGTTAGTGCATGTGATAAGGCTCTTTTAATTGTCATGTTAAAATTACTTTTGTTCCTTCTACGATATTTGATGTAAGTTGCTCTGATTGTACACTTTCTAATTGTGTTAGTGTGTTGAAATTTGGCATGTCTGGTACAGGAGTCTATAAACCAGCTTTTGTCATGTTGCTCTAAGTATTGAGGACCTTGGTATTCTGAAAACAGCTTTCAAGTGCAGAAAGAAATGAGTCAGATTTTAAGCAGAAGCCAGAGGATAATGGGCTTCATTACTGCTGGTGTAACCGCTTTAATTACATTATTTACTATCATCACGGCTTCTGCAATTTCTTTGACACAAGAAGTTAAGACATTACTTTTGTTAATCATTTAGCAAAATAAATGTTATCAATATGTTCAGTATAAAATTGGAATTAGATAGGCATTTGAACAATGGATTGGTGCTCTATATCCTATTCAAATTATTGGAAGGAGGGTCAGAGTTTAATATTAAGGAGCCATCTTGAGTGTTATGCCAAGTACCATCAGATTCATGTTAGTTCTAAAATGTACAGTGGTAGTCATTATAATTAGAAAAAATTTTTTTAAAGACACTTGAAGGGTATTTGACATAATTCTAACTCTTCTTTGGAAGTTTTAACTTTATATAGTGAGCTTTTCAATTTTAAGAATGTTGTTCTACTGAATATTGATGTGGTAGATACTGCAAATATAATTATCCATGGCCTGAGGTCAGTATTTCTATTTTGGTCATGCTTCAAGTATGACATATATAGCTTGATAATGCTAGCCCTTTTTGTCTTGGCAATATTTTTATTCCTGCTCATTGTGTTAAAGGTTATCTTTAACAACATCAACATGTTGGCATTTAAAGTACATGTCTTGAAAATGCAAATGAACCACCAGACAGTCATCAAATTAACAGTCTGGCAAGCCAAGGACGGTTAATATTCTGAAGAGAGCCTTACCAACCTAAGACAGAAATACATTGATTTTGATAATGTGTATTCCACAACAAGTAAGGTAGGCATTTTTGTCTGTATGATCTAAGACAGGCTCAGTCTTGTTTATGAAATTAAAACAAAGTGATAGGCTGAGAGCTTTTGGGGCTGCTTGGCAGGAATCTGGCATTGATCAAGGACAAGGAAATGGAATTCAGGCAGGAATCTGACATTAGGTTAGAACAAATAAATAATTTCAGGTAGGAATCTAAATCTTAGGCTAGAACAAATAAATAATTTAAGGCAGGAATGTAAATCTTAGGCTAGAAAAAAAATTAGGCTTCAGGCGTGAAAATGACATTGGGTTAGAACAGGAAAGTAGGCTCAGGTATTTTGGTCATCCTGATAAGCCCTTAAAAACAGTGATCATGGGAATCATCACAGGACTTTGTTTATTACCTTGCTTGTTTTTTGACTATTTGTGTTTATTGTCTTGCTTGATCTTATTTGTGTCTATTCTATTGGTAGTTCCTCAACCTAGAACTGACCTTAATACATGCATGTAATTAAAATATTATAAAAGCACATTGGAAAATCAAATTTATTAATAAATAAAAATTAAAAATTGTTGATAAGTGGATATGCATTTTGAGGATTTAAAGAAGATAAGACTGACTTTTATATAAAAATTTAATTTGTAAATCTTTTAAGATTCTTAAAAGCTTACTTTTAAAGATAATAATAAAATAAATAATTCTTTCTTTGTAACTGCCAATTTCTGCCTGCCAGTAAGAAAATCTTGTTGAGAAAACTACCTTGCTTGCTCATAGTTTTTTACTGTATAACAAGTTGCTTAGATGTGACTATATATGGTTTCTAGAGAATAATTTGAGTTATTTATAGTCATTCACTAGAAGAAAACTTGATTGTAATTATGTTGTAACTGTACTGCTTGAGTGATTTTGATATGGTATGTAAGTTATAGGAGAAAAAAATAAAGTTATTGGAACATTGTTCCTTCCACACTCAAAAAAAAAGAAAGAAAGAAAAAGAAAGGAAGGAAGGAAGGAAGAAAGAAAGAAAGAAAGAAAGAAAGAAAGAAAGAAAGGAAAGAAAGAAAGAATACACATTGTATGCACTCACTGATAAGTTGATAGCCCAAAAGCTCAAAATACCCAAGATATAATTCACAGACCACATGAAGCCTCAGAACAAGACAGACCAAAGTATAGATGTTCAGTCCTTCTTAGAAGGGGGAACAAAATACTCAAAGGAGAAAATACACAGACAAAGTGTGGAGCAGAGACTGAAGGAAATGCCATCCAGAGACTGCTACACCTGGAGATCCATCCCATATACAGACCTCAAATCCAGACACTATTGTGGATGCCAAGAAGTACATGCTTCTTGATAGGAGCCTGGTATAGCTGTGCCCTGAGAGCCTCTGCCAGATCCTGACAAATACAGAGGTAGATGCTTGCAGTAAGCCATGAGACTGAGCATGAGGTCCCAATGGAGATGTTAGAGAAAAAAATTGAAGGAGCTGAAGGGGTTTGCAACCCCATAGGAAGAACCACAATATCAACTAACCAGACCCCCAACAGCTCTGAGGGATTATACCACCATCCAAAGAGTACACATGTAGTGTCCTATGGTTCTAGCCGCATATGTAGTAGAGGTTGTCCTTGTTGAACTTCAGTGGGAGGATAGGCCCTTAGGCCTGAAGGTTCGATGCTCCAATGTAGGGAAATGCCATAGCAGAGAGGTGTGAGTTGATGGATTGTTGGGGGAGCACCCTCATAGGAGCAGAGAAGGGGAGTATGATTAGGAAATTTCTGATGGGGAAACTGGGAAAGGGGATAACATTTGAAATGTAAATAAGTAAAATATTCAATAAAAATTCAAAATAAATAAATAAGTAAATGTAAAGAGTTGCTTTTTCTTCACAAAAGTTCACATTTCACAAGTTACAATAAAACAAATATGTCAAAATCTTAGAATTATAGGTAATTTCATCAATTTTGTTTATTTCTTCATTTGTCTTTTGTTATCTAACCATCTGCTCTGATCCTCCTAGAGAATAATTCCTTATTCATAAAATAGCTTCTGTTAATTACTATAAAAACAAGATTAACAAGAACTCAATAAGTGTTCTGTAAATCTAATGCACCTATGTAGGAACAAAGAATTTTGGGGGTGAAAGCAAATATCTTCTCCAATGCTACAAATAAATGAACTAACATCTCCACTGACCATAGAATTTTGTATGATCCACAGTTGTTTCATTGAAGCTTAACAATACATAGACAGTTAAGGATGTATTTGCCTAAATTGTCTGTTACTTCTGATATTTTCTTTCTCATATCTTTTTAAAATCAGCCAGAAAATTGTTTCTTTCCCTCTAGCAGCAAGGACAGCATGTTACCCAGTGAAGAATTGAGTTCTAGTTCCTTCTGTTTTCTCCTGAGAATCAAAGTTCATGACACAATGCTGTCACTTCAATAGAATGAAAATCTGAGCTCAAAGAGAGAGGGCAGACTTGTAAGTAACAGGTTAGGATTCCTCAGAAGGACGTTAGATTCAGACAAGGTCTCTGCTGTAACAGTGGGCAACATTTGCTCACTGCTTTTTAATCTGTGTTCTTCTGTAATTTACTATAATCGTTAAAGGTGAGTGTTTTAGAGACTCATTATTTTCCAAGTTAAGCAAATATTTAAGAGATCTTGGTAAGGAAAGAAAAAAGTCATATAAAAACCACACTGAGCCATTACTCCAAAACTAATTATGAAAGCATTAAAGATTAGAAGCACTTACTTCAGTCTTGCTGTTAATTGTTAGGTCCTTTAACAACTAAAAATAAAGACTTCATTACTCCTTGAAGTAGAATACTGTTCCTAATATATTTTAGCATCTTGTACCAAGAAAGGGAAAAAATTCCTGCTACCACAAACATCCCTCATATTTAGGTGGTTGTTGAAATAGAGTACAATGATGTTGTCATAGGCAACCAAGCAAATGATTACAAGGAACAGTGTAAAGCCTACTCTTCTTTCAAACACTGGCATTTCCCTTCTCTTTGAGATTCCAATATAGTGAAGTAGAAAATCTATATCATGAAAGAAAAGGCTTCCAGAGTGCCTTAGTTAGAGATGTTTAAAATGAGAGAGCTGCATGAGAGCTAATAATAACATCTTCTTTGGTGAATTAGAGACATATATTTGACTGTCTATACTTGGCCCCAAACAGAATGTGAAAGTATATATATATATATATGTGTGTG
>NW_021604567.1:10259117-10297189 GCF_004785775.1 Grammomys surdaster | reverse complement strand
GAGAGAGAGAGAGAGAGAGAGAGAGAGAGTAGTGAATGTTCATGTGTCTGTAGTAGTCAAAGGTAGTTGGTATATCTAGGTTGGGCATTGGGTTACACTTCTGATTGTATGTGTATCTTTTTACTGATCATTACCAAATATATAAGCCTTTGATTAATCTTTAAGTATTAGAGTCTCATCTTTCTACTGGGCCCACATGGATGTCGGGATGGTCTAGGTAATGCCCAGCCTCTCAGAGACAGTGTGAAAGATTGAGCCATCTCCCACGCTGACTTCTGGTGGGTGACAGGACTGGTGTTTCATTCTGGTCATTTCTAGCATGCCTGTGGCCTCCGGCCAAGAAACATGGAGGCTGAGCTAGGCAGAGCTATTGCAGCTTAGATAGTTGGTTTAACTAGCGGCCATTTTAAATAATTGCAACAACACTTACCGCTGCTCAGCTCGGGCCATCTGCTCAGGTGGTCAGAGACATCAACTCTGCCTCCCACAAGACATCAGTGTGGGAGATGGCTCTGCCAATCTTCCATGCTGTCTCTGCAAGGCTGGGCATTGCCCAGACCATCCTGCCATCCACACGGACCAGGTAGGAAAATGAAACTCTAATGTTTAAATATTATTCAAAGACTTTATATGTTTGGTAATGCTCAATAACAATATGCCCATACAATTAGAGTTGTTTCCCAATTATCTAACCTAAATATAAGTTGTTTCCTGCAAGTGCTTTCCATACCTGCATGGCTCTTCATCTTCCTACATCTCTGCTGTCTCTAACTCTTCCACTTCCTTTTCTTCTTCTTCTCCTTACTCCTCTCACCTTAGCTCCTTTTACTTTGAGCTGGTTGGTATACTTTCATTTGCCATTTAGGTTGCTCATCATAACACAGTATATGTAAATGAGGGCCTATATTAATAAATTAGGTTTGAATCCTTCATAAATTCAATTTAAAAAATCGAGTGCTTATTCATTTGCTGTTATTAGATGTATATATTATGTTGTCAAGAATGAACAATTCAAGATCTCAATTCCACATGGCCTGTATTCACAAAGATTATTTGTTCCAGGGAGACAAACAGCCAGGAATATGAGACAAAAACTACAACATTGAGCAGGACAGAGAAGATGAGGGGAACTCTAGACAAATGGAAGGGATATTTGTTCTGGTGGAGGAGGCTAGCAGTAGAAGAGGGACAAAGGAGAAACAGACACTACCTGGGAATATGGCAGTATTAGAAGTAAAGGGGTGTGATGATTTCTACATGCTTGAGCCAGGGAGTAGTACTATTAAAAGTTGTAGTCCTGTTGGAGTAATTGTGTCACTGTGGGTGTGGCTATGTAGATCCTCATCCTAGCTGCCTGGAAGTCCATATTCTGCTAGCAAACTTTAGATGAAGATGTAGAACTCTCAGCTCCTTCTGTACCCTGCCTACCTGAACTCTGTCATGATCCTGCCTTGATGATAATGGACAGAACCACTGAATCTGTAAGCCAGTCCCAATTAAATGTTGTGTTCCAACATATAACAAGGACACATGCTCCACTATTTTCATAGCAGCCTTATTTATAATAATCAGAAGCTGGAAAGAATCTAGATGTTCTTCAACAGAGAAATGGATACAGAAAATGTGGTACATTTACACAATGAACTACTGCTCAACTATTAAAAACAATGACTTCATGAGGAGAGACTAAAGGAAAGACCATCCAGAGACTGCTTCCCCTGGGGATCCATCACATTATACAGTCACCAAACACAGACACTATTGTAGATGCCAAGAAGCGCATGCTGACAGGAGCCTGATATAGCTGTCTCCTGAGGGGCTCTGCCAGATTCTAACAAATACAGAGGGAATGCTCTCAGCCAATCATTGAATAGGGCACAGGGTACTCAATGGGGTCCCCAAAGGAGGAGTTAGGGAAAGGACTGAAGGAGCTGAAGGGGTTTGCAACCCTATAGGAAGGACAACAATATCAATCAACCAGAACCCTTAGAGCTCCCAGGAACTAAAACACCAACCAAAGAGTACACATGGAAGGACCCATGTCTCCAGCCACATATGTAGCAAAAGGATAGTTTTGTAAGGTGTCAATGAGAGGAAAAGCTCTTGGTCCTGTGAAGGTTCAATGCCCCTGTGTAGGGGAATGCCAAGGAAGGAATATGCAGGTAGGTAGGGGAACATTCTAATAGAAGCAGGGGTAGGGGTTATGGAATAGTAGGTTTCCAGGGAGAAACCAGGAAATGGGATAACAATTGAAATGTAAATAAATAAAATATCCAATAAAAAATGAAAAATAGAATATAAATATCAGACATAAATATATAAAATTTTCAGATTTTACAACTTTAGCATGAATGAAACCATTTAAAAAACATTAATACTGCATAGGCAAATTATGTATAATTACAGTAGTTAAAAATTAATACAAAATATTCATGTTTATTTTTGTAAAAGTAGTAGCACAAATATGAATTTATTTTGAAATTAATTATGTTCCACAGTTTTAATGTCTTAAAGCTATAATCCATTCTATGATATGTCTTGGAACAAGATAGTAAAGATAGATATTGCTGTGATGGTGGGACACTATCCAGAGAGTATGAGAATATTTATAAGAATTCATGGAAGAGATTAGTTGCTTATAGTCCCCCCCTTCCTACTACATGAAAACACTACAAGAAGCCAAATCATGGCAACCAGAATCCGAGAACACTAAACCCAAAACGAGCTTTACCAGATCCTCGATTTTGACCTTCCCAGTCTCCAAGGCTATGACAAAGTAACTTCAATTTGTTTAAGCCACCATGGGGAGTATAATGACCTCTCAAGTAAGCTAAAAATTATTAAAGAATGAACATCATGTCAAAAAAATAACTTTTGAGAATATGGTAAAGCACACAAATGTTCAGAGAACAAAGGCAAAACCTAAACATTAGAAAGCTCCTATATCAACACAAACATATACATTTTAGAATGGGAAAATGCTAGAACACATGAAAAAAAAAAGTTGCCTTGGTCATGGTGTCAGTTCACAGCAGTAAAATCCTGACTAAGACAAGGGGAACATCCATGTTAGGATGAGTTGTTTAATGTTAATTGGGCATGTTAATTAAGTGAGCTGAAGGGGACATTTTACAACTGGAACATGGTAGTCAGCCTCAGGAGGAAGAAGTAGCCACAGAAGGGAATACACCTTTGTGTCAAGCTTCAGGAATGTAATCTAACTGGCTTTAGCAAGACAGAGGGAATGGGGAGAAGGGCGAGGCCTGCTAAATCCTGTTTACTATGCTTATGCTAGCTATAGACCTTTAACAAAGATGCTGAAGAATTCTTGAGACTAGTTTGGACCATAAACTGCGGAAAGTGATGAAAGAAAGAGGCTGTGAATATGCTCGGAAGGCAAAAGTTAAGTAGAACTGAGACTGGTTTGGATAAAGGGCTATAGAGAAAGATTATGGGGCAGTGTAATTGCTGAAGGAGCATCTGTATCTGGAAGAATTCCTGAAAGCTGCCTAAAGTCAGCTCCAGGTTCTGAGTAAAAGGAGGGCCTTCACCCTCAATACCAAGGACCACTGTCTTGGAGCTACAATGTTTGCTGATAGGATGATAGAAAGTGTGCCATTGTCCATTTACACTCAGATTCATGATATTAAAAATGAAGTTTCTTTTTGTTTTTCTTTTCTTTTTTATTGGATAATTCATTTATCTACATTTCAGATGTTATCCCCTTTCCTCATTTCAATTCCCTAGAACACCCATCCCATCCCCCCTCCTCCTTTTTGCTTTTATACCATTTTAATTACATGCATGTATTAAGGTCATTTCTAGGTTGAGAGTCTAACAATACAATAGATGCAAATAGTCAAGTACCAAGCAAGACAATAAACAGACATAGTCAAAGAACAAGCAAGGCAATAAACAAAGTTCCATAATCATTCCCATCATCACTATTTCTAAGGGACTATCAGGATGACCAAAATATCTGAGCCTACTTTCCTGTCCTAGCCCAAAGTCATTTACATGTCTGAAGCCAGCTTCCTTGTTCTAGCCTAAAATTTAGATTCTTGTCTGAAATTACTTCTTTGTTCTAGTTTAATATTTAGATTCCTGCCTGAATTACTTCTTTGTTGTAGCCTAATGTCAGATTCCTGAGTGAAGCCTACTTCCTTGTCATTGACCAATGACATATTTCTGCCAAGCAGCCCATTTCCTTGTCCTTGGCCCATGTTAGATTCTTACCAAGCAGCCCCAAAGGCTCTCTGCCTCTGCCCCCTTTTTATTTCATTAACAATACTAAGCCTGTCTTAGGTCATCTGACAAAAATGCCTTCCTTACCTGTCATGGAATATTCATTACCCAAAGCAATGAACAAGAATGCTGCTCTGCTGAGCATTGATGCAGTAGATACTACAGATAAAATTACTCACAGCCTGAGGTCAGTATTGCTATTTTGGTCAAGCATCAAGAATCGCATATATAGCTTGATAATGCTAGCCCTTTTTGTCCTAGCAATATTTTTATTCCTGCCCGTCTTGTTAAAACTTGTCTTTAACAACATCAGCATGTTGGCAGCCAAAGTACATGGCTTGAACCTGAAAATGGACCCCCAGACAGAGTTATTAGATTAACACTCTGGCAAGCCAAGGATGGATAAAATTCTGCACAGAGCCTTACCAACCTAAGACAGAAGAATGAAGTTTCTAACATCCCAAATACAGAGTTTCTTAAACTGAAGAGGACACACATTGCTTATTCGTGAATTCCATCTAAAAATTAACACAGCTAACCAAAAAAAAAAACAGCTTATTAAGTAAACAGTAATGTCATTATTTTAGAATTTACTAAGTATTATTAAAGAGAAGTATAAATGGAAAGTAGTTTAAATAATTTTAAAATGTATATGACTGAAGTAGATACTCACATGTACCTGTATACAAAATTAGAAATATACTTCAATGAATTTAAACATACTCCTCTCAACTTAAACAACTCTAAATCAAAGCAACTTTGAAAGGAAAGAACAGGAAGACAGTAAACAACATACTGTTTTGTGAGAGCATTTCCTGTAGAGATATAATGTACACATGTATTTACCCCAGGAAAAGAACTTAAGATGAATCACAGTTCAGTTGTACCTAAGTCTCACTTGGAGATCTATGAGTATTCAGAACTATAACAACTTACAAACACTGTAACCCAGGGAGGTGCTCTGTACAACTTGTGGCTTTTTCCAGGAGTCTTATAGATAATCCCTTGATGGCTCAGCAACTGGGATCTGTAAAGCCTCCTGTAAAGGATCTAGGTACATCTTCGATATCCCTGGGGAAAAGGTCTTTCTGAATATTGTAAGTTTTAGGTTCCCCAGAAATGGAAAATTTGTTTATTTTCTGAGTCTCATAAAAGTTCTTTCCCTCCTGGAAGAAAATGTTTCAATTCACAGGAAACTGCCGTACAATGGACACCGTGACCTATCTAGCAAAGTTTATCCTCCTCTTGGTGCACATTTCATAAAAATGGCTGCCTTGGAACTGAAGCCATTCCATGGGACAATGACTACTTTGGGGCTTAATTTCTGAATAAGTAGAGAACATGTATAATCAGTAAAACTTAGTTATAATAACTGATGTTGCAAACATGGGATTTCAGTAATAACATTTTCTTTTCCTCCATTCTTTTTCTAATAGAAATAGATTCTAGCAGACAAGATTCTTGGCACTACAGAAATCTGAATGCTAACGAAGATTCTGAAGCCTTTCCATTCCTCTGATCAGATAATCCACTGACCACATAAATTAGCAGCCTTCCTGAAAGTATTAAGCATTGCACACGTTCTCATTTCATTTTCTCTACATTTATTTTTGCACAAGAGAAGAAAAAACAGATGCAGACTTGGGATTAACATTTGTCAGGAGTGCCAGTAGGAAACATAAAATATAGTTCTGTACATTAAAACAATCTAAAATACATAATGATATTAACTTATTTAAGTAAAATTCCTTGTTTCCTATTAATACTGGAAGTAATATATTAAAATGTTATAGGTTTAACTACTTGGATTAAGAAACTATGATAAATGTGCTGTATTCATCTTATGCAGTCAGGCAGAATTTGCAAGACAATGATTATAATATAATGATTTACAATAACTATATACAAATAAACAATACTAACTACTATAATAAATGATTCTTAAGAGAATCAACATTATATACATATCTTTACATGTTGAAGCATCTCATAAAAGCAAGTAAATGCTATATACACTATAAATGTCAAAAGTAAGATCATAACATGGAGAAGTTAACTGGATAAGTTGAATAAATGGCTAAAACCTATATGGTCTGCATGAAAAATTGTAATCCATTCTCCAAAAGTGTCAGGAGCCCTCATTTATCTGGAGCAGTATTTGGAGAACACCAAACTCTCTTTTTCTCTCTTTTAATTATTTTATTTATTTACATTCCACTTGCTGCCCCTTCTCCCAGTCTCCCTTCCCACAATTCCTTATCCCATTCCCCCTACCCTTTACTTCAGAGAGGGTGCTCCAACCCCCAAGCAGGCCATGCCCTACTCAATATTTTAGAGCTATTAGTAAACAAGACTTTCCAAAATGAATGATCTAGTTCAATTAATCTTTTGTTACTGTCCTTATAATCCAAGTATTCTATCTCAAATTCTGAAATCATTTATTCTCAGTCAAGGTAGAAATGATGAACCATCAGGACCAAAATAAAAACAACAAAATACATATATGTCAGAACTTAGAAAATGAATCATGAAATATGGAGTAATATAATTATTTTCTATGAATCTTTGGTGAAATAATAGTATAATTTCACAGAATTTATGCTGTTTGATATTAATTGTTTTGAATTAGAAATTAAGGTTTTATCATAGAGAAATCTTATACATGCAATTAAGCTATATTTTTACAACTTTTACAGTTTTAGGTTGGTCTCAGCCTACATGGAAGCTGCCCTTATGAAGGCAATTTATATGGCTTTACATAGCTGTAAAACTGGATATGTTTACAACATTCGCACAGAAAGCTTCCTGAAAAGGCATAAAATATTAGTGAACACACACAAAAAAATTATTAACTTTTCTAGTAAACATTAGAAGTTTCCCCAAGACACTCAGGAAAATACTGAAAGCCTAATTAAAATCTGAGATATTCTCACAGTAGGTATGACTTTGTTTTTTTTTTTTTATAGAATACATTAGTTGTTCTGAATATTTCATGAATTATTGTGTATAAGTATGCTGAATCTTTTAGGAACGTAAAGACAAGAAAGTAGTTCTATGTTTATTTGAAAAAAACGTGAATTTTTTTCTGATAGCCTTGCAATAATTTATGTGTAAATAATAGAAAAAAATTGATCATTCATAAGTTGTTTTTTTGTCAATTATGTATCATTACCAAAATTTGATCAACTTATCTTTAATATATATACATACATATATATATATCATGAATGTCCTCATTTCTTTTATACCATGGATAAGGAAGATTGATTCCTTTCTTATGCATGTAAAACAAATAATGTATAACATCTTCAGAACATAACGTCATCCTTCAATTCTTCCTTTACTGAAAATAGTTTGCATTATCTATGTTATGTAAATTTAAATATAGTCCCTTCTAAAATCTTGAATATGTCTAAAATACAAAATGTAGCCAATTTTTTATTGAAATAATCTTCTCATCAAAATTATATCAAATTTATTAATGTTGTTTAATATATTTTATAAGTAGAGTGAAGTAACTGAGCATTTACCTATTTTCCAAATGCACTTGGAATATATGATAGCTTAAAATATCTGTTTGCAAGTTATTAAAGTCTTTAGGTCCAATGATTAATAAGAACATAATTAATAATAGGAAGAAAATACCACAGGGAAACATGATAGCATGTATTATGCAAAATACAGCCTGTGAAAATAAAGCTAAGTTAATGTAATTTATTCCATAATAACATTTAAAGTTTAAAGATATACAAAAAATAAAACTCTAAGCACTGAATTGTAGATTAAAGAAAACTTTGATACTGTAGATATAGCTCAAGGCTATAGTACTTACCTAGCATAGAATTGAGTGCTTAGTAAAGAAAAAATGGGATAAAAGGGAGTAAAGTCTACAAAAAGGAGTTGAAAGTGGCAGAAAGTGAATAAAACAAAACATATTTCATTAATAAATATATATTCTTTTATGTATGTATGTGTGTTTTTCCTGGGCATAGACATGATGTCCATGTAGATTTCAAATGAATTTCAAATCTCCTGGGATTGAAGTTATAGACAGTTTTTAACTACTATGTTGGTTTTGTCCAACAAATCAGGTTCTCTGAAAGATGTACAAGTATTTTATAAAATACTGAATCATATCTCTAGTCCCTGAATTTAGTACAAACTGGTTTGTACTAATTGTTTGAAAATTAATAGTTGTTTGACATATTATAGAATTCAAATCCTCGCTATGAAATTACTGACTGACAAAGAACTCCTGTCTTGATTCCATCTTAAATTATTAGTTATTATTCAATTTATTTCTCTGTTGATATACCTAAAATTATTTCTAGCATATAATACAACCATATCTCACAGTCCTGCATCCCCATTATAGTACTCAGGTATAGTCAACAGATGTTTCTAAGAGCAGCATAATAGTGCAAAAGATAAGTATTCAGCAAGTCTTACTTATATGGTTGCTGGGAAAATGTTTTGTTTATGTCTGTCATCATTTGTCTGGAGAGTAATATAAGCAGTCAATCGCTGCAGAGACACTGGTTGTCTTAAGGGGAAATACATTATTTTTAAAGACAAGAATGAATAACTGTACTCACTGTGCACAATTTCCTGGTTATTTTGTCTTTTTAAAGTGATGACCATAAATATCTGTGAATATGGTCACTTTAAATATAGAGTTAAAACAGGAATCATACATAATTCAGCTAAATATATGTCTTAATAACTTTTATTGTTATAGTAGATGTTACCCACTTATACACAGAGCTGAAAAGGACATAAAAAATCCAACTCTAGTCTTTAAATTTAGAATCAGGACTTGGAGAATCTAATTAAATTGCTCAGTATCACAGACAAAATCAGATTCCAGGTCTTAGTCTTACATTATTATTTCTCAAGAACCACACTAAATATTTCATAGTTTGACACTGCATGAACTCTGGGACCTGACTATGACTAAACTATACAGAAGAAAGTGAGTTAACTTCCTAAAATTACTGTGTATTAATTATTACTCTTTGTCTTACTTCTGGCTAGCTGCACAAAAACATTCGTTTCAAGAAACAAAATCATAAATATAAAGTTAAGAATCATGGATATAAGGACAATTTCACTATTAATCTTGTGGTATTGTGAGCATTTCACATGTCATTTTTGTTCTGTACCATTAAGTGCAGTCTTGGTGCTTTTAAAGATAAAAATCTATCAGTGATTCCGATTATGCATTATAAAATTAAAATAATTATAAAATAAATTATATATTACTTTAAGTCATAAATTCATAATTTAAATTGACATCTATTATTCTCTGTTTGTATGTATGAGGTATGGATGCATATTTATACATTTGTTTGTGCATATGCTTCCACATGCATCATAACACACTTGTGGAGGTAAAAAGACAATCTCAAAATGTTATCCTCACTTACCCCTTGTTGGTTGTAAGGACTCTTCATTGTTCTTGTTCTGGTGCTATACTAATATAACACTCCATTAAATTTCACAGACCATTTCTGTCACACCCTGTCTACCAGTCTAAATACTGGGAATACAGACGTTGTGTTATACAGCTGTTTTTTCAAATAACTTTTGAGGATTCAACCTCAGATCTTCATACTAGCTTGGCAAACCCTATTACTCATGGGACAACTTCTTTCCCATAATTCATTAAAATATTGCATTTTTGATATATCCAAAAGTAAAATAAACATACATGGTCTAATTAAGTCATTCCTCCTTCACCTTCAATACAACATAGTATTAAACTTTACTTCTGTCCACCTCTACATAACAGGTCTTTCTCACTGATGCTTCAAGTACTTCTGTGGCTTCTGTAACACCTGTGTATTCAAGTCCACTTCACTGCCTCTAAGTAGCAATCTCATGAATTGCTTTCCCTGTTGCCTATGACACTTTACCTTCGAATGTTCTTATTTCTGTAACTTTAACTTTAAGTGAGTAATAATATTTTGTTAATTGTTTCTGTTAAACACAAAATATGAACAACAATTCTTAGAGCAAATTAGTAAAACATATAGTCACTGTACTTCATAAAATTTATCAGATCATGATATCATCATGCTTATTGTGAGAAAATGGCACAAACAAGTCATGAAATCACAAAAATAGACATAGTCCCAGCAATATGCCCAAGATGATCTATTGCACACTAACCTGAAGGGTTATCATAATAGGTTCTTCTTTAATAAGTAAGATCAGTCTACAATGTCTATAACTGTTCCTTCAAAAGTTAGTTTCTCTTTTCTGAAATAATAATAAAAATTTCCTAATGTTACTGAAAAATTTATAATTATGCACTGTACATCAAATGATGCTCCATGTATTGGGATATAATACTGTACAAAGTAAATGCCTTTCATGAAGTATATTAAGAGAACATCAGATAGAAAAGCACCACTACCTTAGCTGGGGTGTCAGGAAAATCCTCTCTGAAAAGGTGAATACTGAACAGAGACTAGAATAAGGGAATAATCCAGTGGCTCATGTATCTAGGGAATGAAGAGACAGTAGAATACAATGGCAAATCCTATGACAGAGCCATTAGGAAGCCAGCAAGATCTGAGTTATAGGAGCTATGGAAGGAAAAACAACAAACAAAATAAGGACAGCTATGAGGATTGGAATTAGAATGAAAGCAGACTAGATAGTATTTTCTGTTTTTACAGAAGTCATTAACACTTAACATGGACATCTATTAACTACCTATTTATTTAATCATAATAGAAACCTTACATGTTAGTATAATACCTGAGACAGAAAACATATTCTAAAGTGCAGCAATGTAATTCACTTATATGGGTTAGACACAAACATTGGTATCTCAAAGCAGAGCAAAAAATCATGCAGCTCCAAGTAATCATGTCTGTAAGTATTTCATAGAGGCAAAAGCAAGAGCTCTTGAAATTCTCATCAAACCTATGAGAGATCTCAATGAGTCTTCTCCCCACTTTGAGATCAAAGAAGCTATAAACAACTGGCTAGAGTGGAAGGTTTTAGTGGTTCAGATGCCAGAACGTTTCCCAAGCAACTACCTAGATAGAGCAACTTTGAGTTACCAGTACTGATAAAAATAATCCCAATTAGATCATTTGGTTCGCAAGGATAATGTGGAAAGAATCATTTCTTTGCTCTGATAGTAGTTTTGTTGTCTGTGGTGATTAAGCATTCGTACTATCATGGAGGAAATGATAGTTGAAATTGCCTTTCGAACTTTTTAGATCGACAGAATGTGTAATGTGAAAATATATGTTACTGCAGAATAATGAAACCTGCTTTATGCACTAGTCATGCATTCTAAGAAGATCATTTTGAAATTGTTTTTGGGCAATAATAAATATAAGCAGTACAGTGAAATACTATGTTTACTTATAGCATAATTTCTTCACACAGCTATTAGAAATTTCAGTATCTTTACTATAAATTTTGGTAAAATAACATTACAAAGCCATTCATGACATGAATTTCTCATAGGAAAAAATACATATTTTACTATACTGCTACATAGTTTCATGTGATTTTAAGCTAATTACAAGGGTTCTTTTGGTTATATTGGATCTTTCTTCAAGAACAAGAATTTAACAAAAGCCCAAAAGAAATGGGTTTAGATTTGTTACTTGTAGTACACTTAGTTCAAGTGGAAAAAGGGTAATTGGCATTTCATAGAATATCAAAATGAATTCATGTCATTGTCATTCCTGCTATCTACTGCCTAGGACATGGGCACTCTACATTTGTACACATGAGGAAAAGTAAGTTAACAACACATTTATCATTTTAAAATTGAAGAAACTGTAATAGGTATATATAATTTCAATGCCTACTTCCTATTTACTTCTAATAAACCAGTTTTAATTATTACAGATAGCAAAGAGTCAGTAAAATTAATATTTGAAACTTCTTTAATTGTGAGGGAATTCTCTAGGAAGCAGTTTAAATCATATTTGAATAATTAATGAGGTAAATA
The DNA here is from genome assembly GCF_004785775.1 of Grammomys surdaster. NCBI lineage: Eukaryota > Metazoa > Chordata > Mammalia > Rodentia > Muridae > Grammomys > Grammomys surdaster. Next base: position 10,284,963 of record NW_021604567.1, on the reverse strand, counting down.
CATACTCTTGCATAGTAATCTGCTCAAATCTCCATTAAAAATAATATATGTTGGTAGACTAAGCAATTGTTTTTTTCATAGGCTGTAGACTGGGCATTCCCAGTACTATTTGACATCTTTATGTCACTGGAGGAGTTACCAATTTTTCAGATAAAACCTTTTCACTGTGTCCTTAACACATAGTTCAGTTCCTACACTAGGCATGAGAAGCTCCATAGTATTTTTCTTGTTGACTACTTACATAAATGATGTGATTTAAGAATCAAAAGTTTCTCTGCTTTTACCTGAAGAATACATTATTTAATGTATTATATTTGACTAATCTCTTCAAAACAAAATTACTGGAAAAAAAACAAAAGAGTAATAAGATGTGTGAACTCCCAAACAGGTCCTTGAAAAACAGCAAGTAGTGAGGATTACTAAGATAATGTAATGTATTAGTGGTTGCTATTATTAAAATTTGCTATAACACACAAATACAAAAAAAATAATAGAGACAAAATCCAACTGTTGTGGTAATAAATTGAATTTTATGCCTATTAAAAAAGATTTTTAATAGTAGTCATATGTTTCATCATTAATGATTATAACGCAGTTATAAGCAAGATGACATACAAATTCTAACAACTTTGTTTCTGCTCTTCTGTGAGTCTCAGAGGCACCTGGATGTCCAAGAGCCTGAGAACATTATGTCCAGGCCTCATCATAGGCCAGGAGACCCATGAACCAGCTCTGATTTTCCCACATCTCAGACTTCTCTTTCCCATCCCTGGACCAGTATCTCAGCATTTCCCTACTTCCTAAAATATGTTCTGGAAACTGTCAAATTCCCCTCGTCCCACCTTCCAAAGTGGCCTTGAACAATGCAAGTAAGCAGGGCAGGAAAATTGTAGGAGTCAAAGGGCATGGAAGATATCAATAGAATATGTTCCATAGAAGCACATGGCCTTTGTGGGAATGCACCAGCTCTTCTACATGTATTTTATGACTGATAACTTGGTTGTTTTATGAGACATGTAATTATGGGAGTAGAATAGAGGCAAATGCTAGTTTAACAAAGTGCAAAAGAATTCAGTACAGTTTAAGTGTTATGTATAAAACAAAACAAAACAACAAAACTCACTAAGTTAATTGTGAAAAAAGAGGACCAGCAATGAGGAATGAAGATGAACTTAGGCTCCTCTGAGATGTGGATGCCTAATACAATTGCATGAAAAAGACAGGTATAAGAAAGGATCTTAGAGGAAAGAGACAGAAGACACTAAAGGAAGAATCATCTGGAGACACACTCTCTAAGTGGGCAGAAGGCTTGAGGCCTAGTGCTTCATGAGCTAAGAGTAACTGTGAGTTTGTCAGGGATGAGTGAAGTCTGCTTCAGAGGCTTTGAGGAAAAGTTGAGCTTTCATTTAAAATGAAAGAATTCACTAAAGGTGTTTAAATGTCACAAATGGTGGGTTTTTTTGTTTGTTTTTTTAATTTTATTTTCATGGTACTGATTACTGGCTACAGTCTGCAAAATGGCTAAGAAGCATTTAACAGTGACCAGTAAGAGGCTGTGGAGTAAAAAGTCAGATGCCATACTAGACATGAGTATCCTAAAAATTTGTTCCTCATAGACCAGCAGACTCAACTAACTAAGACCCCTGAGATCTCTTAGACACTGAGTCACCAACCAGGAAGCATACACTGTCTGCTCCAAGGCCCTGGACACATACAGCAGAGGACTGCTGGGTCTGACTTCAGTGAGAGAAGATGCACCTAACCCTCAAGAGACTTGAGGTCCCAGGGAGTTGGGAGGCCAGGAGGGAGGTGGGCATGGGGGCTGGGGACATCTTCTTGGAGATAGCGGGCATAGGAATGGGATGAGGATCTTTGGGGTAACTACTAGAAAAACAAGTAATAAAAAATTTCTTCCTCCTTCAAAAGTATGATAACTGAAAAAACTGTGAAAACAAACCATCAATAGTGATTTAAAAAAAAAAAAGATTTGTTCATAAATCTGGAAGCCAATGGTAAAATGTGGAAGGCTGTGACAATATAATATTAAAGGGAGATCAAGACGGTGGTGGCGCATGCCTTTAATCCCAGCACTTGGGAGGCAGAGGCAGGTGGATTTCTGAGTTCAAGGCCAGCCTGATCTACAGAGTGAGTTCCAGGACAGCCAGGGCTACACAGAGAAACCCTGTCTCGAAAAAAATAACAAAAAAAATTTAAAAAAATAAAATAAAATAAAATACAATACAATACAATACAATACAATACAATACAATACAATACAATACAATAAAATAAAATAAAATAAAATAAAATAAAATAAAGGGAGATCATCTCCAATGGCCTATGCTTTAACCGTTCATGGTCTCTCTTCTCTGCGTAAGTTCTACAAAGGGCTTAAACTAGAGAACCCATCAGTGTTTAGTGAAGGAAGACGATAACCTATTAAATGCCACTTTATTCAGGTGCATAATAAAAGTTCATTGCTTTTTGAATTAAATGTCCAATTAATTTCTTATTTAAGTGTCAAGTAGATCCAGTTGCAGTAGATACGCATCTATTAAAAATATTTCCAGCATTGGGAGCTCAGCTATTCTTAATGTTGACCAGTTACTTTTATATGTTTCCTCTTTTCCTCTCTTCACCATTTCCCTGGACCATATTTGTTCATCTAATTTGTAACATGATTAAAAGATTTTAGAATATAAAGAGAAAGTAAAAATGAATGTAAGATCAATTATTTTGAAATATTGTACTAACAGATTAGTTTAAAATGCAAGTGTGGAAGCTGTGCTGTGTTTGAATATTGGCCTGGCCCATGACCTATAAAATAATTCATATTTCCACATATCTTTTTCTCATGAGTAAAATGAAGATGAAATTAATATCTTTACTTGTTATTTTTAGAATTGATAAATGGCTGAAAACAGTTCTTTGTGCCCAAAAGACACGCAATGTTTATTGTAATGGCCCGTTCTGCTGCTCCAGTCCACTGGTCAGGTTCTAGCAAGAGAGAGAGAGAGTGGGAACTGAGATGCGAAGAATGGAGATGAGACAGAGTCTGCTCTGGAGATGAGACAGAGTCTGCTCTGGATACAGAGTCTGCCCTGGAGACAGAGTCTGCTCTGGAGTCGGAGTCGCTGGAGATAGAGTCTGCTCTCGTCTCTCCTCAAGTCTCTCCTTTTATATCTCTCTTCAAGTCTCTCCTTGAGTCTCACCTTTAATCTCTCCTTGAGTCTCTCCTTGAGTCTCTCAAGTGCTGGGATTAAAGGCGTGTGCTACCACTGCCTGGCCTTGGTTGAAAAGAAATCATGGGTATATCAAGATAATTATAAGTGTGTTCAGCTGTTGTAGGCTGTTGAAAACAAGTCTCTTGTCAGGGTATATGGCTCAAGATGGCTGTAAAGATGATGGCCGCTTTCTGCTCAGAGTCGACTCCCAACAGGTCCCCCTTTTTAAATTTGTTTTCAAAAGGGAAGGCTGGGAAAACTTACAGAAACCGTGCCTGTCTTAGGTTGGAACAAAGGACCCCCCCCAGCCTCCCTTTCCTGTCTTTGGATACTCAACAGCCATTGGTTGAGCTCCTGTCTTAGGATGGTGAGGCCTCCCAGTTTGGGGCAAGGGTCTTGAAGTGTTCTCTTACCCGTCATTGACTATCTGGCTTAGTGAGTAACTTAGGGGTTAATCCTCGTCAGTCTTGATGACAGAGGTTTTGGAGTACCCTACTTCCAGCCTTTAATAAAGGACTTGTATGGGTTTCATTTGAATAGCATCTATCTATTGTTGTACAAAAGCCATCAGTTTGTTGAACAGCGTGAACCTGAGAGACAAGAGACTTAGCAATATCTGAATGGTTAGTGCAAAAGCAACACTCTTTTTAGGGTTGCACATAACTCTCTCTGTTGGAGGAGTAAAAATTATAAGCCTCTTCTATTCTATAGCACTATTTCAGCTAAGAAGGATAATGAATTTTATAAATGCATTATAGCAGATTTCATTCTTTCTAAATCTAAATCTATAGAAGAACAGAACTGATCATAGCTTTGCTCTTAACAAAACAAATAAAGAAAATCCCCATTCGATCTTAAACCCAAAAAACAATTATAGTAACTGTGGTAATGGGTTTTCTCCTGAGTCTAAACAATGTACCCCACTAAATCATAAATCAGGGAACCAAAAGTCCAATAGAGCCACCCTGGAGGTGTGGGTGGTGATGTCTTCTTCTGCACTGTGAACTTCCCAAGTCTGGTATATTGGTTGATCCACTCCTGTTTGAAGACAATTGTGAAGCATCTTCAAGTTTCTTGTAAAAAAAAATTATGCTTCTCAGGGGGTTTCTCCTCTCTGAATTTGTTATTATTGTCTATTTGTTTGATCAGTCTCTCTGGCAGCCAGCATGTGGCATCTGTCCTTTGGGAATATATGCAGACAGAACATCTTCCCCAGATAAGCACTGAATCTGGCCCATTATAGGTTCCAGTTAATGGTCTTTCTAGAGGACTGTTGTAAAATTCTTTTTGGTATCAGGATGTCAGAATCTAACTGTAGCAGATTTTCCTTCAGAATCTAAAGTTAAAAAAATTAAAATAAAGAGTGTGTGATGAAGGATATTTCTGGGGGATCCCTTAGTAGGGTACCATTCCCAATTTTTAATTTTTTTGAATTGATATTTAATGGTTTGATGTGCCCTTTCTACCATACCTTGGCCCTGTGGATTATATGAAATACCCGCTTTATGTAGTATTCTCAATTTTTCACAAAATTGTTGGAAACTGGAGCTTGTATAACCTGGGCCATTGTCAGTCTTGATCTGTTTTGGCACAACCAATACAGTGATTGTAGCAAGCGTATGATTGATCAATGTTTGCTTATTTCTCTAGTTTGTAATGTCACATAAATGAAACCACTGTATGTATCTACACATACATGTATATATTTTTGATTTCTAAATTCATTATAATGGGTAACATCCATTAGTCAGAGACTGTTTGGTATCAGTTCCTTTGGATTCACACCTAAATGAGGAAATGGTAAAAGTTTAACACATGATTGACATTGTCTGACAATTTGTCTAGCTTGTTTTCTGGTAATTTTAAACACGAACATTAAAGTTTTAGAATTAAGGTGATGTAACTCATGAGCCTTTATGGCCTGTTCTAAGTTAGATGGTAGATCTGATAAAGTCATTGTGGCTATATGAGTGGCTAAATCTGCCTTGGTGTTTCCTTCAGTGAGAGGACCTGGTAGCCCAGTGTGGGCTCTCAGGTGTCTTATAAAGAATTTACACTTTCTTCTCAAAATTAATTGTTGGCACTCGCCCCTGCCTGATCCTTTGGGCTGGGACAGACACAGAATCGGTCTGCTCCTGTCCTATGGAGATACTGAATTCTGAGTCATCCTAGAAGAGCCACTGTACTCAGAGCAGCCGGTAAGAACTCCATCTCACTCCCTAAGCCCCAGAGATACATCTGGGAGCCAGGGACATTCAGGACACAGCAGCTATCCAAACCCCGCCCCTCCGGAATTCCACTTCCCTTCCGCCCCTGTCTGGTCCTTTGGGCTGGGGCAGACACACAGTCGGTCTGCTCCTGTCCTGTGGAGATACTGAATCCTGAGTCATCGAGGAGTCACTGCACTCGGAGCAGAAGGATTCCCAGATCCAAGAGGTGGCATGAGTACCAGGAGTTCTTCCACCCAGGAGACTAGGAGCATAAGACCACAGAGACATCTGGACTCTGAGGTGCTCTGCAACAAGCAAGATAATTGGAAATACAGACTCCAGTCTTACACAGTGAGGGCAGGTAACACTAGAGTTAACCAGATGGTGAAAAACAAGTGCAAGTACATAAGCAACAGAAACCAAAGTTTCCTGGCATCATCAGTACCCAGTTCTCCCAATATAGCAAGCCCTGAACACCCCATCACACCTGAAAAGCAGGAGTCAGAATTAAAATCACTTCTCATGATGATGATAGAGGATTATAAGAAGGAATTAAGTAACTCCCTTAAAGAAATACAGGAGAGTACAAGTAAACAGATAGAAGCCCTTAAAGAGGAATCACAGAAATCCCTTAAAGAAATGCAAGAAAACACAAAGAAGGAATTAAACAAAAACATTCAGGATCTGAAACTGGAAGTAGAAACAATAAAGAAAGTTCAAAGGGAGACAACCATGGAGATAGAAAACCTAAGAAAGAGATAAGGAGTCATAGATGCAAGCATCACCAACCGAATACAAGAGATAGAAAAGAGAATCTCAAATGCAGAAGATACGGTGGAAAATAGTGACACAGTTGTCAAAGAAAATGCAAAATGCAAAAAACTCCTAACTCAAAACATCCAGGAAATCCAGGACACAACTAGAAGACCAAACCTAAGGATAATAGGTATAGATGAGAATGAAGATTCCCAACTTAAAGGGCCAGTAAATATCTTCAACAAAATTATTGAGGAAAACTTCCCTAACCTAAAGAATGACATGCCCATAAACATATAAGAAGCCTACAGAACACCAAATAGACTAGACCAGAAAAGAAATACCTCCCGCCATATAATAATCAAAATATCAAATGCACAAAAAAAGAAAAATACTAAAAACAGTAAGGGAAAAAGGTCAAGTAACATACAAAGGCAGACCTATAAGAATTACACCAGACTTCTCACCAGAGACTATAAAAGCCAGAAGAGCCTGGACTGACATCAAACAGACCCTAAGAGAACACAATTGCTAGCCCAGATTACTATACCCAGCAAAACTCTCAATCACTATAGATGGTGAAACCAAGATATTCCATGACAAAACCAAATTTGCACAATATCTTCCCACAAACCCAGCACTTCAAAGGATAATTGATGGAAAATGCCAACACAAGGAGGGAAACTACAACCTAGAAAAAGCAAGGAAGTAATCTTTCAACAACCCCAAAAGAAGATAACTATACAAACATAATTCTACCTCTAATAACAAAAATAACAGGAAGCCACAATCATTTTTCCTTAATATCTCTTAACATCAATGGTCTCAATTCCCAACAAAAGGATGCAGACTATCAGACTGGATATACAAACAAGAACCAGAATTTTGCTGCATACAGGAAACACACCTCAGTGACAAAGACAGAGTCTACCTCAGAATAAAAGGGTGGAAAACAATTTTCCAAGCCAATGGTCCCAAGAAACAAGCTGGAGTAGCCATTCTAATATCAAATAAAATCGACTTTCATCCAAAATTAATCAAAAAAGATAAGGAAGGACACTTCATACTTATCAATGGAAAAATATACCAAGGTGAGCTCTCAATTCTGAATATGTATGCTCCAAATGCAAGGGCACCTACATGCATAAAAAAAACTTTACTAAAGCTCAAAACACACATTCCACCTCACACAATACCAGTGGGGCATTTCAACACCCCACTCTCAGCAATGGAGAGAACATGGAAACAGAAACTAAACCGAGACACTTTGACATTAACAGAAGTTATGAACCAAATGGACTTAACAAATATCTATAGAACATTTCATCCTAAAACAAAAGAATATACCTTTTTCTCAGCACCTCATGATACCTTCTCCAAAAAAGACCATCTAATTGGTCACAAAACAACTCTCTACATATACAAAAAGATTGAAATAGTCCCTTGCATCTTATCAGATCACCACGGACTAAGACTGGTCTTTAATAATGACAAAACCAACGGAAAACCCACGTGGACATGGAAACTGAACAACTCTCTACTCAGTGATGACTTGGTCAAGGAAGAAAGAAAGAAAGAAAGAAAGAAAGAAAGAAAGAAAGAAAGAAAGAAAGAAAGAAAGAAAGGAAGGAAGGAAGGAAGGAAGGAAGGAAGGAAGGAAGGAAGAAATGAAGAAAGAAAAGACTTTTTAGAATTCAATGAAAATGAGGACACATCATACCAAAACTTGTGAGACCCCATGAAGGCAGTGCTAAGAGGAAAATTCATAGCTCTAAGAGCCTACAAAAAGAAACTGGAAAGAGCACACACTAACAACTTGACTGCACAACTAAAAGCTCTAGAACAAAAAGAAGCAAATACACCCAGGAGGAGTAGAAGGCAGGAAATAATCAAACTCAGGGCTGAAATCAACCAAATAGAAACAGAAAGAACAATACAAAATATCAATAAAACCAGGAGCTGGTTCTTTGAGAAAATCAACAAGATAGATAAACCGTTAGCCAGACTAACCAGAGGGCACAGAGACAGTATCCAAATTAATAAAATCAGAACTGAAAAGGGAGACATAACAACAGAAACTGGAGAAATTAAAAAAATCATCAGATCCTACTACAAAGGCCTATACTCAACAAAACTGGAAATCCTGGATGAAATGGACAATTTCCTAGACAGATACCAGGTACCAAAGTTAAACCAGGGCATATAAACCATCTAAATAGTCGCATAACCCCTCAGGAAATAGCAGCAGTCATTAAAAGTCTCCCCACTAAAAAAAAGTCCAGGACCAGATGGTTTTAGTGCTGAATTCTATCAGACCTTCAAGGAAGACCTAATAGCAATTCTCTTCAAACTATTCCACAAAATAGAAACAGAAGGAACACTACCCAATTTGTTGTATGAAGCTACAATTACACTCATACCCAAACCCCACAAGGACCCGACAAAAAAAGAGAACTTCAGACCAATCTCCCTTATGAACATCGATGCAAAAATACTCAATAAAATTCTAGCAAACCAAATCCAAGACCACATCAAAACAATCATCCATCATGATCAAGTAGGTTTTATCCCAGGAATGCAGGGATGGTTCAATATTCAGAAATCCATCAATGTAATCCACTATATAAACAAACGTAAAGAAAAAAAAAACCACATGATCATCTCACTAGATGCTGAGAAAGCATTTGACAAAATTCAACATCCCTTCATGATAAAAGTCTTGGAAAGATCAGGAATTCAAGGCCCCTACCTAAACATAGTAAAAGCAATTTACAGCAAACCAGTAGCCAACATCAAACTAAATGGAGAGAAACTTGAAGCAATCCCACTAATATCAGAGACTAGAGAAGGCTGCTCACTCTCCCTCTACCTATTCAATATAGTACTGGAAGTCCTAGCCAGAGCAACTAGACAACAAAAAGAAGTCAAAGGGATACAAATAGGAAAGGAAGAAGTCAGAATATCACTATTTGCAGATGATATGATAGTATACTTAAGTCACCCCAAAACTTCCACCAGAGAACTCCTAAACCTGATAAACAACTTCAGCAAAGTGGCTGGTTATAAAATCAACTCAAACAAATCAGTAGCCTTCCTCTACATGAAAGATAAACAGACTGAAAAAGAAATTAGGGAAATGACACCCTTCACAATAGTTGCAAATAATATAAAATACCTTGGTGTGAATCTAACCAAGCAAGTGAAAGACCTGTATGACAAGTACTTCAAGTCTCTGAAGAAGGAAATCGAAGAAGATCTCAGAAGATGGAAAGATCTCCCATGCTCATGGATTGGAAGGATTAATATAATAAAAATGGACATCTTGCCAAAAGCAATCTACAGATTCAATGCAATCCCCATTAAAATCCCAACTCAATTCTTCACAGAGTTAGAAAAGGAAATTCTCAAATTCATATGGAATAACAAAAAACCCAGGATATATAACATGCGTGCATAGTACACATTTATTACCGCTGTATTTTAGCCTCTCTTGACTTCCTTCCTTCCTATTTATACTTCCTCCAAATTCATATATCACCATCATATTTGTTTTGCATTTGTCACCCATTGAATTTAACTAAGGCTGTATTTGTGATTCTGGATTTTGTTCATTGGAACTTCATGGGCTCAAGCAGTGGGTACATGATTAAAAACAAATTCCTTGCTCCTTCCAGAATTTTTTTTATAGCAGGTGGAGTCAACAAAATTATCTTATCATCAATGACTGAGTGCTTACTCAGGGCCAAATGAGCCAAAGAAAAAAAATTCAAATAATATTTCAAGTATGCTGGGGAATATAATGATTTAGATTAAGATAATAATTAAAATAAAGGTAATAATGTACAGTAAAAATGTTGGGGGAGGATATAAACATGATCAGAGAGAGATATAAAAATAAGAATGTTCTTTATATTGTATGGAGATAATTCCTTCATGTTTATTTCGATATAGGAGTTTTAAATTTTTTTTGCAGCTTTCATAGTTTATCAACCGAAGGATTCAGAATGAAAATGCTGGGAGGTTTTCATAAATATGCATTTCTATTCTGAGAATTCACTCTCTTGAAGACCAGTACTAAAGATACTCTGGTGTTTAGGTCCAGATGTTTTCATTAATTCATTTTATGATATGTTTTGTATAATTAACATGTTAACTAAATGAAAGCAAACGAAATAATATGTCTCTTCTTTTGCAATGCAAAAGAAATACAGCATATGATGACGCTCACCCAATATGCTTGAATCTTAATTATTCATGCAAGCTTCTAAATATCTTTCTATTATTCAGTTTTCTTAGAAGATGAGAATATTCATTTACAAAGACAAAGTAATGTATGCAAAACTCCGTAAAATCTTTTGCATAAAATACTACTCAATAAATGTTCTGGTTACTATGATATTTCAAAGCAAGCCTCTTTCTTACAACACCCATGGATAGCAATCAAAAAGTGAAAATATAATTACTGTCACTTAATCCACTCTGTAATTTCAAGTATATATAGTTAACACACAGCACCTATCCAAATTGATGAGACATATGTTTTAATACCATAGAAATATAACTACAAACAGTAACACTAAGAAGAAAGTGGAAAGAAGAGACTAAGAATGTGTTAACAAGCATGGTTAAGATTTACTGAGTACTAGTACTTCCCTCGGAGGCAACTGAACACTGTTTCAAAAACACTAATCTGTTGATTTTCACATATACTTCATTTTATTCTGCTGTTCTTCATCTAAGAGTAAAATGTAGAGGTCCTGCAAAAGAAATGAGATTTCTGATTTTTAATTTGTAGCACTAATAAGCCTTTTAAAATTATTCCATGGATTTCTGTTAGGATTTTTTTTCACGTCAATCCACACATATGTGTACCACAAAATTGACATACACTTAAACTGTGGATCTCATATCATATATATTCAAGATACATACAGATGTAGCTCAAATAAAAACAATTAAATTACTTTAAACACTGCCCAAAACAAGCATACTACTCACAGACCTTCTTCTTTCTCTCAGTTCTCTCAAACTCAATCCCTGTTTCTCATCTCTACCTATGCAAAAGTAAACCAGCTGCAGCCTTTCCTTACCCTTCCCCTGTTGTGGATTCCATAAGCCAACACTCCTAACTTCTCCCACTCATTGTTGTAGCCCATCTCCCAAGTCCACAGAGACTTACAGTCTCACCACAATCCATGTCTGAAAAAACAAAAACAACAAACAAACAAAACCAAGTAGGCTAACCTCAGAACTTTACCTCCTGTTACTCCAGACCCAATCCCAATTCTTCTCCCTACAGCTTCAACAGAACACTGCCACCTTTGCTCACTGCTCCCCACATCTCCTGGGGAACCCACAGACCATCTTTTCTTAGACTTCTTCCCTACACTAGACACTGGATATCATGTTATCCGGAAGACACCTCCTGTCAAGTCAACAACAAACAGGCTATGGCTGATTAATTGTATTCCCACCAGAATCTACATACCAGATCACTAAATCATAGTATTTTTCAATATGGCTATATTTGAAGCAAAGGACTTTTAAAATGCAACTTAGTTTAAATGAAGTCATAATGGTGATGCCTTTAATCTGTAAAGTTAGTGTCTTTATGAGCTGGGCTGTAGACACGGGGAATGTGCACAATTGCAGTGCACACAATCAATTCACATCGATCCCAAAGCAGGATGGCAAAGTTGTAGAAACTATGGTAAAATATGTCAGACTATATCTGACTACAATTTTATTATCTTTATTTCTAAATCTGAGAAAAATACTTCTGTGTTAACTAAGTCTAAATAAGTAGCCTTTAGAAAATAACAGGCATTGAATATTTATGGGAAAAGTATTCAAATCTTAAATGAATGGACATAGTTCAGAAGCTATCATTGTCATTGTTGTGATTCCCAAAATAATTTCTTATGGAGGAGACAATATGGGCAAGCCCTTCACATAAAGCAAGCATTCACTATTTTCTACATAATATTTTATCAGCTCCTGAGGAAGAAAAATCTATGATAACTATTAATATTTCTCCTTTCTATTCCCCGCTTCTAAGAAATGTACAGGTAATGATATTGAGCCTGTTAGTACTTAGTACAGGCACTGAATTTTACATCTGAAGATGTGCCTCTTCATGCAACAGAAGTGTAAAATAGACAGCTGGTTTTCTCCCTTTCATCTTCTAAATATGACATATAAGATTGAAGCTAAAAGTCAATACTGCTCTCTAGCTAGATCATTAATACTAGACTAATATTCTGCAGATACCTGGAATTCTGGTGTCTTCTTTTTTTTTCTCTTAAGTTTGAAGGGGGATATAGTAACAATTAATATTTCTTTCAAAGATCTCTATAGGGACAACAGAATCACCTCTAGCTGACCTGTAAGGAAGTATTTGCTTACATCTGAACTCAAGAGTTGCAATGACATCAGGTCTTGTAAAGGCTAAAGTGTCCATTTTGTTCATATTTTATAAACACGTGAAATAAATGAATGTTTAATTACATGCTGGTTAGGCTTCATACCCTGTAACTTGCCCTTCTGTATTGCTTTGAGCTTGCCCTTCTGCATGTCATTGTTAAATCAAGTTTGGAAGGTTTTGGAGCTCCCAAGAAGCCTTTCTGTGAAACAAGTGACAATTCTAGTATTCAAGCAAGAAGAACTTCTGTTTGGAAGAATTTGTGATATTCTAATATTCATAGTTATTTGACCTATTCCCAGAATACTATGAAATCCTAACGAAATTATATTTACTACTATGCACATTACACCCTGTTTTTCAAATGTTTTAACCACTGTCATCTATAAAAAATAATACTCAGACACTTTCAAAAATGGGTAGGGGCTGGCTTAGAAGACTCCTTTACTACCTGAACAGGTGCTGGCAGTTAATGGGAGTTGATGGTCAATGGGTGAGGGAGAGGGAGAAGGGGAGCAGGAGAGGGAGAAGGGTGGAGGGGAGAAGAAGGGAAGGGGAGGAGAGGAGAAGGGGAAGGGAGAGAGTGATTCGAAGAGGAGGGAGGAATTTTCAGGAAGACTCTTTAAGTTCACATGCTCAAGTCCATGAACATATACTCATGTTTATTTAGATATTGCCAATTGAACTCAGTGGATTATAAAACCTAAAAGAAGGCATGAAGTAGGAAGAAAGACCATGCAGGATTCTTGGGAGAAGTTTGAAGAAGAACGGAAAAGGGATGTGATCTAACTACATTTTACATGCATTTATGGAGGGAGGAGGAATAGGATGAGGAGTAGTCAGAGAGTGGGCCAGGAGAGAAATAAAGACTGGACTATAAAAAAGGTCAAAGAAATAATATTAATAGTAATGATAATAAAATATTTTAGATGCCAGTAATAATCTATGCCCTTTCTGCTAAATTTATTCCATTTCTTTAAAACTAAACTTGCTTTACTTGTAGAAGAGCTTCAGATGTTAGCACATAACTAATTTAATTTATGTTAGCACATAAATTAAAAAATTCGGTAGCACAATATGGTACCACTGCTCCCTTTACTCTTGCAATCTTAGAATCTGTTGCAGAGGAGTGGCTGACTCCTGGTGATTGGAATACTATAGTGAGAGCAGTTCTTAGCGGTGGTGACTATCTTATTTGGAAATCAGAGTATCATGAGAATTGTAAAGAGACAGCTAGGAGAAATATTCAGGCAGGTAATGGTTGGTCCTTTGAAGCCTTAGTAGGAGAAGGGCAATTTTCTTCTAGTGATAACCAGATGCAATATGACCCAGGCTTATTCACTCAAACTCAAAATCCAGCCATGAAGGCTTGGCGCAAACTCCCAGTAAAGGGAGACCCTGGTGCATCTTTGACCTCAGTCAGAGAAGGGTCTGATGAACGATTTTATGATTTTCTTCATTGATTAATGACAACAGCAAGAAGGATTTTTGGTAATGCAGAGGCAGGTGTAGATTATGTGAAACAGCTTGCATATGAAAATGCAAATCCTGCCTGCCAAGCAGCCATTAGACCCTATAGGAAAGAGGCAGACCTTACTGGGTATATCAGACTCTGTTCTGACATAGGGCCCTCTTACCAACAGGGCTTAGCTATGGCAGCTGCCCTGCATGGACAATTGTTAAGAAATTTTCTGGCAAGTACATACAAAAGGGCCTGTTTTGAGTGTGGCAAGCCTGGACACTTTGCAAAATATTGCAAAGCAGAAAATGAGTTAACACTGAGACAGCCTAGAAAACAGCCTGGCCTATGCCCACATTGCAAACGTGGAAGGCATTGGGCTAGAGAATGTAGGTCCAAGACAGATCCACAAGGAAAGACCCTTTCCCATAATCAGGGAAACAGTAATAGGGGCCAGCCCCAGGCCCCGAGCCAATACAAGCCAAAACAGGCTTATGGGGCAGTCAATATCATATCAGCAAACAACAACCCCATTCAGAACTTAGTCATGCAACCCCAGGAAGCACAGGACTGGACCTCAGTTCTGCCACCCACACAGTATTAACCCCAGAAATGGGACCTCAGGCCTTACCCACTGGAGTGTTTGGGCCACTCTATCCAAATGTGTTTGGCCTGATAGTGGGAAGAAGCAGTGCTACTATGCAGGGAATACAAATTTTTCCTGGAGTTATAGACAATGATTATCAAGGTGAGATTAAGGTAATGGCCAAGGCAATATAGAATATAGTCAAAATTCCTACAGGAAGGAGGATATCTCAACTACTGTTACTTCCATTGATTCCTACTAGTTACAAACTTAAGAGTCCTAAGAGAGGAGATCAAGGCTTTGGTTCCTCTGATGCATACTGGGTACAGCCTATAGTTAAACAAAAACCCATGATAACAATATTGCTCGATGGGAAGGCATTCCAAGGATTGGTTGATACAGGAGCTGATGTGACAATTATTAAACAAAGCGATTGGCCTGCCACCTGGCCTCTGACGCCAACGTTAACTAATTTAAGGGGTATTGGCCAAAGTCAAAATCCACAGCAAAGCTCTAAGGTGCTGGCCTGGAAAGATAAAGAAGGGAATACAGGGAATATACAACCCTATGTCATCCCAGGCCTTCCCATTAATCTCTGGGGCAGAGATCTATTATCCCAGTTGAGATTGATTATGTGCAGCCCTAATGAAGTAATCACGGCTCAAATGATAAACTCTGGATTTTCTCCAGGGAAAGGGTTAGGAAAAAGTGAAAATAAGATTACTCATCCTACTGAGGTCCATGGTAACTCTGGAAGAAGAGGCTTGGGGTATTTTTGATGGGGGCTATTGATTCAGCTGCACCCCTACAACATTGTGCTGATCCCATCACCTAGAAGGAGGACTTGCCCGTCTGGATGGATCAGTGGTCCCTAACCACCGAAAAATTACAGGCAGGACATTTAGAAGAGAGTAATTCTCCCTGGAATATTTGTCATTAGGAAAAAGTCAGGAATGTAGAGACTGTTGTAAGACTTGAGGGCTGTTAACTTGACCATGATTCTGATGGGAGCCTTACAACCTGGGCTGCCCACACCAGTGGCCATACCTTTAGGCTATTTTAAAATAGTTATAGATTTAAAAGACTGTTTCTTTACTATTCCTTTGCATCCTAACGATAGAAAATTTGCTTTCAGTGCTCCAGCTATAAACTTTAGAGAACCTATGAAAAGATATCAATGGAAGGTCTTGCCTCAGGGTATGGCTCACAGTCCTACCTTGTGCCAAAAGTTTGTGGCTTCCACCATAGAGAGTGTTAGAACCATGTGGAAACAAATCTACATGATTCATTTCATGGATGATATTTTAATAGTGGGAAAAGATGGAAAACATGTACTTCAGTGGTTTGATGACCTTAAAACAGCTTTACAGACTACAGGGTTACAAATAGCACCAAAAAGGTACAATTACAAGATCCATATACTTCTTTAGGATTTCAGATTAATGGTCCACGTATTAATGGCAACCTTGAGGACTGATTCCCTTAAGAGACTTAATGATTTTCAAAAACTGTAGGGAGAAATTAATTGGCTACGACCATATTTGAAACTTACGACAAGAGAGTTGAAACCTTTGTTTAACATTCTCTTTTTTTTTAATTTATTTTTTTCTCAAATCGTAATTGATCCACACAGGCATTATAAACACAGAAAGGCAGGATGTGGGGAAGGGAATGACACTGGAGTGTGGGTGTTCAGGGGGAATACAGATATCTTCAGAACCGGGTATCAGCTGGGTGAAGGCTCAGGGGAAAAGTTACTATGATTCTGCCTATGACTCCCTTGTCCTTATCTAAGTTGGTATTGTCTGCCATGGCTACCTATTTACAAGGTCTATGACTACTCAGGCTTGTAAATTTCCACAAAAGCTGCCTGTTTACATTAGCTTATAGCCATTTGTTTCAATGTTTTTCCACTGAGACCCAAGACTTGGTGTTAGTATACATGTATGACAGGCCTATTGCTGATTTTAAGCCTATAGTTGATTTTTGGCCTTCAGTGTGTAAGCAGGGCTGCCCCTGACATATCCTCCCTTCTCTAAGTATAGAAGGGCTGTGGCAATTCTAATCTTCCAAAGGCAGGGATAGAGGCCTGACCTCCAGTACTTGAAGGGGACCTTGTAATGGCTCTAGCAGTAAAATTTTAATACTAAAACATAAAGACATAAATTGTTAAATGATAGCATTTAAGCAATTATTTTAATAACAAACTGTTCATGAAGAACTGACTGTTATAAGGTTATGTATCTTAAAAAACTTCTCAGTTTCTATATGTAAACACAGCACCTACCTAGCACATTTTATCAGAAGCAGAAATGATGCAGAGGACATTTAAATAGCTGTCCTGTGTTTTCCTGTTTCCTACTTTTTTTATTGTAAACTCATCTTCAATGATCCAGGACAAAACAATCTTGAATCAACCATCTTGTCATGTACAGAAGAGACCAACATAATGACACTGAGAATTATTTAGTTTTATGTTTTGATTCTACATCAAATTATTATGCACTCCTGGCAAATGCAGTTCAGATCTGCTCGCTTTCTGCACAGTCTGTTGCATCATAATTCCTTCATGTGTATAATGAGGTGACTAGCTCATCATGGCTGAGGCCTTTATTACTCTAACATTCACCCTTCGAGCTCCTTAGAATTCAAATGTGTCATTCTTCATGTAACTGTTTAGTATAAATAACAGGCATAGCAGAGGCAAGGTCAATGCAGCTCACTGGATGACAAAATAAATGACTTCAAAATTATGGCTTATGAAATCTTTTCTTTTTATATGTGAGTTTTGGTACATTTTTCTAACAACTGGTATGTAGTCTCTTCCCTATTCTTCCTCATACTTTCCATATGTGGTTTATAATAATTAATTTTATTATATAATAGTTATGCTGGTATCAATTCAGTCATAAAACACTTGTTTTATTTTGGTTTTAAAACTTTTCCTGTAGCATAAATTCAATTCTCCTGAACCACTGGCTCTGATAGATTCTCAGGACAGAAAAGTCTTTATAGCCGTTGGTCGTACTCAACATGAGGCTGCATGTAGTCATGCAGACATCCCTGGTTAAAATTGCTTGATAAAAAAACAAACAAAACAAAACAAATGGATAGGATTATGAAAAAGAAACATTAACGGTTTGCATGGCTGGAACCGGAAGAGATACGAGTTTGAGGTGAGAGAGTAACCAGAACAGATTACCTACAGGGGTAAAATTGTCAAAAATTGTAATAATCAATGAAAAGATGAGTTTTCATTTAATTTTGTGCAAATGATAAGAGATTATTTTACCCTTTGGCATAACGTCAAGTATACCTGATGTAGTCTTATGTATTCTGACAGATAAAACAAAATTTCTACGTTAGGGACAAAGACTATAACTCACAGCATGGCAGAGAGCTGGTGTTCAGAGTTACTTGCTCTTCAAGTCATGTGTGAGCTAAGAGAAGGATCTCGATGGATGCTTTGTACAGTAGAATTCTAAGTTTATGAAGTTGGAGTTTAGTGTTTGTGTTGTCTTGTTTTACTTTGTTATTCATTAAAATCTAATGAATTTTTACAAATATAAAAGTGTAAGTGAACAGCCATTAGAGGTTCTCACCTGGACATTTCCCCTCTTCTTAATATGACATTTGGCCTGAGCTTCCCTCTTTTAGTTGCCACTAAGATTCTAATAATAGACTCAACCAAAAAGAAATGAGAGAAAGAGAACATATTTGTTGTTTGAAAACTCCCTAATAATTATTGATACGTATTCCAGTAAAACTCTCCCGGGAATTTAAATTCATTATGTTAAGGAAGAAAGATCAAATTCAAAGTTATTTTGCTTTGATAACTTATCTACTTTTAAACAGGTGAATAATTGGGCAGTTAGAATTAGAAGTAGTAGATATGATGGGAAACTTTCTAGTGAAGCTGGTAGTATCTAAATCATCAAATCCTTGGTAAGAAATTTGCAGAATAAATTTTCAAAGTTTGGAAATGGATACATAGTACTCTTTAAACTTTAACAAAAATAAAACATTTCCCAATGCAGATATCAAACTAAGAAAATATTTTATCTAGTGTGGAAGTAGAAAGATAAAGAGTATCATTTCAGAAAAAAAAATGAGAACAAAGTAAACTCAAAATAGGTCATAATAACTCACAAGTCTACTGTGTATAAACCACAAAGCTAGGTCTGAATGATCAAAACAAAAAGTTGTATATTACAAAATTTACAATGTCCATGAGAGAAAAACAAAATGATTGCTTAGGAGAAAATATGCTATACTTCAACTTGAATCAGACAGCATTTTTCTCCTGAGAGTCTTTATGAAAAGGAAAGGACATTCAAATACAGAAGAATTATGTGTACCCAAATTGTCATACTTTTGTCTTTAGTGATGAAAATATCTTTGTTACAGAAACTAAGATGCAAAAGGGTTTTGTAATTCACCATTTTTATATAAGGAAGGGCATAATCACAAGAAATTGTCTTTTGTAAAAATATACATCAATAATAATAAAATGTATCGATAAAATTTTAAAATTATTGGCATTAAATGTCAAAAGAAAGGGTCATACATCACACCAATACACTGTATATATCAGCTTTTAACTGATAATTTTTTTTTGGTGGTGGTTGGATTTCAATTGTTGTGATGTAATACCATCACCAAAGGCAATCTACAGAGGAAAGGGCTTATTTCACCCACACTTCCATATAAAAGTTTATCTTCAAACACACCAAAGGCAAGAACTCAAGCAGGGCAGGAATCTATAATCAGGAGCTGATACTGAGGTCACAGAGAAAAAAATTCTTACCGCTTGCCTTCAATGGATTGCTTAACTTTTCTTATAGAAACCAGGACCACTGTCCCTGGAATGTCACCACCCACAATGGGCTGAGATTTTCCCAGCCCATCACTAATTAAAAAAATGCCCCCAACCACAATTTATGGAGACATTTTCTCAATCAAGTTTCCCTCATTTCAGACAACTGTAGCATGTGCCTAGGTGACATAAAACCACCTAACCCTGTTGACCCCTTTGAACTTTACACAAAGATATCATTGGGTAGTGATAACTCTTCTTCTCTTGTTCTTCCCCTAGATTGCACATCAATATCAAAATTACAATATAATCACTCAAAATTTTAAAAAACCCACACTCGTTAAAAATTCAAACACTTCAAACTTCAATCTCATTAAAATAGCCAGTTAATTTTAAAACTGGAAGTCTTTTAAAACGTAAAGCCTCTCAACTTAGGCCTCCTTTCAAATAAAAATAAATTTGAAACTCTCTGAGTTCAAGAAAAAGAACCAGAATACAGTCACAATCAGAAAAAGCAAAACAAAATGCCAACCATATAAATAATTCAATTTCCAATGCCTGGAACTCACTCATGACCTTCTGGGCTCCCCTGAAGGGCTATTTTTACTTCTTTTGCCTGCTCTCTGCAGCACACAGAGCTTGTCTTCTTGCTTCCATGTGACTCCACTTTACTGCTGCTGCTGTTCTTGGTGGTCATCCAATTGTTTGGAAATCTTCAAAAATGCTGGAGTCTCCAGCTAAAACTGGGCTGAACTATTGTCAAAATTCACTCCTGGGCTCTTTATTCAAGAGCCCTTTCGCTGCCGTATGCTTCAACTGCCCTCCATGATTTCTTCCTTCCTGCAAAACCAGTACAACCTGGTTTACTCTTAGACATTACCAAGTTCCAGTGCCAAGGTGAGGTACAACCTTGGCCCCTTCTAGAACACAGCAATTGTGTGCTGACCTCGGGAAACACTTCTCAAGAGACTTGACTCCAAGTCAATGATGTGATCTCTATTTAATCACAGTTGATTTTCGGCCCTAGCTGAAAAGACAGAAAAGCTTCTTCAAACAGAAAGTTTGCTGAAGTCTTTTCTTCCCTCTGAAACTTTACCTATCTTCTAAGCTCCTATAGAACCAAACTTTCTGCACCTAATGGCTTTTCTAGACCAAAGTTAAAAAAAAAAAATCCTCCACAATCCTCAAGCAAACAAACAAACAATAAACAATGTAAAGTCTGTCACAGTAATATCTTCCTATCCTGATACCAACTTTTATTACTAAGGATTTCTAACGCTCTGATGAAGCAACATGACTGGAAGCAAGTTTGAGAGGAAAGTATTTATTTCACTTAGGTTCCATATGAAAGCTAATCATCAAAATCAGTGAGAACAGGAACTTAATCAGGGGCAGAAGGTCTCGAGGCAGGAGCTAATGCAGAGACCATAGAGAGGTGCTGTTCACTTGCTTTCTCATTATGGCTTGATCAACATAGTTTCTTATAGAATCCAGGACCACTAACCAAGGAATGGCAGCACCCTAAATGGGCTATCCCACCCAATCAACCACTAATTAAGAAAATGCTTCACAGTGGGATCTTATGGAAGACTTTTCTCAGATGAGGGTCCCTCCTTTTAGACAACTGTATCTCCTGTCAAGATGACATAAAACCAACAGTATATATCCTTTGGGACCAACTGTTCAGGGTCTACTTTCATGATATTTTTGAAATGTGTCTTCATGGAATTATAATTAACTGTAGTCACTAAGTTTTCCATCCTCTATCATATATCTCCTCCAGCAACACTTTTGCTGTAGTGCTAGCTTTTAGGCTTCTTATTTATTAATATAATATTGCCAGTTTCTGATTTAATTATATTATAATTATATTTATGAGGATCCTTTTGTCCATGTATTTACTAGCTGATCCATGCATCATTTAACCATTTACCTTGTCTTTCTCTTATATGTTAGGTCTGAAACCTCCCCTACAACTTCCTTCGTTCAGATATCTGATTCCCACCGGGTATAGCTAATTTTGAAAATTTGGGGATTTTGGGGGCCATTAAACCACCTAATAGATGTAGTCTACTAAGAAGAGGGGTATCCCTACTACTCCTTCTGATACATCTCTTTGATTTCTGGTCCAGGTATCCAGTGAAAAAACTAGCAAAAATCTTACATGCCCTCTCATCCTCCCACAACATGTTCCTCATGCCTTTCCTGCCTTAGCAGACTTTACTCTTTACAGTTACTAGTCAAATGTATAATTCTTCTTTAACTATTGCCATCAGGCATTTTGCTATAGAAGTGAGGAAAGTTGTTTATCTACTTTTCTTTATAGATGTATTTGAAGTGTTGCCTCCAACACCTGTCACCTTTTTGTTATTTGTTTCCTCAGCACAACCAATATGAATTACCTGTAGGTTATGGGATATTCTCTTGTGTCTCTATGTTTTTATCTATATTTTCATATCACTTATAAACCACCATTATATATCTATTTCATTGGGTTCTTAGCTTTTACAATAAGTACTGATATCTATAATTCTGACTCAATTCATTGCATTACTTTTAACTTCTTTTTGTTTGTTTGTTTGTTTTGGTTTGTTTTTGGTTTTTGGTTTTTTTTTTTCGAAACAAGGTTCCTCTGTGTAACCCTGGCTGTCCTGGAACTCACTCTGTAGACCAGGCTGGCTTCGAACTCAGAAATCCAGCTGCCTCTGCCTCCCAAGTGCTAGGATTAAAGGCATGTGCCACCACCGCCCGGCTACTTATAGCTTCTAATGATAGAAATCATAAGTATAGTCTAATGATAGGAGGACATACATATTTCATAGTAAAACTAGGTACAGTTCAATAAAAGAATGATTTTTAATAGATTTAAGATAAAAGTATGAATAAATACAATAGAAATGTTTTTAGAGTGGAAAGTTGCTTACCTTTTAATTGAGTTTCATTCATTGTAATGTGATGGAAATTATTATGAACTATAAAGAAATCAAGTGTTGTCCTGTGTATTTTTTTTATTTGTATGTGAAGGTGAATGAGTGAGTGGGTGTTTTTAGGTTAATAGAGCTTGTGGGATTGAAGAAAGCCTGTGTGGTAGCCAAGGCAAAAACAAAATAACACTATGAAAAGACAATTTAGATGTCTTTACTCAGCATCTATTTGAAGAGATATTACTGTAGACAAACTATTTAGCTAAGATCCTCAATATTAGTTCACATGAAAATTCAATAAAATGAATCTTGGTTGCTTTTGAGGTTGACTTAGACTAAATCATATAATTTGCATTAGGAAATAAAACAGGATTCTGTGAATTTGCTGACAAATTACATTGATTTTAAATCTTCTAAAATGCAGTTAGTGAAATATTATGTATCAAAATACTATCTTTCATTTTTTATTGAAATAAATATTCTCTGAAAAATAGGAGGAATTTCTGTGTGTAGTGAGTGGTTAACATTTGAAATCCTTCCTATCATTTTGGAAAGGTGTTTTGTTTTCTGCATTTTTTTATTTATCAAAATTTGATATCAAGTTTTGAATATTCTAGATAATATTCTATTTATAATTTCTTTTGTGATTTTAGAGTATATCTTACACAAAATAGCCTTTTAAAAGACACTTAAGTACCTTATTTTTCTTCCTTTTGTAATAGTAATACAGTTTAATGTGCTTTTTGGTAGGTTCTCAGATAAATTTATGGAACCAATGTCAAGAACACAGGAAGCAGAGTAAGTCACACAGTCAGCAGAGATATTTCAAAGTAAAACCAGCAAGTTCATGAATATGCAGTTAATTATCACACTTCATAACCTCTTAGGAGGAGCTCAGACTTGCCAAATTACCTTCGTGCATTGGTCTCTGCTGCATTGGTTGGAGGATGTTTCTTAGTTCTTTGTCCCATCTTGGGGAAGGTGAGGTGCAACCCACTTCATCATTTTGAATGAGGAACATGTCTTCTTCAGAACATTTGGTTGTACTTTGGGCTTGGTCTTTCAATTAAATTCTGGACAAGAATTTTTTATTATTAAATAAATATTTTAATTATTTACAACTCAAATGTTGCCCTTTCCAGCCCCCCCTTCCAGAGTTTTTCCCACCACCTTCTCCTTAGCCTCTGAGAGAGGGTCCAGCCCTGCCCAGGGCATCACCCCTCCCTTGGGCATCAAGTCTCTCCAGGATTCAGTGCATATTCTCCCATTCAGACCAGAAAAGGTAATCCTCTGCTACCTATGTACCATGGTCCTCAGACCAGCCCATGCATGCTCTTTGGTTGGTGGATTAGAAGCCAAAACCATATAGTGGGGAAAAAAAGCATGTTCAACAAATGGTCCTGGTCTATCCTGCAGTCTGGATGTAGCATAATGCAAATTGACCCATATTTATCAACCAGCATCTTTTGCAAAGATCTATTTATTAGTGAGAATAGTAACAAAGAAGGAAGTTGAAAAATTGTTAAACCTGATTTTATTTCAATAAAGACTCGATATCCTTTCTTTGTTCTGTTGATTTTGTGTTTGTGTTTTGATTGCTATTTGGTAGGTTGATTTTCTTTTTGGTACAATCTAATTAGCTTCTTTTTTTTTCATGTGTCTACATATATTCTTTAACAACATGATGTTTTCAAATACAGTTTATATATTAGACAATTTTAATTTTTCTACAAATATTTGTTATTTTATTGGATATTTTCTTTATTTACATTTCAAATGTTATCCTTTTTCCTGGTTCTCCCCCTGCCCACTGAAACCCTCTTATAGGCATCACTTTCTTTAGATTGGGAAGGTTTTCTCCTGTGATTTTGTTGAAAATATTTTCTGCACCTTGGAGCTGGAAGTATTTCCTTTCTTCTAATCCTATTATTCTTAGGTTAGGTCTTTTTGTAGTATCCCAGATATTCTGGATGCTTTGTGTCAGAAATTTTTTAAACTAACACTTTGTCAACTGATGTATGAATTTCCATGATTGTATCTTCAATGCCTGAGATTCTTCCATCTTTTGTATTCTATATTTCTTTTAGGGAATTATCCATTTCCTATATAAAGGCCTCTATCATCTTTATAAGATTGGATTTAAGTTCATTTTCTTGTGCTTCATTTGCGTTAGGATATCCAGGGCTTTCTGTAGTAGGCTAGCTGTACTCTGAACATATCATATTGCTCTGCCTTTTGTTGACTGTGCTCTTTGGAGTGCCTTTCACCATCTGGAAGCTTTTGTTCCCTAGATATCTTGTTGAAGTAGATATTTGGAGGAGTCTTAACCTCAATGGTTCTGATATGGCAGATCTCTGATAGGTATCCTTGTGCTGTAAGGTTCTGGATCAGCAGGTCTGTAGGGTTCAGGTTCTTCAGGTCTGATGAAAGTGGATGGACTGATGGTGTGAGAATGGAGGTCAACCAGGGATAGAGGAATACTCAGGCCAGGTTGTGGTGCCCAAGAGGACTCAGGGTACAGGGTAGTTGAGTGAGGAAGGGAATAAAATCTGTATGCTTCAGGATCTTCAGGTCTGATGAGTTAGACAGATACATGTAGAGAGAATGGAGGGCTGCTGAGGATAACAGGCTACTCAGGGCAGCTGGCTGGGAGTGGCCCAGAGAATTTTCATGGGTCACACACATACACACACACACACACACACACACACACACACACGTGTATATATATATATACACGTGTGTGTGTGTGTATATATATACATATATTTTATATACAAATATATTATATAGTCAGTTTTTAATAATACATTGAGAATGTGTTTTTTTTCCTTTCAGTCACAATAGATTTTTTTCCTATGTAATATATTCTGAACATGGCTTTCCTTCCCTCTACTACTTCTAGTTTCTCCCTAGCCCCCATCCCATACATATCCATTCCTTTCTGTCTTACCTTAGAAAACAAACAGAATTTTGAGAGATAATAACAAAAGCTAATATAATAAGACAAAATAAAAAATAACATATTGTATTTGGGCGAGACAAGCTACTATCATCACAACCAACAACAAAACTTACCCAAAAGCATAAGAAAAAGAGACCAAATCATTCAGAAATGTAGTAGTCCCACAGACACAACCAAAAAAATCAAACAAAACAAAACAAACAAAAGAAAATACATACACATAGAACCTGATCTAGTCTCCTGCGGTCCTGGATGTATCAGGTGTGTAGCCTTATTTCTGCTAGTTTATATGTGCTTTGATTTAGAGAGATTTGTTTTCTTTGTGTCCTCTGTCCTTTCTGGGTCTTCTGTTTTTTCTGCCTCTTTTTGAATGTGATTTCCTGAGCCATGAGGGGAAGTATTTGATCAAGACATCCCATATAAGTGCCTCTCTCTCTCTCTCTCTCTCTCTCTCTCTCTCTCTCTCTCTCTCTCTCTCTCTCTCT
>NW_021604567.1:10256632-10259107 GCF_004785775.1 Grammomys surdaster | reverse complement strand
TCTCTCTCTCTCTCTCTCTCTCTCTCTCTCTCTCTCTCTCTCTCTCTGCAATAGAACTTGTGTGAATCTCTGTGCATTTGTTCCCATCTGTCTCAGTTGGAAGCTTCATTGACGAAAGCTGAATAAAGTTCTACTTTATGAATACAGTACAATGTCACTAGAGGACATATATATTCTATTTTCCTTTCATAAACATATATACCTGTACCCTCTAATCTCTTATATATGCTTCGTGGTTCTACAGATTGTAGCTCTACCATCTTTGACCTAAGAGCTAATAGCCACATAGAAGAGAATGCATACTATGTATCTGTTTCTGTGTCTGGTGTAATTCTCTTAGGATGATTTTTTTTAAAGTTTTATCAATTTACATTAAGATTTCATTTTTTCTTCTGTAGGAAGACTGAGCAATATTCCACTATATTAACATAGTACATTTTTGTTTCCCATTGATTTGTTGAGTAATATCTAGGCTGGTTACAATTTCTGGCTATTATTAATAGAGCAACAATGAACATGGATGTGGAATAGTCCTTGTGATAAGACGGATTATCTTTTGACTATATGCACAAGAATAGTGTAGGTGGAACTTTTGGTACATTGACAGTTATCTTCCTGTGGGAAATCACACTGATTACTATAGAACAATGTCTGAAAATGCCTTCACTCCTTCCAGCAATGGCTGAGTGATCCCTTTGCCCCACATCCTCACCACTATAGCTGCCACTTGTGTTATTGATCTTAGTCAGTCTGACAGGTGTAATTCCAAAGAAGTTTTTTTTTTTTGTGTTTCGCTAATATCTAAGCATATTGAATATTTATTTCTTTAAGTGAATCTCAGTCTTTGATTTCCACTATTGAGAATTCTCATTTGATCTGTACCCCATTTGTTAATAGGAGTATTTTCTTCTTGATATATAGTTTCTTGCATTCTATATATATTTTGTATACTGGTTCTCTAATGAATTTGCAATTACTGAAAATTTTTCACTTACTTTGTTCATATAACAGTGTTCATTGCTTTCAATTTTCATGAGTTCCCATTTATTGATTGTTGATCTTTGTTCATGTTGAGAAAATATTTTCCTGTACTAATAAATTTAAGGTAATTCTCCACTTCTTCTTCTATTAGATTTCTAGAACTTATCTGGTTTAATGTTGAGGTTTTTGACTCATTATCCAGGGTTATGCATATGACTCTATTTGCATTTTCTACATGCACATATCCAGTATACCCAGCACTAGTTGTTGAATATGTTGTCTTTTTCCCAGTATACCTTCATTATTAATAATTAGATATCCATAAGTATGTAGACTTATATCTGTGTCTTCAATTTGTCAACTTGATCAGTTGGCAATGTGTATGACTTTTTACCAATACCATGCTGTTTTCATTATGCAATACAAATTAAAATGGAAGATAGTGATAAATTCCAAAAGTTGGAGTTTTTTTTTTCTGTTTTAACTATATTGTTTTTGTTTGTTTATTTTTTCAATATGGGTTTCCATGTGAAACTGAACAGTGTACTTTCAAGTTCTGTGAAGAATTAATTATATAGGAGGAATTTGATGGAAATCACATTGAATCTGTAGATTGATTTTGGTATGTGTCTTTGGAAGGATTTCTACAGCTACAATCAAACACCATGACCAAAGATGAAGTTGATAAGTAATAGGTTTATTTGGTTTATATTTTGTTATTATTGTTTATTATTAAAGTAAGTTGGGACAGGAAATCAAACAAGGAAAAACTTGGAGGCAAGATCTGATGCACAGGTCATAGAGTGGTACTACTTACTAGGTTGTTTTTTATGCCATGGTCATCATGGTTTCTTATAGCACCCAGACCACCAGCTGTCCCCTCCCCCATCGATCACTGATTAACAAAATGCCTTATGGCCTTCCTTACAGCCTTGTCTTATGGGGGCATTTTCTTTAAATGTGATTCTCTCCTCTCAGATGACTTTAACTTGTGTCAAGTTGACATACAAGTATTCAGCGCTGAAGGATGGTGATTTTTACTATATTGGTCCTACATAACCATGAGCATGGGAGATCTTTCAATCATTTGATATATTCTTCAAATTCTTTTTTCATTATCTTACATTTTTTAGTCACACAAGTCTTTCTCTGTCTGGTTAGAGTTATCACAAGTTATTCTATTCTAAATTATTTAAAGCTATTAAAAAACATGTTTTCCTGATTTTCTCTGTAGTCCATTTATAGTTTGTCTATAAAATGATTACTGGTGTATGTGTGTGTGTGTGCGTGTGTGTGTGCATGTGTGTGTGTGTATGTGTATGTGTGTAAAAGAGAGAGAAACAAACACAAAGAGAAAAAGAGAAAGAGAGAGTTAATTTTGTACCCGTCTACTTTGCTAAAAGTGTTTCATCAGCTATGGACTTTTCTGATGTAATTTTTAGGGTCCCACATATATATATATATATATATATATATATATATATATATATATAT
>NW_021604567.1:10236287-10256532 GCF_004785775.1 Grammomys surdaster | reverse complement strand
CTTACTCTCTCTCTTTATCTCTTTCTATATATATATCTACAGACACACACACACACACACACACAGGCACACAGATAGATAGATAGATGATAGATAGATAGATAGATAGATAGATAGATAGATAAAGATATATGAGATAGAGATAGATAGGTATAGATATATGTGTGTGTATGTATATATATGCATATATATATATATATATATACACACACACATTGCATCACCTGCAAATAAAGATATTTTGACTTCTAACTTTCCGGTGTGTGTATAATTGACTTTCTTTAGTTATCTTTGTAGGAGGAGCTAAGGTGGGGGAGTAAGCAGAGGAAGAAGAGGGGTAAGGAAGAGGAGAGGAGGAGAAGGAAGAGGAGGAGCTAGGAGACAGGAACGAGGTGGGGGACATGGAGGCAGATGTTCACGTATCTGTAGCAGTCAAAAGTAATTGGTATATCTAGGTTGGGTATTGGGTTATACTTTTGATTGTATGGGCAGCTTGTTACTGATTATTACCAAATATATAAGCTTTTGGATAATTTAAACATTAGAGTATCATTTTCCTACTGGGTCAACATGGATGGTGGGATGGTCTGGGCAATGCCCAGCCTTGCGGAGACAGTGTGGAAGATTGGCAGAGCCATCTCCCAAGCTGGCGTCTCTTGGGGATATGCTGGTGTTTCTGGCTGGCCATTTCTAGCTGCTGCGCGCATGTGTCTGAGCTAGGCAGAGCCTCCGCAGCTTAGATAGTTGGTTTGACCTGTGACTAGTTTTAACTGTTTACCTCAACATGTCTTATTCCTCTAGCTAGTAATTATTTTAGGTTTTGAGATTATGATATAACTATATAATATTATCCTTCTGTTTCTTTCCTCCAAATTTCCTATACCTGTTTTAGGTATGTTTTGTACTATACATAGTACAAATGGATAACTGAATATTTCATTAAAATATCAAAGCAGAAACTGGTCTCCAGGTTCTCCTAGCATCCCTCAGCCCCAGTGTGTTTCTTACCAAGTCCTTCTGGCTGTCATACTCTGCCCCATACCCTAACCTCTAGCCCATGGCCTGGGTTGCTGTTCTATCCAATATCTTTCACTGTGAATTCCAGATATTTTGGTTACCTGTTTTTATTTTGTTTTGTTTTGTTTTGTTCTGTTTTGTTTTTATTATGGACTGCTCTTTTCTCTCTTGGCCAGTCTCTTGTCCCAGGCTAATCCTTTTGGTCAGCAGCTTCTCTCATGCTCTCTCTCCAGTCTCTCCTCGAATGGCTCAGTTCAGTCTGGTCATGTACATTCATTATTTTCCTATCTGTCCCTTTTTTTCTGATTACTTTTTTTCTTTTGTCTATAATAAACTTTTTCCTCCAACATAACCTAGAAACAGTCATGTCATTCAATTTTTGTCTCTTTTTATATTCACCTCTCTTTCAAATTTATTGCCTCGTCTTTAATCAGTTCCTGTTATACACACATACACACATACACACACACACATCTATTTCTTCTTTTTATTATAGGTATAAGTCTGTGTGGTATGTTTTATGTTGTGTTATATGCATATTACATGTGCATATTTATATGAGTATATGCAGGCTACATCTCCAAGGTGTCTGCATAGGTCAAATGTCAATTATTAGGAGTTGGTTCTCATTTTGTACATTGTTTGATGCAAGATATCTGTTACTGGATTGATTATGCTATATCTGTTCCAGTCTTGCTGCCTTGGGGACTTTTTACCTGATATCCAGGAATCAAACTGAGGTTGTCAGATATGTACAGCAATCACATTTACTCACCAGGCTATCTCCCTGTTACATCTTTCAATGTCCTTAATAATACAGTTTTATTTAATTTTTAAGAGTATATCTGTGTGAATGTTTTAATTGGAAGTACACATGTGGCACACCTATGTTTCTAGTGTCTATGGAGGCAAGATGATTTTGAATCCCTGAAACTATTTTTCCATAAGGTTGTGAGCTAACTTATGTTTGCTAGAAACCAAACTTAGGTTCTCTGAAAGAGCAGCAGTGTTTATATCTGCCAAGGCATCTCCCCTGTGCTGTCATAACTTTCATATGTCTTCTCATTATTATCTTGTTATTTTTAATATAACAGTCTTCTATGTATTATTAGTGATTATCTGAATGTGATTATTGTAGAATAATTCTAAACATCTCAGAATAATAAACCTGTTATTAGTCCATTTCATCAGCATACATAGATGTGAGGATACAAGCTTAACTTTATTCTTTATAAATGAATTCAGTGACTCAGGCCAGAAATATTTGCCTAATAATTCAATTCACCAAATCTAACTTGGAGAACCTAATCTGACAGGCATTGTGCTAGGTGTTGTGGGGGATCCTTGTGCCTGGCAGCTACTGCCAGTCTTTAAAATTAAATCTGCATTATTAAAGTTGCAACGACCCTCATTTTGTATCTTAATAGCATGCTGGGAGTTGACAGGTAGATCAACCTCATATGGTTTCTTTTCTTCAAATGTCATTCGGTATGCTCCTACTGGCACCTATGAGTTTCAGTGATTTTGCTTGACTCATACCAGTTGCTTAGTAACATGGAAAATTACAGCTGCAGTTTCACTTCCTTCAAGCAGCTGCTCCTAAATATGAATAAAACCATAGACATTCTATTTTTGTGTTAAGAACTCACCACTTTCAAATCTCTGTTAGATTCTCTGAAGCATATTGGTGAAAGCAATAAAATTGCAAATTAAACAATGGTTCTAAAAAAATATTTGCTTTCATTCTTCATTTTCTTCCCCCAGATGAGATCAGATTGTGTTAAAGATCTGACATTCAATTAAAGTCCTATAGTGAAATAATTTAAGTTAGGATCAGGAGGCCTTTGTGTTTGATTTTAGGCAAATTTTTAACTTCTCAAGAAATGTATGTATTTCTTAGTCTATAACATGTAAATACTTAAATCTAGAGATTGCTTTTCTTTATGAAAGATTCTAAATATCATTGTGCATATCAATAAATCACTAAATATTATTACTTCTAAACATATTCTGTAAAAGTTTTCCATTCTATTTTATGTTTTATCTCTACTCAAATTGCATGAACCAAAAATAGATATTAAAAAAAGAAGAAGAATTCAACTGCTAGCTAGCCTCTTTACAGCTCCATGTGCTCTATGGATAAGTGAAAATATTCCCATAACGACAATGTGAAGTAATGACCCTTTGGCTATGCTCTAGGTCACCCCTCTCTCTTCAATGCTCACATTAAATCTATTCCTCAGTTCATTTCACACTTTAGAAATGAAGTAAACTTACATGGTGACTTGTCTCCTTTTGCTACGAACTCCGAGTTCATGACTGCTTTAGCTTCCCTCTCTTGGTTCTTGTAAAGATTTTTTTCCAAATAGTATGTGTATCCTTGCCTACTGTTGAAATAAGTACTCATTTTTTTCTCTAAGCTATAACCTCCTGCAGAAAATGTATTTTCTGCATTTCACATTAATATTTTCAGTATCTAGCAGAGTTCCTGGCACGTTGAATTTGTTTCATATTTCCATTTAACTAGAAAGAGTCAAAATACTTTGGCAAATCTCAAATATCCTTTAGGCCAATGAAACCTAATTAACAAAATATTTCCTTAAAAATAAACTATACTGGAGATGATCCTGAAAGTTCTTTTCCTCTGCTGTCCTCTTCTTATTTTTTGGATCTTAAAAATTCTGTGTTCTCATAAAAAAATCTACAAATAAACATTTTGCATACATTTCTGCATCTTGTTAAACGTAAACAGATTCATTATTTTCAGTTTTGTATTTAGCATGTAGATGGAATTGTGAGTGAGGAGGAGTTGTCATATATTTCAATTAGGTCTTCATATTAGTAGTAATATTTATGAAATGTTTTCTAGAATAAATATATTTTATTCTAATGTATATATATATGAATATATATTATATGTAATATATTATATGTAATATATTTTCAAAATGTTCAGTCCTCTCAAGCAACAGCATATTATATATGTGTAAATTACCTCTCTTTTTCAATTTAAACATTGGTGGTATGTCAGCAAAATGAACTTTAAAGAGTCCTGTAGGAACAGAGGAACTCCTAGCAATATCAACCCTTTCTAATTATACCCATAATAATTGTACGGGATCAAACAGTATCTGTGCTCCCCTTTTCTCTTGAGGCTTCCTATGGCCTCACTGATGTTTGCCCTATTTATATAATTGATAAATAAATGTGTTCATGGTTTACCACCCACTTTTCCTTCCTAACCCTATCATGAATGGAAAGCATATACTCCTTTACTCATTTTGTTTAGAGACACAAATGAAATATGTAAATGTGTCATAGGAAAAGTATAAACTGGAAGCTCTGCATCTTACCTTAGGGTAGTGTCTCTCTTTGTTGCTAAAAATCTGAAGAAAAAAATGAATTGACTGAACCCACAGAGACAGAATAAGGGCATATCACAGAAACTTGTAAGGAATGGGAAGACAAAGGAATCACCTGCACCTCTTTCGACAGAAGTTAGACATCAGATGCCATGAAGTGCAAATCAATTATCAAAACAGTCCCTGAATGTAGGAAAGGAAAGAGGAGGGAAAAAGAGAAAATAGGAAAAACAGATTTTCTTTCTTTTTTCTAGTCTTTACTACTCAACATGAAAATGAAGCTAAGTAAATGTATTATCATGAATATATAACTTAATAATATGTGATATTAATATGAACTAAGGCTTTTCATTAAGTTGGGAGTTTAGCAAACACAGTTTCATTCCAAATTTTAAAAGCACGTGATTTTTACAAATATTACACTATGATTCCAGGATGAAAACAAACAGTAGTTTTGTGTACTAGCTTTAGATTGGCTTGTGTGTATCTCTGTCTGTGTCTTCTTTTGTGTGTTATGGATGCCTATAAATGAAAAAACTCATCTCTGCTTCCTTTGCTCTTTACTATTAAAGAAAATTAAACAGTCTGTGTGTGTTTTAACCAAGAAAGCAGATCCTGAAGGAAAAGTTGTGCAGGAGCTGCAGGAAGCTTTTCAGTCTTTGGACTACCTTGGTATGCCAATACATCTGTCCTTGATATTTCATGTCTCTCCATGGGGTTTATAAACTCCATGATGTTATAAAGTAATGTTCATTCACTGAAAATCATTTTAAAGTTGGAAACTTAATCTTTTGGAATAGTAGTATCATCTTGCAATTTTGAGAAGACAGTGAACTGGCAATCATCCATCAAAAATAATCCACATATTCCTAAGTATATGGCGTTCTTAAGGATAAATTTCTTCTGTTAGGTCTATTCATGATACAATGGGATTGTCAGTAACTAAATCTGTGCATCTGTTATCTGTTTCTTATATCACATCATCTATCCAAACTATAGTTACTGTAGAAATAGACTACACATTAGTTAAAAAAATGTCTATATCTGCAGTAATGGCACTGTCAAACCCCAATGATTGAATGTTCTACCTCTTGAATGTGTGAAGGAAGTTTAACTAAATAGGAAAAACATATTTTTTACAAACTAATCATACTATAATTATATTTTCAAATGATGTCTGAACAAAAATACCATACTTTTGAAATTTTCATAGATGTATAAATGGTTCAATATTATTCATTTTCTATTTCCTCTTACCAACTTCCCTGCCCTTGCCCCAGTGTGTCTCCTTTCTAATTTAGTACCTTATACTTTCTCATCATACTTTATTTCTTCTTCTTCCTCATCTTAAAGTGTCCAATTAGTGGTACTTATATACACATGGATGTGGTGTCATCTACTGTGGCATGCCGTACAACCAATAGCCATTCCCCAAAGCAAAATTCTCTATATCCTCCTAGTAGCCATTAGCTGCCAAATGACTTTCAACTAGATGATCCTTGTCAGGTCCAGAGGAAACTACACTCCCAAAATTCTGACCTCTCTCCCTTCTACCAATGAAGATCTTTTCTTATTCACTGTCAGAAGGGACAAGTGTCGATCTGTGTTGTTAGGTAACATGACAAACGGCATGCTGGCCTCGAGGTTTCCTCAGTATCACTAGTACCCATAGATCCTTTCAAATCTACAGATCTTTTATGCTGTCCTATACCTTAAACTTCTATAGCTCATAGACGTCATCATCCAGTGTCTCGTTTCCTTATGATCCTACAATTTCTGCTGTGTCCTCTCTTGTCTCCCTTCTCTAGCTGCTTGCTCCTGGCCATTTATGTCTTTTCCTCTGACAATATCCATCTCCCCGTCTCCTCTCATCATCAAGTGTAGTTTGATGGGTCTGTTCGATCTACTATTTTCTCTCTCTGCTTTGGTCCCTTCCCAATGTCTCAAGCTGTACTCTCCCTCATATCTACAATCAACTTCCCTCGTTTTTTATATTGTGTGCTGAAATAGTCAATTTCTACACTGTTCACATTCCCTTCTATGTTGTAATTTTTAATGGCTTAATCTTGTGCAGTTTCTAAAAGGTAGCCAGAGTTTCTGTGAGCTCATGTGTGGAACATCCAGGTCACGCCCAAAGAAAGGATTTCACACTACTCCTGTGAAAGTGAATTCATAATGAAGTCTAGTTGATGGACATGCTCCCGATTGCCGAAATACATACAACAATCTCCTTTTTGATTATCTGAATTTTATTTACTGAATAACGTTCGAAGTTTGACATGGGAGGAATAGAATTTTCATTTCATTTCAGTCACTCATAAAGTTTAAAGTTCAGAAACCAAGCTTGTTGCTCCAAATATTTTTTTATAAGATACAATCAAATCATTCAGGATAGAATGAAATAGAAATGTTTTTTTTCTTTTTTTCAAACTTTATCTTAGTTTATGAATTTAGAGCTCAAGAAATGGAATTCATTGAGAACTTCAAGTGCTCTGAAGACAAAGAAATACATGAGACAGTGTGTTTTGGGAACACCCTAACATGCTTTCCTCAGGGTTGGCCTGACCATTGAATTATCCCAGACTTCTGTTTACCAGAGACAACTTTGCCTGGAGACCTTTCAAGGCTATCAGGAGTATTTATAGTTTGTACAAAAAAATGTAGTGCTAGTCTTCTTTGTTTAGCAGGCCTTAGCTGTGTGCAATTTGTTGCCTTTCATTGGGACCTGTGAAATTTTCCTCTCTTATGGTCACGTTTATAATATAATTTTCAAGTTTGGTTACAGCAGACAAATTGTTGAGATATCATGTATAGATATCATATTATTTCTAGGTATATCTACATCATATCAGATTTTCTGATACTTTCACTCTTACAATCTTTATACCTTTACTTCTAGGACACTCTCTGTGCCTTAGGTGGAGTAATTGTTTATAGATGTATACTATGTGGCTAAGTACCCTACAATTAGCTCTTTGTATTTTGAACAATTGGATTTTTTTCTGTAATTGTCTATATCTGTTGCTATGAGACTCTAGCCTTTTTTTTCCATTAGTCAATTTATTTACTTAATATCTTAATTTCAGCAATCACCTCTTCCAAATCCCTTTCATACAGCCCCTCCCCCATCACCTACCCTTCTCCTCTGAGGACAGGGAAGCCCTTCTTGGTAGGGAGTCTGAGCTACACTTATCTAAGAGGATAAAAAAGTACTTAGAATGCAGTTAGAAAATGTATTAGTCTAGAAAAGTGGACATAGTAGTATATCTATTCTATAACCCATGACTTCTTTATTGGTTATATTTGTTTGACTTGCTTCTCTGCATTTTTAAGAAATATAGGATCACAGTTCAATTTCCATGCATAAACAAACATATATACACAGTCTTGCTCTTATATTCATATTTTATATAATTTCTAAAATATCATTGTAATTGAATATAAAATATAACATTTTAATTATTAGTAGTTTCTTTTCTCCTTTTCCATTTGCTTTACTTGAAATACAATGACATCATCTAACAATAGACTCTTGTCTCTCCTACTCCTCCTGAGTACTCTACTCTACACCCTTTCATATTCACAAATTCTAAACTTCTAGATATGTGAACATTGACGATATATACGTATATATATAATCTTCTCATACTGAAAAATTATACTGGCACTAAGCCTTCTTTTTCTTACTCCACTTGACAAAGTTTCAATAATTTGATCATTGATTTTGCAAAAAAACAACTGTGAAATATATGAAGTTTCACACATTAGATTTTAACATTCTATTTGCTCTTAGTGAAATACTGAAATCAAAGTAGAGCTTCCTTACTTCTGTTTACTTCCTGAAGTAAAAATTGCTTCATTTGTTATCAGTACTATGGTCGTTTTTAAAACTGGACTTACAGGAGTAATACAAGGTTTGTTATGTAGACTAAGGAGACTGTGAGAGTAGGGTTTTTAAAAATTATAAAGTCATAGCTTATATTTTAACATTTACATTTTCATTTAATAACCTAAGTGTGAAATATCATCTATTTAGAGAATCTTTATAATAATTTCAATTTCAATCCATTTAACAAATGCCTTTTCAAAATATATTCCTGTGGATACAATTAGGACACATTAGTATTGTTAAGGTTTTCTTTAGACGTAGAAGAAAGAAAGCGAAGAGGTAACTAAAATTTTATTATACCACATATTTTAGGAAATGATTGTTAATGACCTACAAACAATTGTGACTTAATGAGCATACTTTTAAGTGTATTTTTACTCAGGCTATATAGAGTGATCTTATTGTTTTTTTTCTTTTTAAAAAATAACTGTATATAATTATGTATTTGCCAAAAGAACAATTTGACTCCATGTAAGCACGAGTTCTACATCCTCCTCACTCTAAGGACAGCATACTTTAACTATTATATAGGAAATGTCTTCCTTCCATTGAGCGCCATCTTCCTGTTTTCAAGGGTTTGAATGCAATGTCTTATTACCACCAAGCTCCAGCCCTAGATAGATCAATTTATTCTTACTAGGAAGCATAAAATTTAAATTATCATTTTAGAAAACTGGATTATAAAAGCTACTTTCAAGTTTTTCTGTATTGTGTTTCAACTATGCTCCAATTTTCAGGGTGTGCTATAGTAGGGTTGCTGAGCTCTGTAGAAACATATTGTCCTGGATGTTACTGTGTTTTTATGCTGGCATCTAGGCATCTGGAGTCTGGATGGTTATAATTCTAGGTGTTAATATCTGGCCTTGACTTTGTAGGGTGGATTTTTTTTCTGGGTTTCTGTTGCCTTGTGTGGATATTAGGAGGGTGTAGTGGGTGTGAGTTGTCTGGTAAGAGAATATTCTGGGATATTGCTAGGTGTGGATATGACAGGAAACTGGCAAAATGTGTTTCTAAGTATTGGGAACTGAGGCATTGTAATGGGAGTGGGCTAAGGTGAGACTCTTGGTTGATCCATAGAAGGCAGAATGTTCCACCAGGATCTTCTTTGTTCTCTGAGAATGGAGGCAGAGAGTGAGGAGAGCTGGCAACAGGCTGTAGGCTACTGAGCTGGAGCATTGGGAACTGAATTCAGAATATAGTATGTGAGAAAAAATTAATTTTCATTTATTTGTGTATTTATTATCTATTTATTATTTTTAATTTTTTGGGAATCTCAAATCATGCACCCCATCTGGGCTCATCTCCCAGTCCTCCCATGTCTCCAATCCTCCTCTGTGACATCCCCCAAAATGGAGTTTTGTGTTGTTAGTATACTCATAAGAATATGGCTAAATTCCTAATGGCCAGTGCTCATAGGGAAGAATTGTCTTTCTCCACTTGCATCCTCCAGAAGTCATCAACTGAACAGAGCCATGCAGATGCCAGAGAGCGGCAGGGAGAGCTCTCCTGAGATGAGTAAAACTAGCTCTCCCAGTCCCACAGACATTAACAGAAGCCCAGACCATAATAGACATCCTTATGTCCTCAGTAGTAACAAGAGCCCCACACATCATGGCACTTGTCCTATTGGAACCACCAACATACTCATGACTCTTAGCAGCTACATGAGCCATAGGCTTCAACGTGACCTCAGGAACTTACATATGCCATTCACCAGAATGGCCCCCAGCTCAGGTAGCAAAGCCCTAGGATGTCACCAAGACAACAGGAAGCAATGTGAGTGTGCATTCTGCCTCTCCACCTAGGTGTGTGAATGCCAATCAGCCAGACAGAATAGGAAGGCATTAGACTACATTCCATCCTCTCTGCCATGGGGTTGCGAGGGTGGTGCAAAACAGCCTAAGATAGGGGTACCAGCTCAAGTGACAAATGGCACAGGCTGAGGTCAAGGTGACAGGGGTTCCCAAACTGCTGGGCATCCAGTGGCCTGGGAGGACAGAACAAACGTGAGACGCACCCCAGTCCCAGTGCCACAAAGATTTGGAGGGCAAAACTTGACCTAAACAACCTATATATGGTTTTGTACTGCACAGCTCTAGCATAGCAATCCTGAGACGACTCCAGACACTCAGACTCCCCAGGCACAACTGAGATGAGAAAGTATTTGATGGAGAGTTGGAAGAGAAAGAGAAGCAGAAAAATGTGTGCACAATGAAGAGATGCAGAACTAGAGACTCAAGGATAGCGAGGCACAGCCTGGTGAGAGTATCTGGTGATGCTACTTAAGGCCATGGTGAGGTACTGGCCAGCGCTGCTGCAGGAAAGACATGTCTGGGTCTGTGGCCTGACAGCAGAAGAGGTCTTTTACCATCAAGGACCATGTGGACAACCATGATGTGAGTTGCCACCCTGTTGATATCTGTGAGCTGTGCAGAGCTGCCCATACCTTTGCCTGTACAACTTTGGAGAGCTACTCCTGTCACTTACTGGCTGCGGCACTCCAAAGAGCAGACACTACATCTTGTCTGGGCAGTGCAATAGAGCTGATCCTGGTGGTGGGATCATGGATAAGCAAGCAGAAGTCAAGGAAGCAGGAGATCCTGGCAATCACCACTCGTCTACGGTGAGGTAGCATGGGTTTAGGAGAGATGCTCTTTCCCCTCTACTCTTTGCTATGTGAAGAGAGCTGTCTGTAGGTCATGAGAGCAGGAGAGCTGGTCCCACCCCTACCCAGCTGGAGCACTCTGGAGAACAGGCCCTGTACCTTGCCTAGAGAACACAGTAGAGCTGTCCCTAGTTGCAGAATTGGGGATGAGTCACCCTGAGGGCATGACGTGTAGGACAGCTGCCCTAGCCCCTTGCTTGTTACTAACTCTGAAGGGTGGGTCCTATACCTTGTCTAAGCAGTATGATACAGCTGTCCCTGCTAGCAGGGGCATGGAACAGTCACCCCCAGGGTATGAGAACAGGAAAGATGGCCGCATGCCTTGCTGAGCTATCAGGCAAAGTGCTGGAGAGCTCACTCAGATGGTGCGGGTAAAGACCTGGTGGGCTGATCAGCTCAGCCACCACCCAGATTCAGATCTAGGGCTTTGAGGTGGTCTACCATAACATATACTCCATCTCTAAACTGCTGAAAGTGTCAGTCATGCAGATCCAAAGTAGCAGGATCTCCATCACACAGCGCAACAACAGGATATCTGAGAAGAGTCCTGGTGAAGATCCAATTTTGATAGTACAGAAAGAGCCAGTGGCCTATATTGTGAGACATACTGTAACACATTATTTCTTTCACAATGTTATATTTTTCTCTTTTGGTATGGAGGTAGTAAGGATGCAAAAAAGATAAGAAGGGACCTGGAGATGAGTAGGATTTGGGTGTATGATGTGAAAAATCACAAAGAATCAATAAAAAGTTACATTTTAAAAAGTCTATTTTTCATAAAAACAAAAAATCTAATTTTGAACTAATAAAATACATGAGGATCTTGGTTTGTTTTCCCTAGTTTTAAATATTTTAAGTGATATTAAAGTTTGAGGCTTTCGGAGATTGGTAGGTTTGAGTATTTTTTGTAGCCTAATGCATTTTGTAAGTAAGCAGTTATGTGATGAAATCGTTACCTGTTTTATTCTATCTTTGTTTACAAATATTGACTTATTGTCACTAATTTTTTTTTGTTTTAAATAATTCATGAGCAAGTTACCGTTATGAGGAACCAAGTTCTGTCTTCTATTATTAGGTGCAGAGAAGAAAGTATAGCCCTAAATTACGACCAGTTGGGTTAGGATGCTAAATCTTTTGCTTGCTTTCCTTCCTAATCTTGAGACAAATGAATTTAATGTTTGCTCATTTATTTTACATCTTTATTTAATAATGGAGGCAAAAAATTGATATATTCTGAAGAGAAACCAGAGATTGATTCACGACGTCATTTCAGAAGAAGAGGATAACTACAAGCAGTCACAACCTCCGCTAGAACCTTGATCTTGGATGTCTCAACTTCACAAGTTTATCTGTCATTCAGAATAATGAATAAATCTCTGTTTTCTTTGAACTATTCTGCTTAAGATGCATCACAGTACGAATGAATTCAAGTTAATTTGTTCATTTGAATATATTTTTCCATATTCTAAGTTTTTTTCTCTTGAGAACATTGAACCATTGAGAGCAATAATGATGATCATAAGTCCCCTAAAATATTTTATTTTTGAAATATTTGTTCTATGTATATGACGAATTCTGTATTGAATGTTCTTAATGTCTTGTTACATGTCCTATTCAGAATATTATATGAAATACATTTACATTGCCAATTTTATTTATTTTTTTCTGTAACAACTTTGTTATTCTAAATTTAGTACCATAAAATAATTGTAATATATCAGACTTGAGTTAGAATAAAATACTTTATTTTATTTTTCCCTCATATATGTACATGTATTAAATGGAAATGTTTTATTAATTTTTTTAAAAACTCCTAAAAATGAACATAACTAATTTGGAGACACATATGTGTATATTTTTAAGAACTATATTTGTCAGCAAGCGCTTCTTGGCATCCACAATAGTGTCTGGGTTTGGTGACTGTATGTGGGATGAATCCCCAGGTGGGGCCGTCTCTGGATGGACTTTTCTTCAGTCTCTCCTCCACATTTTGTATCCGTATTTCCTCCCATGAGTATTTTGTTTCCCCTTCTAAGAAGGACCAAAGACAAGAGCCTGATGTAGCTGTCTCCTGAGAGGCTCTACCAGAGCCTGACAAATACAGAGGCGGATGCTCATAGCCAACCCTTGGACTGAGCACTGGTCCACAGTGGAGGAGGTAGAGAAAGGACTTGAAGGAGCTGAAGGGGTTTGCAGCCCCATAGGAAGAACAACAATATCAACCGATCAGACCCCTACAGAGCTCCCAGGGACTAAACCACCAATCAAAGAGTACACAGGGAGGGACCCATGGCTCCAGCAGCAAATGTAGCAGAGGATGGCCTTGTTGAGCATCAATGGGAGGAGAGGCCCTTGGTCCTAGGAAAGCTTGATGCTCCAGTGTAGGGGAATGTGAGTGCTCGGTGGTGGGATTCAGTAGGTGAGTGGAGGAGCACCCTCATAGAAGCAGGGGGAGAGGGAATAGGATAGAGGGTTTTCGGGGTTGAAACATGGAAAGGGGGTAACATTTAAAATGTAAATAAAGAAAA
This sequence comes from Grammomys surdaster, assembly GCF_004785775.1. Taxonomy (NCBI): domain Eukaryota; kingdom Metazoa; phylum Chordata; class Mammalia; order Rodentia; family Muridae; genus Grammomys; species Grammomys surdaster. The sequence goes on along the minus strand of NW_021604567.1, from coordinate 10,243,071 downwards.
TATCCAACTAGGGAAAAAAGGGAAAAAAAGTGAGAAAATACGAACCATATTTGTGGATACACGTAGGCTGATGTAAACATAATCATCCTATTTTTAACTCTTGTATAATTTTGCCTAATAACACTAATCTTATACTTCTATGTTAAAATATTTTGGGGAAAATAATCATTACATACTTGTTAGCTTATTTTGCTGAATAATGGAGTCTTCATGTATGCATGTTTAAGCATTTTAAGATTTTCGGAGTTTGAAGATTATTTATAATCATTTATATTTCTTATTATAAAATTTTGTATAAAACTGTTGGTAAATTTATTGTTCACAAAGTTCAATTTTATTGCAGAAAAAGAATAAGAAAAATTTAATAAAATCATAGTTTACCTGGTATTAAACTGATATGCTGAAAGGTAATTTTGTATGTAGATATATTTTTATTATCTTTGGTTAAGATTGTTTGTTCCTTTGAATGAAATATTCTACTTTTATTGATACTGTATGGCTTACCATTAAATTTGGAGATTTGCACATTTTTTAAACATTTTCTTGACCATTGATCCTGATTTGAAATAAGGTTGTTGTTGCAACAGAATTTATTATATTATACTTCAGGCTTCTAATATTTTACAAATTAAATGTAAAAAATATATTGTGAGATACATGACACTGATTAAAATACTTTTTTTAAAAACTGGCCTCTCTTAATTTTCTAATACATATTAAGGAAAAGAAAATTTGTTAAAGTACAAAGGACTTTTAATGTTATTCGGTAGTGGAGTGGAGAAAAACGAAGAATCTTTCATTTTAAGAAAAACTGTTCTGCGTAAGAAAAATTAACAGCACAGGGACAAAACATCCATGACTGAAGCCAGCAGAGCACCAATAATTCCGGAGATTATACAGAATTGCCTCAAAGATGGGAGGAACTACAATAAAGGAGACTGAGGCCATCTCAATTTACTAATAGATGTTCAAGGAAAAAGACAGGAGAGTCCTAAGACCACTATCCTAAATGGGAAAACATAGATTCATATACGTTTCATAGGCCTATTTTCATTGTAGGAAAATTTCACAAGCATAGTATATAGAAAATGAGGAAAAATTGTGCATATAAGGTATTAGTAACTAGTCAATAAAGGAAGTGATAAAATACTGACATACCTACAATTCTGTAGGTTTCTTTCTCAGTCTTTCTTTTCCTGATATCTTCTATATCACAGTGAGCCTTCTGTAGTGTTATTTTAACTGCATTCTCTATGGTAGCTCTGATCTACTACGGTGACTTGGTTCTCTTACGCACATCTACTTATGAGTGAACATGTCCTGGAGGCCCTTCCATTTTACCCTCTTCTTACATTCAGCTTTGTATCTCAAACATCTGGGTGTGGATTTGTATCGCAACCTTTGAGGGAGTCTAACGCACTTGTACACGGTGATCACATTTAATGTCATTTGATATTTATAAAAACTGCCAAGGCTGGACACATCTCTGAGTTATTATTTTTTCTCCAAGTCCTTAGAGATAAAAATAATGTTTATGGTTGAAATTTACTTTTGACCTACTCTGCAAACAACCTGCCTTCTCAAAGGTGGTGCTGTCTTCTTCAGTCTTCCCATGGAGGAAGGAGGGCAGGAGTTCTCTTGAGCCTACTTTTAATCCCCTCTATGAGTTCCTCACCATTTCCCCAAGGATTCTGCCACTTTAGGGAATATGTAGTACCAGTAATGACACCTAATTTACACTAAGATACATATTCGATACACCAACCTTCTGGCTATCCCACATATTAATTAAAATGTCATTTCTAGTATTTAATAGTAAAAATAGCCTTGATCTCTGACCTTCCTCATTTGTGTCCAGTTTCTTCTTTCTTACTAATTCTGGAACAACTGGCTTTATATTGTCATTACTTATATTTATAATATTTATAATGTTCTAATCTTACTCATGTGTATGTGTGTGTGTGTGTGTGTGTGTGTGTGTGTGTGTCAGAGGGAGAGAACCACATACACAGAGAGAGACAGAGAGACACACATTTTTAACATGGAAATCAATCTCCTTATTTGGAGTGTAAAATATGGTCCAGATATTTAAAAATTAGTTACAAAAGATTAGTTACTATTTGTAGTTTATTTTTCTTTAATTTGTATTCTACATTTGCATTTTAGTATGTTTTATTATGAGTAACATGAACATAAGTGTCTCCTTATTATGTGTGATTTTTATCCTTTCCTAACCTTTATTCTACTCTAATGAAAAGTAAATTAAACAGTTTGAACCTGAGGCATTATATTTTATTGTTTATTTTTTTGAAAATGTATTGTACATTGTACTTGCAGCCTTTCTCCTGTCCTTTTCCTCCCATTAAACTATCCTGTATGCCTCACTGACTCTTCTTCGAATAAAAACATTATTTTGTTTTCAAACAATATATATATATATTTGCAAATCTAACTGGTTAATACCATATAAAGTTACTTGTGTATATATTTTTAAGACTGACTCTTTCGCAAATGGACAATCAGTTAATGTGTTCTTCTCTGGGGAAGTCATCTTTCCCTCTTCCAGTTTTACTCAGTTGTCTGTGATTTTTGTATAGGATTGATGCCTCACTGAATTTTCACTGTGTACTTTGGTATGTTCCTTAGAGACATTCTTTGTGTATGTGACTAGCTTGCTTTCTCCATTTTTTAGGTTTTATGGACTATATTCATATATAGATTCCATCTTTATATCTTTGGCAGTACCAGGAAATGATGCCTAATGAAGATATATTTAGTATTCATTTATAAAATCATTTGATAGTTGTGGTTAAAGTTGAATATGTTCCTCATTATATAATCCACTAAGATAATGTGTGACTCATCTAATGTTTCAAAGTGAATCACCCTCCTTCTGGACATGGATAAAATGTCTGCATGTAATCTGATTCATGTTTTACATTCATTGTTTGGTTCTCATAAAAGAAAAAAATTCTGATAAAGATGGTCTCTTTTCAAATCTTCTATAAACAGGTAAGGTATGATATCTATCTATATCTATACCTTCTACATCTCTATCTTTATCACTCTCTATATAATGTATAACACTATACATTATATATACATATATTTATAAAGCTTTTTCTCATGGTAAAGTAGCTGCTTTATCTAAAATAATATTGTTTAAATATTTAAGTAACTTTTTCTCATTTACAGTGATGAAAATGTAGAGTGTCACTACACAAAGAAAGTTATTGTTCAGAGTCCTACCTTTCAATTATTCACATTCAAATGGTGAAAAGTTACAGACCTTTTAGAAAGCATACAAAATAATGGAAGCTTCGTTTTAGGACATAGCATCTGAGTTTTAAAAGGTATTTATGGTCTCATCAAGACAAAACTCCCACTACATAGATAAAATATAAGACCATCAATGAGTGATTCAGACAAGAATAACACCAGAAGATGTATAAATAGCTTTGCATGTCAGTCCCATGGAGACAAGTTAAAGACAGGAGAGGCGATGGAGGATTCAGATCATTAATGGCATTTGTACTTTTCTGAAGATATTGGATTTCATCCTGGGGATTTCGGATGGTAGGTGACCCTATCCGGTGTGTGCCTGAAAAGAATTCCTGTACCAGCAGCATGAAGGACAGCTCTGACAGGGATCTAAAGTTCAACGAACCTTTAATAGGTAGGAGAGATGCAAAGAGCAACACAGACAGGGCATGCTAGTGAGCCTTCAAAAATGTTTATTGAGTTGAAATGAATTGAAGAAGTTTGTTGAAACATTCCTTTCTCACGTCTTATTTTTAGAAAATGTCAATAGTAGCTCTCCATCAGGTTACTTCAAAGTTCCTCCACCAAAACCCAGTGAGGGTGACCCAGCTGAAGTCCAGGTGAGTGACCTGTCTCATCATAGATGCTGCAAAATGTCATCAAACACAGATACCCTCATTGTTCAAAGTCGTCTTTATACATTCTGAGTCCTAAAATTCAGTTAAGATGCACAAAATAGTTTTCTGCTTCTTCTGTTGGAATTCTGTATCTGTCATAATCATTTCCTTTCCGTCTACAAAAGCAATTTATTCATGATTGTGCCCATTTTCATAATAAACACTTCTTGTGTACTTACACCTGGACTCTTGTCAATTTTTTTTCTTACTCTATGTTAAAGTTCTGCCTGTAGAATAAATCTTTTGGCACTTTCTTGTCAATAATTTTGAAAGTTAATATTATATCACAGGAATATCTGCTGACAGATGATTGAAAGCTGTTTGCAATGTTCTTAGCTTCAGAACACTGCCACATTTTTAGAAATGTATCATCATAGCACATTCACATGGAATAATAGAAGTATCTTTCCCTGTTTGATAAATGAAACTTTAGTTCATAAAAGTGCATAATTCTATAGAAAAAAATAAGTATGATGGTTTATGTCTCTAATCCTAGTACTAGGGGGACAGAAACAGGCATAGCTCTTCTGACTGTGAATTTGAGACTAGCTTAGTCTATATCTTGATTTCTGGGGGTAGCATATTGAGAACCTGTAACAAAAAAAATGATGAAGAAAAACAATGTCTTAATACTGTGTATTATTTTTTGTATTTAAGTAAATATATCAATTTTAATATTTTAATCACAGTTTTGAAAACGGAAAACATTATTAGACAATCATTCTTTTTTCTCCTATATAGGACTTTACATATATTTATATAAATGCAATGCAAGCACTGAAAATGGTTTAGCTATTCATACCTTGACAAGAAGACTGTCATGGCTTAAATTCCATTGCCTTAAATGTGAATCAACGGCCCTCACAGAAACAGTTCAGATATTGAGGAATGAAAAAGTATAATTTTGGTCTGAAGAAACTTCTGTGTTTCTCATATGATGAAATGAATGATAAAATTTTGAAATCTACTGAAAAATAATATGTAAATGTTATAAATCAATTAATAAGCACATTACTTAAAATATAATTTTATCAAGGGCTTTTAGTGGATGGCAGGTAACTGATACAATCTGTGAACTGAGAAATGAGAAAAATTCAGACACTGTGGCAGGATTCTTGGGTAGAATTCATATGAATAATTGATGATACACACTTTGGAAACTAACAATTCAAATTAATGTAGAAAGAGATACATCATCAAAATTACATTCACACCATATTGCAATGATGAGTACAAGGATAGATACATAAAGTTACCGGAAATAACCACCTCTGGTATTAGAAGGTGTGATAGAGAAGGATTAGGCAAATAATATTTGAGGTTACTAATCATCTGTGTCATTAAACTATAAGAAGAGCAGGGAGTATTTCTCATAAAGAGAATACAAATATTTGATTAAAATTAATGAAGAAATTAATTTATGATCCTGTTAAAAGATTATTTTGAGGGATTTAACATAAAGAGGGTGCACTGAAGAGTCTGATAAGAGGTTAATGGCATAAATTGCTCTTGCAAAGACCTGGGCTCAATTTTGATTCCTAGCACCCACAAGGTGGATCACAACACTATGTAATTATAGGCATGGGAGATATGATGACCTCTTTGTACTCCATTGGCACACACTGAGTTCACAGACACACACATAAGCAAAACATCTATTTACATACAATAAGAATAAATAAATAAATAAATAATCATGGGAAAGGTCAACTAATAATAAAAAGTCATACAAACAAAAAGTAATAATAATGTGGCACTTGTAAGTTAGTAGCTACAGGGAGTGCAAGTAACAAAGACTGGGAGTTAATATCAAGTTAAATTGCTAAGAAAGAGCTTAGAAATTTGTGAAGATATAAGAAGTATAGCTACTGAGGCTCTAGATCAGCTATGGGTGCTGCCTACTAGAAGTTTATTATGCCTTCAAATATGTCACATATATCACACAGTCAATGTTTAAACTGACAAGTGGAGAAGGACGTTAAGCCTAAATAGTTGTCCTACAAGTCATTGCTTCACAAGAAAATTTTAGGAAATAGATAAAGACCCTACCCATGCAAACCTGGCAATCTGAGATCAGTCCCTAGAGCACGCATAAAGCAGAGGGTAAAACAAGGCTGTCAGAAGCTCATCATTTGTCCTTTATGCTATCCTCCACAACAACAAAAGAATACAAATATATAATTTCATATAGCATATGCATATGTATTAATCATATATATATATGAATTCAACAATATTGAAGATGTAATACTATTTAGCAGTGTAATTTTAGATTACATATTTGATGTCTTCAGATATATTTCTTAATTGTCTAATGTCCAAGTGGATTGATCCCAAAGGAACTGAAACATTTAGTACACATCTTATAGAGTAACTACTAAATGTCATATTTTATGTAGTCACTATATTTCCAGTAGAGAAAATTATACCAGAAAACACAATAACAGGCCAGTTGTCTGTCTGCAATGGAAGATAAGCCAGGATGAATGCATGTTCTTCTAGTTCCAATAATTCAGTTAACTTAAGGGAAAGAAGTCCTGTTGTTATTGGAATAAAATACTCACTCAGGAATGCTTCCCAGTTTTATAGAAGTTTTAAAATAATGTTGAATCTAAAAACACATATTAGATCATACACAATCTTAGTCTAGACAAGATACAAAGCCAAAGTCACCAGACACTTCTTGGATGAAGTAATTTTCCAGTCAGCATATACTAAAAATTATCAACTAACACCAGAGCCTAAAGGGGTTCTGATCACAATCACTGGCAATGATTATATGACTATATATACATATGAAGATAGATAGATAGATAGATAGATAGATAGATAGATAGATAGATAGA
>NW_021604567.1:10206551-10236277 GCF_004785775.1 Grammomys surdaster | reverse complement strand
AGATAGATAGATAGATAGATAGATAGATAGATAGATAGATAGATAGATAGATAGATAGAGATGGCTGTTCCCTGAGAAGTTCTACCAGCATCTGACCAATATACCTGACCAATACATGCAGATACTCATAGCCAACTATCGGACTGAGCCCGGCGACCCCTTTGGGAAATACTGAAGAAGCTGAAGGGGATTGCAAGCCTACAGGAAGAACAATATCAAGTAACTGGGCCACCCGGAACCCCTAGAGAGTAAACTACCAACCAAGTTAAACCACCAACCAAAGACTATACATGGAAGTCTCCAGGGCTCCAGATATACATGTAGCAGAGGATGGACATATGTGACCTCATTGAGAAGAGAGGTCCTTGGTCCTGTGGAAGCTTGATGGCCCAGTATAGGGGGAATGCTAGAGCGATGAGGTGGGAGTGGGTGAATGGGTGAAGGAGCATGCTCATAGAGGCAAAGGGAAGTAGGGAGAGGAGGGATGGGCTGAGGGATTTGTAGAAGGGTAACTGCAAAGGGTTATGTAAAAGAATAAAATGATTAATAAAAACAAAAATTTAAAAAGGGAGAAAGAAACGAGCATAGGTGAAGGCACAAGAGTCAGAGACCCACACATCTGCATGCTTAGGAATCCCACAAAAACATTAAACTGGAAGCCATAATATAAACACTGAGGATCTGATGAAGACCCAGACAAGACATGTGAATTCTGCTTCAGTCTCTGGTTTCCTGAGCTCTGAGGGGAGAGATTTGATGGAGACAACTCATTTAAGGCTGAATTTTTCAAGACAAGTGTCTAGCATGGCTGTCCCCTGACAGGTCCAACAAGAAGCTGACTGAGACAGATGCAGATACTTAATACCCAACCATTGGACCAAAGTCAGAAAATCGTGTAGTTGAATTAGGTAAAGGTTGGTAGAAGCTTAGGAGGAGGGCAATCCCATAGGAAGACCAGTAGTCTCAACTAACCTGGGCCCCTGCGATCTCTCTGATACTGAGCCAACCTAGGCAGCATATACTAGTTGGTCTGAGGTCCTCAACACATACACAGCAGAGGACTTCTTGCTCTAGCCTCAGTGGGAGAAGATGTATCTGACTCTCAGGGAATGGGAAGACCTGGTGAGGATGGGGAGTGGACATCCTCTTGGAGACAAGGGAAGGAGGAATGGGATGAGGAACTGTGGGAAGGCAGACCTGGAGCAGGATTGTAAGAAATTAAAAGTAATAAATTAAAAAAAAGAATAAGTTTGCTCTAAATTATTATCTTTTACTCAATTCTAACTTTGTCAAATATAGGTTACATTATGCAATTATTATTAATAGTTGTGAGGGGGTACAGTGATAAATGTGTGAGATGTGTATATTATTTTATTTAGAAAATAAGATAAAATTGAAAGCATTTGGTTGACATAAATGAACACCATGAGTATTACTGCATATTGGGGGAAAATGAAATGTATTACACTTTATGAAATGAAACAGAATTTTAGAAAATGGTATACTAAAATTCCAATGTCCTATCTGTTTGCTTTGCTTACTCTTTGGTTTTGTTGTTATCTTGGTTTTTCACAGAGTTTGTGTAGCTCAAGTTAGCCTGAAAGACACTATGTAGACAGAATTACCTCCGACTCCTGATCCATCCAACTTTGCCTCTCAGGAGGTTGGTTCACACATAAATGTCACAAAATCTGCTTCCTGTCAACAACTCTAAGAAAGGAATCCTAAAAGAACAAGGAATGTCTCCTGTGCATGGGATCTCAACTGCATGCTGCCTATCCAGACAATCTTTAGTTATTACTTTATCAAAGCCACTGTTAATATGTCCCATGATAAACAATACAACAATTTCAGTTTTATTAACATATTTTATTAAAATATTTAAAATTGTATAACTTAGAAATACTGAGATGAATTCTCTCTAAAGTGAAGGCTTTCTTAGAGGACATGGCAATGATGGAATAAATCGTAGATCGGTGTCTCTTGAAGTGGAGGTTACCAAACCCCTTCTTTTGTTCATATTTAGAATAAGGTTGTATATTATAAAGGACTCCATGGTAGCTGCAGCATTCTAGAAAATATGGGCGAGGTGTAGTGCTGATGTGGTACTCAGTGCTTGCCTAATGATACCAGCTAGTCTGGGCCTACAGTCACAGTTGATTTTTTCTCATAGTGTTAGCAATATGAGATGTGGGATCCGTTGCTTTTTATTACTGAAAAAGGTGATATGTTATTGTGCATTTTGCAATTTCAGGAATCCATTGCTCTGAATATTGCTTACCCTCATTCTGTCTCTGAATGAGGCATGTATTGCCAAGAATACCCTGAGAAACAGCTTCTTGGGCCAATATTTACCACCAAGGAATTATGGAGAAATAGTTTGTAAAATTTATTTAGAGTAAAAGATACGAGACTATGCAAAGAAGTTGAAATGTCTGTCTAGCACTGCTTATCCCATGGGTCACTTCAGTACTTGGATAGCACTTGCCAGTTTCCAAATAAGATAGGGAAACCAGATTTTATATCTATACAGACAGGTCATTTTTTTGTGATGAAAGGTGGGCTCTGTGAGTTGGAGCATCTCCCTTTGGCTGATAAGAAGTTTTTTGAGAGATTCCTCTTTAAGATTTCAGAATTTTACTGCTGACATTTCAGTGTTGAGGAGGTAGAGCTGGAAAATACAGAGGCAACAACTGTATTCATGGATGTAGATGATTTCCTGGCTCTGGATATAACACTTAGGCTCAGTTTTCTAGCCTTGGTGGAATTTCTATGAGTTAAAAGAATTCCTTACTAAATTAGTTCAAGTATTTACACATGAAATTGACCTGGCTAGTACAACCTCATATTTCCTTAATTTCTAAATTCATGATTTGTTAAAAATTTCCTTCCTTAACTGAAAATTAGAATGTATCATCATGTGTTGTCAGGAAAAAAAATCTTTACAACATTTCTAGGTGCTATTCCTATGAAAATGTAAAACATAATCTCTTTACAGTTCCTTTTTTCATTGGAGATTGGAGGTAAATACACCATACACACAGGCAATACTGGCTACATTCTTGGCAAGTCTCTTTGAACATGATTTATCTTGACTTTCTTGGAAGAGGGTAAAAAGGGAACAAAGAATGTGGAGGCATTCATCATGTCTTAAAACAAGTAGGAAGAAGAAGAAAGGAGAAAAGGAAGGAAGAAAAGATGAGAATAAGTCAGGATAAGAAAGAAATATGAGGTAACCAGTTATCAGCAACTGGAATAACAGTGGGTTCCTTGTTTTTCTTCTACTGTTTCTCCACAGGAGAAAGATGTGGGTGGCTTAGAAATAGGCAGAACAAAATCATGTATAACAACTTGCAAGACACAGAAGAAGTGTAATTATTCTCTAATTATTCTCTAAGAGTTAATAATGACTTAAACCACTCAAAGTTTACAGCCAATGTTGCTAACTAATTCAATCCAGTACGCACTAATGTTTAATATGTGACTCAGGAGATGCTTGGAGTTATGCCTGGACAAAAGTAATCCAGGAGGTAATGCCAGTAAACATATATAGGGAGTGGTGTCAGAAGAACAGTGCATGTAGAAGAATGTTCTGGGGAAGGTTATGAAGAAACTGAGCAATAATTTCAAGGGCGCATTGGCAGGAGCCTATGATGTAGAAGAAGCAATGAAACCTTTTAAGAGATGTGGGTTGCTGGTAGAACTATTAAGCCCATGAAGGAAGTCTGTGTAGCCCCTGCTGTTGGTCCATCTGTAGAAAGTTCCCTATGCCAGTTCTCTTAATTAGGGTGGGCAGGGAAGAACATCCTGTTGAGATGAAGTCCATCACACAATAAAAAAAAAAGAACTGCTCTTGCTTATTGAGTTTCTACCAAGAAATGTGTTAATTATCAAATAGAAGAACACATTGTATATGTGGTAAAGGAAGTTCTTAGCAAATGCAAAAAAAAATTGAGGTAAGCTGAAATTTTAATTTAACATGAAGTGTTCAGCCTACTGAGAAGTCTGTTTGAACTAACTGTTCTAAGTATATTTATTTGATCTCCAATCCTGATTTATCTAGAATTCCACTTAATTAAAGTATGTGATGAACTGTTTTCCATTGCAGACTAGAAAGGACATTATTTTCAAGTAGGTAAACATCATTCTTGAAATTTTGTAAAGAAGCACATACATCATTTATGCTTGTGATAAAAATTAAAGTATATTTTGGGTAATGTCATCCCCATTAGGACATTAGCTGAAATACCAAATAGCAGTGAGATAGAACCTGAAGAGACCACATCCAGTAGATACACATATCCACCTGTGGAGGGATGGCGACACCAAACAGTCTAAAATTTTTTAACCCAGAGTTGTCCCTATCTAAAGGATATGTAGGGAGAAAAGTGGAACAGAGGATGAAGGAAAGGCCATCCACCGGCTACCCCACCTAGGGATCCATATTCCATCTGCAGACACCAAACTCTGACACTATTGCTGATGCCAAGATATGCTTACAGATAGGAGCCTGATATGGCTGTCTTCTGAGAGACTCTGCCAACACCTAAGAGAGATACAGATACTCACAAACTGAGCCTTGGAACATCAAAGGAAGAGTTAGGGGAAGGTGGGCTGAAAGAGCTGAAGGGGATTGCAACCCCATAGAAAGAACAACATTATCAACAAACCAGACCCTTCAGAGCTTCCAGGGTCTAAAGCACCGACTGGAGTATACATGGGCTGATCCATGACTCCTGCTAAATATGTAGGAGAGGACTGCTTTGCCTAGCATCAGTAAGAAAGAAGTGCTTTGTCCTATGGAGGCTTGATGCTCCAGAGAAGGGAGATGCTGGAGGGGTAAGGGGGAGTGGGTGGATGGGTAGCGGAGCACCCACTTAGTGGTAGAGGGGAAGGTTATAGGGTGGATGTGGATCGTGGAGGGGAGACTGGGAAGGAGGATAACATTTGAAATGTAAACAAATAATATGATTAATAGTAAAAGAAATTTAAGTATATTTAGAAGTAGAAGAGGATAGGAATAACCAAGAAATATGCACTGTCACTGTATCATATATAAAACTAATATAATCCTTTTGAGGGGTTGTTTGTTTTTGTCTTTTGCTTTTTAATTAATATGTTATCTTTTTAACACACAGGTTTTCTTGTAGTTTTATGATCTCATCCAAACTTTAAAATAAACAAACATTGATAATATTTATTAAAGGCCCATATATATCACTAAAATTCAATCATACTTAAATTATTTTAACCTTTGTACTATTTGACCTCATATTAAATTTATCCATTGACATTTGTAATAACATCTGTCTCCTTCTATGATTTAAGTAAACATGAAAGGTCTTTTGTTGATACCTTAAACATTATCGTTGCCTACTTTAAATTCTACTTGCTGTACTTGATATGTCAAAGATGCCCTTTATCAAATTATTTTACTGAATGATGGTTGCAAGCTAAACGTTTAATTTGACTTTCCTTTACTGCATGAGCACATAATGTTTCATTACAGTTGTGAGATGCAGCAATTTATCTAAGTGATCTTTTTCTTAAATTATGAAGCTTTAATGACAAAATTATAATTATAAAATACAAAATATATGCTAAAATGAACACATAATATATTGCAAAATTAATTTTATTGGAAACAAACTAAGTACATTATATAATACACATTATGCTATAAAAGTGATTTTTACTTACTATGTGTTTATAAATATTAATTTAAAGTTATTATGAATTTATAGTGAATTTCTAGTCCTAGAATTATTGAAGCAAATATAGGTCAATTGATAAGTTAATTAAGAACTTAACTATATACAGAAATGTGTGTGTGTGTCTGTGTCTGTGTGTTTTTGTATATAAATATAGCTAAAAACTTTCTCTGTTGTTTCTCTTGTCATGGTCTCATGGTTATGTCTATTCTTCATAGAACTAAGATAATATCAGAATTTCATGGCACTTACCTATTCTTCTCATTTGTTGTGAAAAACAAAACCACTTGATTTTTATCATATTTATTCATATTGTATACATTTATTTGATTGTGTAAAGTTGTACTGTATGTACTTGTGTCACAATAAAATAACAAAATTTTAGATATGACTTATTTATAATATATAAATGTTTGTTCATAATCAATGCACCATCTTAACTCAGTAATTGCCTCTTTAAAATAGGGTATTAAAATATTCATAAACTATATACATATGATTGAGTCACATAAACAGTCATGGAGAAGGAGTTGTTATGTAAATATAATACTGCTATGCCTTTGATCTTTATAATGTCAGTGACATAGTATAACACCATGGGTGGTATGTAAATAGTAGAACTTTCCTTATTAGATTGTAAACTAGTATCCTAAAACCAGTTTACTAGCAGGGACAGGTTATGAAGGTAGAGTTTTCAGGGTGCTGCTGTACCAGGTATACAAATTTCTTGTCTTACAAATGTTTTAATGTGAGAACTAATTTGACTTCGCAAGTCATGACTGTCGAGAGGTAACTACCGCCTAAAGATTGCACAACACATAACTATAATGATGAGAGTAGACTGAAACCTGATAACTAGCACATACATTCAGTAAGTAACATGTTAAATATATTAAAACATAGTTGTATTTGGAATGAACCTATACATGTAGATGCAGAGCTAATATTTGAACATATCTACAAGCATATTTTCCAAGAACTTCACAGGAACTGAACAAAGGCTCCCGAGTCTTAAACCACATGTAGGTTTGAGACAGATTTTTCCCAATACGGGGATTATCTTGCAAAAGTGATCTACCACAGTGGTTCTCAGTGTTTTTTTTTTACTTATTTTTCTGCATGGATCATTTTCAGAGGACTCGTCTCCATCCTCAGTCACTATATCATTTACTTGGAAGATATTTTGAGTTTGAGAGTTACAAATCATTTTTAGTATCATAGAACGTCCAATCAATAAACTCATTCCAATTTAGGAAATAACTATAATAAGTTTTAAAACGGTACAATCTGGTCTAAGAAGACTAAGAACATAGGTTGCTCGAAAAAGGAAAGATACTGAAGAAAGTAGAAAATTTAACAGTAAATGTCAAGCCCAGGCTTAGTGGCTACTTCTTTCTTTCCTTCACTTTTATTTTCTTTTTCCATTTCTTTTTTCTTTTTTCTATTTTAAGAGAAATGGCTGAGAAGTGAGAAGGCTTCTCTTTTCTGTACAGAGTAAGAAACAAGAAGTGCTATCCCCACTCTAAGAAAGCCTTTACATGGGTGCTGATGTTTTTTTTTTTAAATTGGATATTTTATATACAGTTCAGATGTTATCCCTGTACTCCACTTCCCACTCTAGCCCCTCCCAGGAACCCCTCTATCCCATTGCCCTTCTTCCTGCTTCTCTGTGGATGTGCCCCTATCTACCCCCCTACTCCCACTTCCCCACCCTCGAATTCACACACACACGACGTCCACCCTTCATGGGAACAAGGATCTCCTCTCCCACCTATGACCGACAGGACCAGCCTCTCTTCATTATACAGCTGGAGCCATGGATCCCTCCCTAAGTGCTCCTTGGCTGACGGTTTAGACACTGGGAGCTCTGGTTGATTGGTATTGTTGCTCTCTTCATGAGGCCTCAAACCCTTTCAGCAGCTTCAGTCTTCACTCTAACTCCTCCATTGGGAACCCCTTGGTCAGTTCAATGGTTTGCTGTGAGCATCTGTTTCTGAATCTGTCAAACTCTGGCAGACTTCTAAGGAAACAACTATATCAGACTCCTGTCAGCATGCACTTCCTGACATCCACATCAGCTTCTACCTTTGATGACTGCACATGGGATGGATACCCAGGTGGAATGGTCTCCTTCGGTTTATGTCTCACACTTTGTCTCTATATTTGCTCCCTTGAGTGTCTTGTTCCTCCACATGAAGCTCATGAAGAAGGAAGACCAAGAGGAGGCGCTTTGGTCCTTCTTAGAAGGAGTAACAAAATACTCAAGGATGCTGATGTTTTAGCTCTTCATGAATAAAGAAAACGTTGGCTTAGGTTGGGCTACACCTCACTTAACTGTAATCAGCTGGCACGGCCCTACTAATTTGTCATAGACGTGTTGCTTCATGACCTCTATATGCTGTGAAAAAGAAGACTACTCAGATGTTGAAAGTCTCTCTGGGAAGTTTTGAAATGAAACACAAAGTTTAGTAAGATAAACAACTGAAAAATAAAATAAAAGGGAAAATTGGAAGTATCCAGATATTGTTGAAACCAGAGAGGTATTTAATTGCTTTGGAGATGTGTGAATGATGTCTCAGTGACAGAGAGTGAACAAAACAATCTGGGAAAACCACAGGGGAACACTGGGTCAGGAGAAGCAAAGACTGAAAGGAAGCGGAAAATATTGGAGACAAATTAAGAATAGAGAAAGTGCTTCTCAGAATCACTCAGGTTAATTAATATGTTAATGAATGGAACTGGTTAATTCACATAGATTGAATTTTGATTACAATCCTCTGTAATGATGGTAATGATTTACTCATCCTCAGAATTTTCAGGAGTGTTGACTAATATTGGCTAGGTCTCTATTCCTCTTCTGAGATATTTCTCCTTGTCAGTCTAAGGGAACTCACTTGATGTTTGGTGAAATCAATCAAATTTGGAGTAAAGAAAATGAACACACTTCTCTTTCTGTCACTCTGTGCATTTATGAATATTTCCTTACTTATTCCATTGTCCTGATTTAGATCATATAAATCTAATGTAAGGCGATCACTTTACCCTAAAATGATGAAAATTATTTTCATCTCATTCATTTCGTAATAAAAGATATTTTAAGTGAGGTTCCATGAATGATAATAACTAGTATGTATTTTTTCTGAGCACAATAGCAATTATTTTCTGATCTTTAGTCTTTTAATAACATTATGATAGATTTCAGTTTCTAGGCACAGTTCCAGACTTTGTCAATCCTTGATATTAATGAGGAACTCAGTGCACATGCTTCAGTTTATTCTGAACTAAAAATGCACTAAATATAATGACCTAGATTGAATGCACTCCTTTCACTAGGCGATTCTAGGTCTCATAATTTCTCAACATTTAGCAGGAGTACTTATTTTCATCAACTTCAAAAGCATACCTGGAACTAGCTTGCATCAGCATGAGAGACCAAGGGTATAGAAAAAGAAGTTGCTAAGCGGGGGTCGGACTGAGCGTGTACTGCATTGTGCAGTACAATAACGATGAGACAGATTGTTGTGCACAAGAGACAGAAGCTCTCACTAATATTTTTTTCTCAGCTCAAAATATTCAGAATACATGTTGTGGAAAATGGGAGACCAGCTTTTGGAATTATTAATGCCAAGATTCATTACATTCCAATAATGAAGCTCCAGATCTGGAACTGAAAAAATGATTGAAAAACACATTTGAAAATTTTAACAACTATTAACACTGGCCAGTTATAATTCAGTTATAATTGTTTGTGTGTGTATGTGTGTGTGTGTGTGTGTGTGTGTGTGTGAGAGAGAGAGAGAGAGAGAGAGAGAGTAGGTGTGTGCGTATGTGTGTTTTGTCTATGTGTGTTATGAAAGAGAAAAAGGGACAGAGACAGAGACACAGAGAGACAGGGGAGACAATGAAAAGACAGTGAGGTAGAGAACTTTTACGACATAAATTTCATAATTCTACATGCATTTATATTTTATAATTGTAAATGCTTAGTGAAAAAGTATTTCATCTACAATTTATGTCAAATATATGCCTGTTACCTTATAATAGAAAATTTACTTCTCATACACTTTAACAAGAATATTTAGTGGTCATAACAAATTCCTACTGAAACCTGTCAGTTTGATTTAAATTGGAGGTAATGGAAGTTCCGTGTTTGTTACATAAGATTGTAAATGATACTGCAGCAGTTTTCTGCCAAGAGTTGGGACCATTAGATTGTTAGTTTCATTCTTCTTCATAGTGTTTGCTTGTTTGGTGTCAACTATATACCTAGCTTACAAAGGAATCTCTGTACTGCATCCTTAATGCTTTCAAGTGAGTCCCTGCTAAACCTATTAGAGAAAGGCAGGGATCATGTAGGATTCATGAGTTGCCAAAGACTCAGGTTCATTGGGTCATTCTCCTGTTCCCTTAACTTATCCATTCCTCTCCAGCTTTCCCAGTCTTTTCTCTGTTTCAGTTCTAGATACCTGCCTCCTAGACCTTTTATTCCTCTCTGGAAGCCTCCGCTTGTTTCTTCAGAACTAAAGATTCTCTCTCTTTCTTCATTCTTCAGAGAACTGTTCTCATTTTTTGCTGATTACACATTTCATGTTTTCTGTTTTATTTCTTCCTTCCATTCCAAAATACACTTTCAAATTACTTTTTAACTTTCATCTATTTTCAACTTCATCTCCTTGTTCAATAAAATTAGAAGATATTAGATTAAAAGAAATGATTTTTACACCATTTGCTCTAACACATTTTAATTATAATGTTATCTAATTCTTGAGAATTTCATGAGTACATACATTAAAATATGATAATTATCTCTGTCCCACTTACTGTCTGCAACTTTCCCTGTGAACATCCAAAATTCTGCTTTGGAACTTTAGGTTTTCATTTTTGTAGTTGCTATCATTGTATATTTAGCTATTTTATATTTCTAATCCTTTTCTTTATAAATTATTATTTTATACATATATAAGTATGTAAATGCAAAGTGAAGAATCCATTTAGTGTTGTTCTTATGTCTATATTTTTAGGATTGACCCCTTGATATTGATAAATACTTAGAGGGTTCATTCTTGGGCAAACAAATTTTCTTTACTCAGCAGTCATCACATTAGTTGCTTGGAGTTCTACACAGAGGGTCAAGGTATATCACAATGTAGTTCTGGTTACATTGGTCTTATAAAAGCTATTATTACTGAGATTTCATGAGAGAAGCTTCCTTGTCATTTATCAAAGACAAAATCATTCCACAGAAGTCTGGTCCTCTGAATCTTACACACTTTAAATCATGCGTTCCACATTGTTTCCTGAGCCTTAACTGAAGCACTGTGCTTTAGATTTGCAAATTTGGACTGGATTCTGTATTGGGAGTTGTTCTTTGCATTAGACAAATGGAATGGTTTCAGTCTTCCATGTGATTGTTTCCATGTACTGTACAAGGAATCTTCTTTGATGATCATTAAGAAGTACACTGATCTGTGGATTAAAGGATAAATATTTAACATGTGGTTACAAATAATACTGATTCAGGAAGCAGTAACTATGGGTCCTCTTCTATGGCCCATGGTCTCACCTGCCTTTGCTTATAGCTCATTGTCTTAATTTTTACCTACCAAGTGGCGCTTCATCCCAATTAAGCAACTGTTGGTTACCACCAAAAAATAAGTGCCACTATTACACACTTGGCAATATCTTGACATTCAAACTAGCTTTGAATCATGGGTTTCACAGCTGGGTAAGACAATTGATGACTATTCTCTCTAGGAAGATTGAACAGTACCATGAGAGCTAGTTTTCAGGAAAGATTTGGAGGTCAGTTGAAGCTTGATTCCTCCAAGCACTGTGTCTAAAGTGTTTGGTGTCTTTAGCTATTGGTGCTTACTCTCAAATTCTGAAAGCTGAAAGTGTTGAACTTGCAACAATATGTTTACTACTTCCATTTAGTTAAGCATTAACTAGAGTAGAATTAACTTCCCTTACAACAGTGTAATTCTTGACACGGAAATCGAGGGTTTAATGGCACTTCCTGATTGTCAGCTTGATACGATTTAGAATGACCTAGGAGACATACTTCAGTTTATACTTCTAAGAGCCTTTTAAGAAAAATTTAGCTAAAGAAGAAAGACCAAATATGGATGTGGGCTATGCCACTGCATGGTCTGAAATTACAGACTGAATAAAAGAGACTAAAGCAAGTGAACACTGGATTCATCTCCCTGCTTTAAGGAATTTGAGCAACTATCTCAGGCTACTGAAACCATAAGTAGAACCAGTTTGACACTATACCATCACCATCAATCTGTGAGCCAAAATAAAGCATTACCTCTTTCAATTGTTGTGGTTAGGCATTCTCTCTAAACAGGAAGAAAATAATTCAGTAGTTCCAGCAAGAAACTGATATTTTATAATAGTATCAATCACTGCAGTATGTGTTATTACAAAGTAGAGATAATGAAGTAGATAAGATATCTTCTTTTCCTAAAAAGAATTAGCTTTCATAAATCTATTTATATGACATTTTAAGGAGAAAGTA
This sequence comes from Grammomys surdaster, assembly GCF_004785775.1. Lineage (NCBI taxonomy): Eukaryota > Metazoa > Chordata > Mammalia > Rodentia > Muridae > Grammomys > Grammomys surdaster. The sequence goes on along the minus strand of NW_021604567.1, from coordinate 10,224,043 downwards.
TTACATCTATATTCTATGGTCATTATCTAAATAAACTTCTGTTGCAAAATTTATCAGAAAATATTTTAAAGACACATTTCAATTAACAGCCTTCCACTAAGCTACATTCAGAAATATTCTTCAGAGTCTTAGGCCAGATATAAAATCTTTTATTAAAAATATAAGTTTCATTATAAATTCCCTTATTGATAGCTCTGTTTATCTCTGTAGTCCATTTTAATTGGTTTATTTGGTTTGTTGGTGTTTAATTTCATTAGTTCCTCATATATTTTGGATATTAGCTCTTTGTCAGATGTAGGGATGGTCAAGGTCTTTTCCTACTCTGTAGGCTGCTGGTTTGTCCTATTGATGAGGTCCTTTGGCTTACAGAAGCTTTTCAGTTTCATGAAGTTCTATTGATTAATTGTTGATATTTGTATCTGAGCCATGGAAGGTCAAAGGGTGGATGCTTGAATCTTACTCATTAGGGGACATAAAATAGACATCAAAAGTGGGTGGAGGGAGAAAACTTGTTGGGAGAAGGGGTGGGAGAGGAATAGCAGGGGGATCAGGTATGAGGAGAGCAGGGATGGAGTGAGAGGGCTATGAGAGAGAAGGAAACTTGGTGGGTATGTAGGTAACCTCTGAGACAAGCTGCAGACCTTGAACAGGCAGACAGAGGCTCCTGGGGAAATAAGGGGTGACACTAGCTGAGACTCTAAGCACCAGAGAAAATGAAGCCTAAACCGTCCACTCCCTGTAGCAGTTCAGGACTTCGAGTGGAAGGAAAGGGACATCAATCAATTTACAAAACCTTTGACCCAAAATTAGCCCTATCTTAAAGATGTGCAATGATAAAGATGGAAAAGTGATCAATGGAATGACCAACTAATAACTGGTCCTACTTGAGAACCCCCCTCATGGGAGAGAGCCACTGGTATACTATTAGTGTTACTCTGGTATGGTTGAAGCTACACATCTGAGTAGCTTCTTCCAGGAGCTGATGAAAACAGATCCAGAAACCTTCAGTCAAATATTCGGTTGAGCTCAGGAATCTTGTGGAAGAGGGGATGGAAGGATTGAAGGAACTAAACAGGTCAAGAATACTATAAGAAGACCTACAGAGCTAATTTACTTGAGCCCCTGGGGATCATAGAGACTGAACCAATGACAAAAGAGAAGGCTAAGAATGAACTGGACCTAGGCCCTCAATGCAGATGTGCACCTTGGTCTTTATTTGGGTGTCCCAACAATTAGAGAGGGAGCTGTCTCTGACTGGGAATCTGTTGCCTACCTTTGGATACCTTTTCCCTAGATGGATTGCCTTGTGTTGCTGAAGTGGAAGATGATGTGCTTAATCCTGATGAGACTTGATGTGCCAGGGAGAGTTGTTACCCAGGAGTGAGAACTCCTCTTTTAGAGGAGACAGGAAAGGGAAATGGGAGAAAGAAGGTGCGAAGATAGAGAGGAAAAGAGAGACTAGAAGGATATGAAGATGGGAGATGCTGTGTTCAACATGTAAAGTGAATAGTAAAAAAAAAACAAATATGAACAAAAATCAGCTCAAATCCTAGTTAGTACTATGCCTATATCTTGATGTTGAGTTTTTACTTATTTTATGAGTTTTAATGTCACTATGTTTTATATACAGCAATTTTTTTTTAAATTTAATCTTTTTTAACTATCCAGATTTTTATCCCCATCCTAGTCTACCCTCTGATTGTTCCACATCCTATACTTTCCCCTAACACCCCCTCGTCTCCAAGAGGATGTCCCTGCTCCCACCCCTACCCCACTAGACCTCTACACCCCTTGGGGCCTCCAGTTTTTTGAGGGTTAGGTGCATCTTCTCTGATTGAGTCCAGACCAAGCAGTCCTCTGTTGATATACAGCAATGTTAGTAAAACTAATTTTCTAACAAATAGAATATGTCTTATACTGATTTTATCTAATGAAATCTTGACATAAATTAGAATATTTTGGTCTAGAACAAGACTGAAGAAAATCCTTTATGAAAAATATTTGTTCTTAAGGTGAAAGAATGTGTTTTACTTTCTATTTAAAAACATGACCTGTAAACTCATGTTTTCAGCTATTCCTAAAAACTGTTGGTAACAATTATTCCTTATTCACATGGTTCTCAATGCGTATGTTGCTAATTATTTTAAAACTCATCCAAAGTAAACATGAATGAACTAAAAGAAATAACAAAACCACAGAATAAGGTCAAAATAAGATCAGGGAGATAATCTCGTGTACTCTGGCTAACAGAGTACTGGAGGAGATGAGGAATAAAATTAGCTATTTCCATGTTGGCTTATCTATGAGCTTTAGCCATTATATTAGGCAGAAAAAGGATCCATTCATACATGAAATGTCCCTCAGAGTTTTTTAATTGCATTATAGCATCTGGAACTGTCTTCTGAAACCACAAGCTATGACCAAGCCTGTACTAATTAAGGAGGATTTGGCAGCTAGGAATACACTCCTACTTTGAACCCAGTCCAGTCTTTGGGATCTGCCACGCATGAAGAAACAGACCCAGCTGCAGGACTTACGGGTAATTTGAGTTAATCAGAAAGCTCACAGTATTTAGCAGATTCTATCAAGCAAGTTATATTTCACAAGGTGATAGTTCAAGCAAGACAGTAATATTCAGTACCAAGTAAAGCAAATTTCTGGAGTTACACCAAAATAATGTATTGTAAAGAGGATAATGACTTTGTGAACTAGACAAGCACAGAGTTCTGAAGGGTTCAGCTTTCATTTTTTGATGCTGGGGCACTCCTGCTTCTCAGCACCACGGTCAAATCTAGCTACTAGGTTGAAGACAAAAGACTAGAACATTGCAAATAATATTTTCTATTGCTTACTATATATTATACAATATTACATTATTCCATATATGTTGTGTTTACTTAGCATATAACCTAAGTAATTACAGTGCTGAAATGCTGCAGGACACAAAAGAATCAAAATATGCCCATTTTCTAAGATAAAACTAAAATATTCAGGCCTTTGGCTCACAGAAACCATCGTTGTCTCTCTTCAAAGAGAAAGAAAATGTAACTGTGATCTCAGAGGTTGCAAGAGTGGAGGAATCAGCATTCTTGAAACAGGACAGAGGAGGCATCAGACTAAAGTATCGAAAGCAAGAAGATGTGGAATCAGGTATACCAGAAGTCTTTAAAGCTGGGCAAACAACTTCCAATAGGGAAAAGGAAAACAGTGATTCATCAGCTCTATATTTTATGGAATCTTGGCATAGATGTGACCTGCTTTTGTTTTGATGAATGTTATTACATCATCTCTCTACATTATGCTAGTTTAGCTACACAATTAGTGATACTTATGGTCATGAAAACAAAGTTCAAATTAACTTTGTGTTACAGCTGTGGGCTAATGGGTATGATAATATCCCAATGACCCTGCTGCTGTATTCTCAGGAATATACAAGCTTCAAGTTTGGGCAAAGCTATTAAGTATAATTTTCTAGACTGCGAAAATTACATTCCCTTAAGGATCTGGGAAAGCTAAAATTACACACTAAACTACAATGAATGCAATGATGAGTGTCTGTCACCTGTGTCTTCTTAATGTAGATTTAAATATTGTTTAATTGCAATTCTCAAAATTAAATAAATTTTAACATTATCATTCTAAGGCTATTATTTCACAATTTCTGCACAAATACACATTATTTCACAGAATGATGCATTCTTGCAAATCATCTATTGTATTTAACACACAAATATTTGAATGTATTAGTTTACTTAAGAGAATCATACTTCTTTTCACAGGCATGGACGAAAATATTCGTTTTAATTGGCATAGGTGTATCCATTTCGTTGTTGTGATATTCCTTCTTATACAAGTAGCCTTCTTTACTTTTAAAAAGCTAGTGGGAAATAAGAATACTTGTCATGATTTTCTGAACTATTATTAAAATGTTTCTAGGAACAAAAAGAAACTTTACTGAAATTATGCAAGTTAAAGAAGTTCTAAAGTATTCACCCGAATTTAACAATTTAAAAGTTAATCTTAACATAACAAATCTGTTGTAAAAAGAAAAGCAGATTTTAAGTGGTAGACGAGAAATAATAGACATGTTCCTCGGTATTCTTTATGCTAAATGCAGCTAAAAGTATAAAACAACATAAGAAAACAGGGGGAAAGGTGGCAGGCAGGTTCAATAAGGGCCGCCAACTGCAGAGTTGCCTGAAGTGAGCTCCTGAAAACATCTTCATTGGACCTCACTTGCCCCAGCCTGGGTGTTTAGACCTTCAACCTAGAAAGGCCAGAGTGTCAGAAGAAAACAGAGCAAAGAAAATTACAATCTCTGAAGCCAAAGAGATAGGACTAGGAATGGAAGCATATTGAAGCAAAGTTTTAGACAATGGATGTCCCATTTCGGCTCACTGTCATCTGAACAAATAAGGATATCAGTAGTGTGAGAGGAGGACACATTTTCCCCAGGTGACTGTAGAGAGGAGCTTCTACCATTCTGTTCTTCTTTATGGTTGTATGAGACAAGCCAATTGGAAAGTCAATAGTTTCATACAAAATCTATGGTAATATCCTATATCTCAGAGACAAATGAGTGCTTAAATTTACCCCACTGTATAACACGAGGAAATGGTTTTCAGCTCTTTGTAAGATCTATGATGCATTATGGTAATGAAGGACATTATAGCTCTTCAAAAATATTAGATTGTTTTGTACTGTATTTAAACCATCTACAAATAATCAAGAAAGTGGTGTTAAAAGATATGTATTTTATTTTAATTAAATAAATATTTTAATAAATGAAAGGTAAAACAAATATATTTATTTTATATTTTATATTTTATATATGAGTATTTTGGTTACATATATTTATAGGCCTCCACCAAGTGATTTTGTGTGTGGTGTCTTACAGAACTTAGAAAAGGGACTGAGATCCCTTAGATCTGGAATGACGGTTGATTTTAACCCACTATTTAGGTAACTTGAAGTGAACCTACGTCCTTGACAAAACCAGCAATTTCTCTTAACCCCCAAGCCATGTCTCCCATCCTAAAAGAAAGACATTATAGTAAAAAATACTTCTAAGAACACTCACATCCAAAACCACATAAGTCAATCAAATATAATAGAATCCAGAAGAAAGATACTTATACAGTGATAGTCAGTAAATGCAGTCAAGGAAGACAATAAGGAGATGGCTGGACATGGTCTTCTCCTTAGTGAATAATAAACTGTGTTTATCCACATGCAAAAGGAAGCAATTGGATTCTGATCTCTCCTCTCCTCTCCTCTCCTCTCCTCTCCTCTCCTCTCCTCTCCTCTCCTCTCCTCTCCTCTTTTCTCCCTCTCTCTCTCTCTCTCTCTCTCTCTCATTTTGCTCTCCCTCCCCCTCTCTCTCTCACACACCCAAAGGAAAACAAATACCTGACCTGTGTTAAAGACTGAAAAGTGAAACAGAATACATAAATATCTCCCAAAACTTGGAAAAAATATTGAATGTTTGATCAGTGTGGGTTTCAGAAGCAAGCCAATATGAAAATAGGGTTTGTAGAATAGAACATTAGAAAAAGAAAATTTATTAGCATTGACTACATTTTCTTTAATGTTACACCAATACATCAAATATACAAGTAAATATAAATTAAACTACATATCATCAAATTAAAAATTATCATAAAACAAGTGGAGAAATGAAGAACACATAGCAAACAATAATTGAGGTAAATATCTAAAATTTATAGAGAACCAATATAACTCAAAATGAAAATAACCCAGTAGATTAAAGAGGGATATAAGACATTGTCCCAATGTATATATAAAAGTTCTCACAAAGCAGAGAAAACTGCTCAATATCATTAAGTACAGTGGAAATGCAATTTGAATCCATTATAGGCTATTTCCCATTAAACTTTAAGACAAATATTTAAAACAAACTATGACTTCACAAATGTTAGCAAGTTATGAGAATTGATACTTAGTTCATATATAAATTTATATGTTGCAAACATTGTAGAAATAATTTTTCAGTTAATATCTTTCTCTATGATAGGTGTATATACTATTTTGTTAATATATCCAGTTAAATTATAAATTAGTAGATAATATTTTGAAATGAATTAAAATTACCAATAATTAGATAAAAGAATAAGTCGACATGTTGCATTCTTCATAAATTAAGTAGTTATAATGAATGAATCAATATTAATGATGATAGTTATACACAGTATGAGATTGAAAATTAATACAGTGATCATGAGAATTTTTTCTTCAAAATTTTTGAACAAATCACTATAGGAACATCATGAAGAAACATGAACATTATGTAAAATGGATGATGTAATATATGTATATACAATATGTGTGTGCATATATATATGTATGTATGTGCATATATAAATATAAATATATATATATATGAACTTAAAAATATATTAAAAGTAGTGTATGTCCCAGTAATTACAGAAGTAGACATGTATTTAAAGACTGAAATCCATATGGGGAGGAAATTCCTACATTCCCTGCAAGTAGCATTAATTGCAATAACTGTAATGTGGGAATAATCAAATTATCTTGATTATCAATGATAGTAATCATTTAGTAATGAGATATTGGTACATATACAACATTAAATAGTTTCTACACTTATAGAATAAGAACATTATCTTATTTGCAACAACGTGGGTAAACTTCAAATAAATACTGTTAACTGATGTAAATCAGAAACAGATATCACAAACTATCATCTTTATTAAAATGTAAAGCTCTTTTATTTGGATCTAAAATATCTATAATCATCCCACTGAATATTCTTTCATATTATATTATTTTTCAAATATTTTCTTAATATATCTATACTTCTTTGTTTTATTTAATTCAGGTATTATCACTTATAATACATGACACTGTTGAGATTGTTTTCCTATTGTCCTATTTTTATATGACATTTCAGTGCAGCTGGTAAAAATGCACAATGGTTACAGTTGCTGAAAAGCCCCATGAATTGTTGTCTATCATGTCTCTCATAATATTCTTCCTCTGCCTGGGTGCAATGTTTGAGCCACATCTAGATATTATGCTTCATTTGATTTGGACATACTGCTTTCTCTAAACAAAGTATCAAAGTCTTGTGTTACTCAATAACCATAATCTTAGAGGGAAAAATAAACCCAATTTTCATACTTTTGAGTTGTAATTGTATCCAGCAAAAGGGCAAGTGTTATAAATCATTCCTTCCTAATAATCCTGATATATTTGAATGGAGATTGACAAATCAATACCCAAGTAAAGAAAGCCAATTTTTAGGAAAAGGAGAGGCATGTAAGTATATGTGAATCCTGGGACATTGAAGAACTGTTTAAATTTGTTAATTGGGATTATTGCACTAGGAATATGTTATCTTATGGTAAAATGCCAAACTATGAAAGAATAAAGATTGTGAATTATGGGAAGTTGACTAAATTATTTTAAAACTCAGCTAATGTAAGAAACTAGTTGAATAAAATAATATGTTAAGACAGGAACAATTCTGGGTCAAACATTTTGACACCTGGGGGCCCTTTCTCTCTTCTGGAGGCAGTCTCTTCAGGATCCATCTCCCCACTAGTGGACACTTAGGCTAATGTCATCCCCATTGAATCCTGGGAGCAGCTCACATCCCAGGTCTCTGGAACTTCAGGTAGGTTGGGGAGAGGAACTCTTAAAGCAGGAACTGGGAACTGGGACAACACTTGGAATGTAAATAAATAAAACAATTTTTAAAAGTGTATGTTAAAAAGCAAAGAGAGTGGATAAATTAGGACCTATAATATAAATAAGTTATGCATTTAAAATATAATTTTAATACATATGTACACTTAATTTCAATACATAAATAAATGCTTGAATATTATGTATTGATAGGATAATTCCAAAAAGAGAAATCATAGAAAATAGGAAAAATCAAATATCCTATATAACAGGAATAGGATGAAAAACAGGAAAGCAAGCCTCTAATGACTAAGTTAATAAAGACAACAAAAGACACCACAACATCCTTAATATTTTTTGAAACTGTAATTATTCATATTTTATTATTTACTTTCTTTGTTTTGGTAATAAAATTTCTGATCAAAGCAAATTAAGTGAGAAAGAGTTTTCATTGTCTCAGAGCTTTACGTGCATTTCATCATGTCAGGGAGCTTGGACTACAGAATGTTCAGGTCCTGCTCATCTTGTATACGAAGCAAAGTGCTGAAGGCTGCTGCTCAGGCTACTTTCTCCTCTTCATCCTGCAATTACAACTAAGGGTTGATGATGTCTCACCTTAGTTAGACTAATCCAAATAATACCTAAAGGTATTTCCAGAAACTTATCTAGATGATCCTTCATTTGTGTGCCCAATGGCTTGTATCTTTACCAGTAAGGTCAAACTCACAAACTATATTTATCATTGTTTCTCATTTTAGAAAATAAATGTCTTGATTATGAGAAGACTATACAGTTCAACCATGACTGTCTGACACTAAAGAATCCTTCAATAAATAGATTTTTTATCTATTGGGGAAGAAAGCTACTATTTACTTTAAATAACTTTTGGTAGGTTGAAATATTTAAGTGAATATAAAATTCAGTAAATGGAATAATAAGTGAGTTGAAATCTACCTATTGATTGAGTATGTATAAGTTATAGTAATGATACATACAGACTTGGGGATACACAAAAGTGTCCTGTGTATCCTATACATGTGAAATGATGTAAGTCTTCTTTGTACTCGGCCAAAATGTACAAAAAAATAAAAAGAAAGAAATGCTAACAAGTGGGCAGCCATGTCTTATAAAACATTGCAGGGATGTTTTCTGTTGAAGCAGAAAATAAAGTTCTTAGAAAAGATAAGACAAAAGATAGTATATTATAATGGTGAGCAAAACATGAACAAACTATGGAATTATTATAATGGTGAGCAAAACATGAACAAACTATGGAATAATGGACAGTTTCATAGGTCAATAAATGAAAGTAAAAGTCTAAATTTTGAACAATAAAATGAATAAGAAATAAAGCTGAAGAGAAGTGACAATATCAATCTAAAATGATACTTAGAGCCATGTGCACAGCCATACTTTACATTCACGGGTAAGTATGATGATACAAAATAGGAATCATTCACATAATGCTTACAGTAAGTAATATGCCTACAAACACAGTTATGATAGGTGATACACACTTCAGGATTAGGACCATACTGTAACTTAAGAGGGATCTACTCAAAATCAAGCAATTAATCAGTGCTGAAGGTCTAGAACTGGTTACAGTATAATTCTGTATTATTTTACTAATTAAGGCTTACATTTCAGCTCTAAATTTTAATGTTTGGTGGTTAGAGGATTAATATAACAGTTAACAGCATACCTTTTTTTCTGCAGGACTGGAAAAAAATATCAGCACAGGAAATGTATTATGAAAGAGACACTGCTTTTTGATATGAAAACAGAATAGAGGAAGTAAAACGCCACTGTTTTTAAATTCATCAAGGAATTTGTGGATCCAATTCCCTAAAAATTTTCTACTCATTACATATCCACAAATGATCTTAAAGTTATCCACAAATTGTTTGAGATCACAAATTCCGTACAATGGACAAGCAACAAAGTTGAAATCTATGAATGAAGAGATCAAATAAATATATTAATTTAAGAAAAGTCTAGTTGCTCTAACTATACAGCTTTAAAAATTAAAAAAAAATACACACTAAATTTTCTGACACAAGTTTCTAACTTGAATTTACTGAAAAAAAAGTTTGATTTCTGGTCAATCTGAATACAATACTTGATCTTCCTATTTAGAGGCAATGTTTGCAGAGAAAGGGATCTCTAAACAGTAACAACAAAAACAAAATACCATGACTTTTCTGTTTACCATTTAGACTTATTGTATTTCCACAAAGAACTCAAAATATGTAACTTAAGGGTATTATTGCTAGCTGGATGTCTCATCTGGTCTCACTGGGAAAGAATGCACCTAGACTTGAAGACAATGTGACAGGGTGTGGGGATATCCAGGGAGCCCTCATCCATCCCCTCACAGGAGAAGGGGTTGGGGAGTTGGGGGAAGGGTTGTAAGAAGGGATGAGTGAGAGGGGACAGTAAGCAGGATGTAAGTTGAATAAATAAAATAAGTATTAAAAGAGAAGAATATTCTAAGGTGTAAGATAATTTTTCTGAAATCAGGGTTCCACATTCCTCAATGAAGAGGATGGGTAGAGTATCAAACAAGGGAATCAGTAACCCTTGGCTCATTATACAGAAAACAAAGGGCTTTTGGGAAAGAGTGGTACAGACAACTTAACTTATAAATTTGGCACCTGCATTATTTTTATATTTGACAAGTGCTTAACGATTCTCCGAAACAGTTCCTCCTCAATTAGAACTCAATTATATGTTAACTGAACTAAATGCTATTTCATTTGCACAGTGGAATATTTAATAATAATTAATGGAAATTTAATCAAATATGAGTGGAGACACAAATGTGTTCCACAATAGAATATGAATGAGTTATAGCTGTTCTAACTAGATCCATTATCTAGGTTGTGATGATGAGAAGGTCAAGTTTGAGCATTTGTCCCTTATACAGAGCATCAAAAAAAAAAAAAAGAGCATTATGTAGAAAAACAGACAGCAGCTCGTGAGCAGCACTTCAACTTATCAATGTAGTCTTTTGGCTACAATAGAACAAAATGATTATAAATAAGGAAAACTATTCAAATAAGTTAGTTGACAGAATTTATTGGAACACAGTTTGTAACATACAAAGAATTCCACATACTACCATGAAAGGCAGACATAGAAATCTTTTGATAATTTTTATATTTAAATCTCAATGAAAACAAAATTGTTTCATTATCATCAGGATTTTTTTTTAATTTTGTATATAAAATCCCACACTAAGTTTAATAATGGACCTATTCATTCATTAACAGTGTATTACTCTATACCATAATATGTTTTATTCATATTCTATTTGTTTTTGTATTCAGTTTACATTATTACAAGTGATTATACACAGTTGTTTTCTAAAATTCATGAAAAGCTGAAATATTTATTAGGTATTACTCCATTCTGTCCTATAAATAAGTCATGTTACCATATAAATTACAAATCATTTTTCATTACATATTTTAACTCTAATACTGACCTTATTTATCTGTCTAATTATGCTTTGGTTTTGATTGGTATAGACTTTGTATGCAAGCCAATTTTAAATTTATTTTTATTGGACCTCCTCTTTAGTAAATACATTTTGCTTTACTGGAAATAATCTAGTTGTATGAATATTCACTATCTTGGCTTAAATTTTCTGCAAAATAGAGCCACAGATATACATTTATTTTGACCACTATATTATAATAAATATGACATGAAGTTAACATATACATTTTATTCATGACCATGCTGAAAATGATGTGCCATTTACTATGAGAACTTACATTCTCATTTAAAATGAGAATTCTAGGGATGGTAGCATAATTTCAAAATGCCGCCTTGGCTCTTCTATGAGTACGCATAGGAAAATCACTGTTAAATTGTTCAGCTTTACACAATTCACAGCACAGCAATATGCTTCATGAAGTTTACATCCCAGGTCTTCCAAATCCTGTGGTACAGAGTTATTAAGGCCTCTTCTGAGATACCCACAGTGAGAACTTATACAGGGCTTTTTATGTATCTTAAGGGCACTAGACACTGAGATTTTGAAACTCAAAGTATGTATCAAAGAATACCAGCTGTGCCTGGTAGATCTTAAGGTGAAAGAAAATGTCGTTCTAACCAGAATAGCATGTGAACTGCTCTTTTATTACCAGTTACAAATTGTTAAGTTCTCCCCAGTGGAATAGTTTCAACTTTATAGTTTACAACTTAGCCTACTGCTATTTCAGACTATGAAATACTGGAGTGTAAAAATTGTTATGTCAAGCAGCTATGGGTTAATATGTGATATACATCTGTAACATTTAGTATTGAATATATTTTTAGACATGTCAAATATATAAACATACTTGAAGGTAACATTTAAATTATATATACAAGTATATATATGATATACATCTGTAACATTTAGTATTGAATATATTTTTAGACATGCCAAATAGCATATAAACATACTTGAAGGTAACATTTAAATTATATATAAATGTATAATTTGGAAAATGTACATTGGAAAAGACGTCTTTATTTGGCATTGTGAAATCTATCTCTCATATATCCTGACTAGTTTCCCCTCGCTCCACTCTTCCACTTTCTGTGCCTTCTCCACTTCCCCTCACCCCGGATTCACTCTTCCTCCATTTCCCTTCAGCAAAGTGCTAGCTTCCAGGGGTTACCAACAGACTATAGCATAACAAGATACAATAAGACAAGGCACAATCTCTCAATACTAGGCCAGATGAGGCAACCTAATAAAGAAAAAGAATCGCACGAGCAAGCATAGAGTCAGAGACAACCTCAATTCCACTGTTGAGTCCCTCCCAAATACCAAGTTACCTAACCATAATATTTATTCAAAGGAACTAGCTAAGACCCATATAAGCTCTGTGATTCTTCACTAGAAAATACTGTCATATAATCTTTAACAATGCCAAGCATGTATATAATGTATTTTATTCACACTTGTTCCTCTTATCCTCCTACACCCAAAGTACCCATTTTCCCATCAAATCTCCCTTATACTCCCTTTTTCTCTTGTTTTGTGTTCTTTAATTTTTCCTTTTTCTTTTGTGATTCACAGTGTTAACCCAGGCCATGCAAAATCACCATAGTTTTGGAGCTATCCGTTAGATGATGAGCCACATGCCCGTGGCCTATAATACTGAAAACTTGATTATCTTTCCAACAGATACCATCAGTTGCCAACAACTCCACAAAGAGAGGCTGGGCCCCAGGGATTTTTTTATAATCCACAATATAATCCATTCTTTGCAGTTTCTATGAAGTCAGTCATGGATATTTTGAGTTCATAAATATGTCAGTCCTGCCATGCCTTTGAAGAATTAGCTTCCTCTTCCTGATCTGGTTCTTACATTATTTCTGTTCCCTTCTGTGAAGTTCCCTTAGCTATAGATGGGAAGATAACATATATAGATAGATGTTATATTTGTGTCTGCACACACAACATTCACTAGTTCTTACCATCCTCACCAGCTATGAGTCTTTGCTGTTCACTGCAAAAAGAAACTTCTCTGATCAAGGCTGAGAGCAGCACTAACTTATAGATGTACACAGGAATAATTAGGATGCAGTTTAATAACATGTCCCTTGAGCAAAACAAAGCAGAAGACTTAACCAAAAGGCCATAACCTCCACAACCATGTGGATTATGTGTGGATAGCACAGGCATGAATTACTTCCTGTGGTGCAAGCCTCAGAACCAATGAAAAGATGGTTAACCACACATGTCAGAAACTCCACTACTGCAACTGTGTGCATACCTTATTGGGAGCTCAGTATTAGAGCGTACAAGATCCACAGTTGGTAAGATAGTTGACACCTAAATAATTTATCAGCAGGAATGAGACTTCCAGCAGTTTGCAGTTTGAGCTTCCTATACCCTATAAGCAAAGTTTGAGTTGTCTTCACCAATGAAATCTTAACATCTAGGTTTGGTGGAAAACCAAGAGCAACGGCATGAGATTGTGTCTTAAGAGCTACTAGAAGACATTGATCCATAGCTTGAAAGGAGATTTCTCTTACATGGTACTTATGCTGTGTTTAATAACTCACGAGGAATCTGTTTTGTTGGTGTAAGCTAGGTCTTCTGCATATACGCTATGGTTGCGTGGCTTGATGTTCTTCTGGAATTCCTAATCGTGGGAGTGGGGATTGTCTATGACTCTTTTGTTGTTCCTGAGATCCTTTTCCTCCTACTGGGCTGTCTTCTCCAGTCTTAGTATGATGGTATGTACCTAGTCTTTTTTTATTATTTTATTTTTTATTCCTATTCAATTAGAATAATATATTGGCTTTTTGGAAAATGTGAACAGTTAAAAGAAAATGCAAAGACTTACAAAGAGGCAGCATTGAGAAATACAAAAGAAAGCGTTCTTGGGCTGACAGCTATACAATGTCTAATCTATTGTTTATAGAAAGTATCTAATTTTATAATTTTTTCTCAAATCATAATTAATTCACACAGGGGTTATAAACACAGAAAGGCAGGATGTGGGGAAGGGAATGACACTGGAGTGTGGGTGTTCAAGGGGAATACAGATATCTTCAGAACCGGGTATCGGCTGGGTGAAGGTTCAGGGGACAAGTCAGTACCTAGTCTTGTTGTAATTTGTTATGCCAAATTCAGCTAATAGCACTGTGATTCTTGCTCTTTACTGACAGAAAATGGATGTGAAGTGGATCCAGGGGAGAGATGATGAGGCAGGAGAAACTAGAAGGAATGGACAAGAGGAAACTAGGATTGGAATTTAACATATGAGAGAAGAATTTTAAGAAGCACATATTCATCTTACAAATATTGTAATTTCTTAAACTTCTAATTTAGCCAATTTATACAGTTGAATATTTTCTTGACAATTATTCACAAATGTATTCGGGTATTTCATTTTATGATTTCAGGACTTGAGAAGCAAATAAATCATTGTGGTATGACAATTTAGCTGCACTGTTTGTTTAACCTTACATTACTGCACATTGTATGCAGCTATGAGAAACCCTGTTGAGTCATTTTCTGTCTTCCAGATGTGACTGATATGTTTGGAGGCTTTTTTGCTTGTTTATTTGTTTGTTTGCTTGCTTGGTTGCTTGCTTACTTGTTTTAGCAGTACTTCTTTTATTTTCTAGTGACCTGGCTGACACCTTTCAGGGAGTAAAGGTTTCTCTCATCTTTGTTGATGTGTGTTCATAATGCTTCATCTGAAAATGATCTAGAGACAAATAGTTAATATTTGGATTTTAAAATATGCTATAACTCAAGAATAAGACATTCTCCCAACTTTTATACTGGATTCATATACTTCCTCATTGGTCAAATTTTAAGGAACTATATTTTTCTTGCAGAAAAACACCATGTTATAAAGGAACACAAGGCTAATCCTTCTGAAATTTCAATAGCAATGCTGCTCTAATGAATTAAGAAGGAAGCCTTAGTGAATGAGGAGAACTTGAATGGAAGGGACACAGTGATTGTGTTTTACCATAAATACTTTGAATACAGAGTTCTCATTAAGCCTGATAAACTCTCTACTGCTTTAATACCCAGTGTTTTGATTTAGAAATGGTTCTTAACAGGTTCCTATTTACCTGATAATACTTTTTGAATTAATGATTAGTTATTTCAAACTTCTGTACAATATAAAGCTATGCTATAGTGGACAGTCAGAGAATTCAAAAATTAATGTGAAAATTACACCATAATAACAATATTAATGATCACATTTCAAACTATATATGCATGTGGATATAGACAGATATTATAAGAGAAAATATATAAAAATGTTTAAGTCACCACTCAATATTTAACATCTTGTGTATAATCTACTCTATGAATTTAACATATATAGACTTAGCATATGTGTCATCTCATTTCTAAGTATTATCTATAGTTAAACACTTCTTTCTTGACTTTTCAATGTTAAATAATATCCCTTGTCTTCAAACGCCATAAAGATGATGATGTGGCTGTTACAAAAGTTTCCAAGGATAAAAAATAACAAAACCAATTTATAGTTTTATAAGCCTTTGGATATCTATGAAAGTTGTAGTTTGTAGTTTGTTAATAATTAAGTATAACCTTACTAATGAGAAGTTTGAAAACCAAAAAAAAAAAAAATAGTCGGGCGGTGGTGGCGCACACCTTTAATCCCAGCACTTGGGAGGCAGAGGCAGGCAGATTTCTGAGTCAAGGACAGCCTGGTCTACAGAGTGAGTTCCAGGACAGCTAGGGCAACACAGAGAAATCCTGTCTTGAAAAACCAAAATAAATAAATAAATAAATAAATAAATAAATGAATAATAGAAGTTTGCATGTTTAACAAGGATAATTGACATATCGCTTTTGATATTAAAGCTCTGTTTATGTATAAAGCACTGTTTTGTGTATATATATATATATATATACATATATATATACATATATATATATGTATATATATATATTATTTCTGCCTCTATTAATAAGCATTAAGAGATGTCTTTGAATGCTCCTTGCAGAAGGAGACTGAGAGATATAAATGGCCATTGATTGTTCTTGTTTTGTTGTTTGTGGTGTTGTTTTGATGTTACTGTTGCTGTTACTGTTTTTTCTGTTTATTTTTTTTCTGATGCTACTGGTGCTGCTTCTACTCATAGGGCAGTGCTGATTGTGGTGGTGGTCGTGGTGGTCGTGGTGGTGGTGTGTGTGTGTGTGTGTGTTATTTTGATTTTGCTCATTTGAGATGATTCATTTTGAATTTTTCATGGATGAAGTCAATCTACCTAGTCTGGATTTTTTCTTGCATAAGCTGTTTAAGGCACCCTTTACATCAGCTTTAAACATGAATGATTGATTAAGAAGGGTCATGCTAGATCATTCTTTGTAGTAATTTCTGCTTTACTCTGGTTAGTTTGGGTGAGACTCTGAAGAGTTCTTGCAAAAATAGATATGTGAGTTATGCACAAATCTCATACAGAAGACAAGACATAGTGAGGATGGTACTTAAACGTATGCTATTGCACACCATGCTGAATAAGGGCTGTAGATGTCCTACATTTGGATTTAACACTCTTTTAAAATTCTTTCAATAATAAATATTGAGTATCCCATAAAAGAACACAATGGAATAGATATAAAATGAGTACTCAACTTAATAGCCTAATTTCTTGAACACAATGTTTATTACAGAAAATGTTAGTATTTTATTCATTTATTTCAGTCTCATTACATTCACGTATTATTTATGCATTATATTTTGGAAGGGATTAGGTAGAATATATTTAACCACTGATTTTGAAGATTCCCATTCTCTGAATTTGAAAAATAGATACGTTTCTAGGCAATTGCAAAATTATTATGATTAAAAATTAAAATACATTTTCCTAAAGCAGAGTGACATTCTGTATACCTTTTCTAAAATCTAATTATCAAATGTCTAGGAAAACTTGAATTGGATTTGGTATAAAATCCTCCATCGCTTTACATTGCTAGAACTTGCATGTACCAAGGTTTCCCTGGACTAAAATTTTTCATGTCATTTGCAAACAGAGTATAAGCATTCAAGCCTCTAAATCATCATTTGTTAAATAAGCAGTTAGCTTTTACCTTACCTTCTTCCCAGTCTGTAAACCTTCCAATTTTTAGTTTGTGAATTCTGAACATAATTAAGAAGGCATTGCTGATGGGGAATGTATATCAGTTCTCCAGTGCTAGTGTACAAATTACATAGTATTAACTACTTCACACCTTTTGAAATCATGTCCCTTTTAACACTATTGGAATAATGAAATTTTAATTTATTTTTAACTTTTAGAAGGCTCTATCTTATTTC
>NW_021604567.1:10189848-10206451 GCF_004785775.1 Grammomys surdaster | reverse complement strand
TACAGCAATGAGCTTCCCACCAATAGTATATGCCTTTACTTCGTCACTCTGGATCCTATGTGTACTTTGGAAAATTATTACTTTGTACAATTTCCAGAAATCAAATGGTTAAATTTGTAAAGTTATATTTATTTACATTTTACAAAAGAATGAAGCTAATTAAGAGATCATTTATTTTTTGTCATATTTGTATATCTGTGTGACTATATACAATGGATGAATATGTGATAAAAATATATTAGATCTACTGCCCCAGCAGATTTCTACTAAGTGATACATTAAAAATTATATTTCACATATTGTATATTAGGTTTCATACTTTATTATTTTTATAACTCATACCTACAAGTATGACTGATTTCTTTATTTCTTCTATTTTATTCCTTTACATCTTACACCTGTCAGAATGGATAAGATCAATAACACAAGTGACAGCTCATGGTGGTGAGGACGTTCAACAAGAGAACACTCCTTGCTGGTGGGAGTGTAAACTTGTACTGACACTATGAAAATCAATATGGAGGTTCCTCATATAATTGAGAATCAACCTACCTCAAGACCTAGCTATACCACTCTTCAGTATACCCAAAGGACACTTGCTCAGTCATGTTCATTGCAACTTTATTCATAATAGTCAGATATTGGAAACAACCTAGATGTTACTCAACAGTAAAATGGTAAAGAAAAATGTAGGGTACATTTGCACAATGTAGTATTATTACTCAGGTACTAAAAAAATAAAAAAGTTTCAAAAAGTAATTCTAAAATTTGTAGACACATAGTGGAATTAAAAAAACAAAATCATTCTGAGTGAGATAACCCAGAACCATAAAAACAAATATGTTGTGTATTCACTTAAAAGACATCAGTCATTATATAAATGATGACCAAACTACAATCCTTAGACCTTGAGAAGTTAGATAAAAAAGGGTCCAGAGGGGATGTTTGGTTCTTCATTGGAATAGGAAATAAAATGATTCTATGAGTTAATTGGAATCAGGTGGAAATATGACCAGAAAAGATCAGGGGCATTGTAGGAATGGGGTAGAAGGAAAATGTTTAGGGGAAAAAGCTAGGTTAAAGGTCTTTCGGGGGATAGAGTGGGAAATTAGTTGAGTGGAAATTTCTTGGAATCTAATAAGGATTCCTAGTAATTGGAGATAAGCAGTCTCAACTAGCCATCTCTTCTAGCCAGGCAAGGCTTCCAGTGGCATGTCTGAATGGATTTGATTGAGTTGTTGGCCAAGGTAGTTCATGAAATTCCCCAAACCACCCAGACCAATGCTATGCCAAAAGGTTGCTTTCTGCAAACTGACAGTGGTGCCCCACTGCCATTCACACAACCTATTAAAGATAGTGAAATTGAGTTGATACCTACATGGGTCATTCATTCCTATGTTCCTATGTTCTAGGGTCTTTGGTTGGTAAGGTACTTGACAGGCTAACTAAAGAGAAAAATGGATGTGAACCTAACCACAAAAGCTTGGATCTAGTCTGTTCTGCCTGAAAATAAGATTGGGCATTGGTGGCTCAGAACTTGTGAGAGTAGCCAAACAATATTTTATTTGACTTGATGACCACTCCATCAGAATAAACTCATACCAACTTTGCTCTGGTAATCAGGAACTAGACCCCAGATAGCCCAAAGACCTATGGTATAATAAAAAATGACTGGTAAACTTAGATTATTAATTAGTAAACAAACATATGAACAAATAAATAAGTCCTAATGATATTCTGCTACACTCATAGATCACTGCCTTATCTAGTCTTCATCAGAGAGGATTATTCTTAAAACAGATGAAAACACAACCAGATATTATATAGAGAGTCTAAATTGGGGCTCTCTTTTAAATCTATTCCCTAAGCACTGAGGAAATTTTGCAGAAGTGGAGGAAAAAGTATCATAAGAGTCTGAGGGAATAAAGGATGTCAGGAGAACACAGTCCTCAGAGACAACTAAGCAATGTATATGTAAGTTCACAAAGACTGAAGCAGTAAGCACAGGGTCAACAGTGGTATATACAAGATCTTTTGTGTTCATTTAATAGCTATTAATTTTGTAGTTTTAGGGGAGTCCTGAAGGTTAGAACAAGGATACATATCTTGGGACTGCTTTTCTGTGACTTTTTTATTCCTGTTGCATTGCCATTTTGATATAAAAGATTTTGCTTCATTTTATTTTAATTGATTTTATTTTTTATGTTTGGTCGTTAGTTCTTATAAACCTATTTTCTAATAGTAAAAAGAATATTGATTCAGTGAGGAGGGTAGTTGGGGAGTTGCTAGAAAGGTTGGAGAGAGAGGAAACTATAATCAAGAGAAAAAAGAAGGACTGAATGGATGAATGAATGAAAGAAAGAAAAAAGGAAGGAAGGAAGGAAGGAAGGAAGGAAGGAAGGAAGGAAGGAAGGAAGGAGGGAGGGAGGGAGGGAGGGAGGGAGGGAGGGAGGGAGGAAAGGAAGGAAGGAAGAAGGAAAGAAGTAATTCTATTTTTCAAAATAACCAAGAGGTGAAAAAAAATTGAACTAAATAAGTAGGAAGCTTATGTAAGAAATATAATAAATACTTGGAGACAAATATAAAATAATTTTTCAACTATTAAAAGGAAGAAGGCCTTGACCTCTTGTCAAAATGTAGATGAATTTCCTGTATACTCTGTTTTGAGAAATAACTAAAATTTTCCTTTCTAAACAAACCTACATTATTATTTAGGATGATATTTTTAATGAATACTTATAGTTAAGGAGAAATGAATTAGAAAACTATTGAATTACTTTCAATCTTCAACTCAAAAGTCAATGATAGGTCATGTAAGGGCATATCATTTACCATACCTTTAAAGAAAAATCTACACTTTATATTATTTATACTGTACAGTGAATTGCCTCCTGTGATATTTGGAGTTTTAAAAACAAATTTGCAATATTTAGTATTCTTTATGCTGTTTGTGCAAGAGCACATGTGCATGTTCATGTAGGGTTGATATGTATGTTTATGTTGTCAATTTTGAATTTATTCAATGTCAAATATATGTCAAGCATCATTATACATACCCAGTTTGCTAAATAAGCATGCTGTTATTTTGCAACTTAATACTCTACACATAAAAATTGAACAGCTATTTTAGTATCATAAACCAAAGTATATATGAAACACCTACTATCTCTGTGAGACTGTGATTTGTTTATAATAAGGATAAGTGAGGAAACTCAAAGCATTGGAGAAAATATTTAACATGGTTCTTTTTCTCAATGACGTATGAATTGTGAAATACTGTTCTTCCCCTTTCGTGTTACTGTAAATGATAGGAAATCAAGTAAAAATCACTAGAACATAATGGAAAAGGTAGTGTTTAGCTTAATGTGTATATGTTGTGAATCATGCCTCTCTCAATAAAAAGTCTGGCATGCTTTGTCAGTATAGAAGTGATGTTTTATATTCTACAATATAAAAACTCTTATTATACTTTAATAAAAATGAGCATAAGTGACTCAGAGATAAAAGGTTTTATTTCAGTTGATGTACATAAGGAAAATATGACAGTCTGGGTGTGTCTGAGGCAAATCCGAGTTAGTTATTTATAAACAAAGAATAAGAAGAGAAACACATGCCATTCTGAGGTCCAAGAGGTTTTCTCTTTCTCAATTTAGAGTAGCCATAACATCAGTGATTAGGTAAACAGTGTATTTTTATTATTATTTTGTTGTTTTGTTTTTGTCATGCCCCAGATTTGGTTTCCCTCCCCCATTACATCTGGGAATTGTCAGAAGAATTCTTTTATGAAGTGCTTTAGTAAGCCTTGTGGAGACAAGTCCTTGTTTTAAAACTTGCATTTTATGGTAATTAAGAAGCAGATGTATTTTAGTAATGACTAACTTATCACTGGTTTATTGCATAAATAGTTAGAACACAAATAGAAACTATTGAAAGAGGACACAGATAAAAACTTAATGACTATGCATTTTATACAAGAAAATTAGAAAATATTTATCCCTGCATCAAGTAGTTTCCTAACACTTTGTTCTTGAAGCAATGCTATTTGTTGTTAATGAAATAACACTGACATTTTCTGATAATTTTGGTTTATTCAAAAAATGTCAATGTTTTTTTCCTAGAAAATATCATAGAACCATAAGATATATTTGTGGTTCAGAATTTTTCTCTGACCCCTGTTCCAAACTCTCAGAATATGAATCACCCACAATATTTTAGTTTAGTAGTTCAGCATTGAAGATGCCGAATCAGGGATATCATGAGTTCTAGGTCACGAGTTAACAGTCATTATGAAGGTCAGCCTTTGTAAAGGAAAATGTAAAATTTCCTCTTTCTTCTGTAGAATATAGTAAGGTAAGATAAATACAGAATTTTTAGTTTCTTAGTGTTTATTCTTAAGACTAATGGATCCAAGATGTCCATGTGTCAAATTGAAAATACCAAACTATAATTTTAATTATTTCTTTGAATAAGCTATATCTGATTCAAATGTTTATATTTGGGTATCTTAACATGTTTTGGCAAACTTTGAACTCATATATGTATAGATTATACCATCAGGAAAATTATAATTGCACAACATACATTTAACATGTGACTGGCTAATCTAACCCATGCAGGCATTGTTTGCAAAAGATATTCAAAGACTACTTTATAGCTTTAGGAGGTTAATCAAATTTCTCCAGTTTATGAAGATATCTGAGAATTCAATATTATCTGTTGGAGATAATTGGGCTGCTAATACAATTTGAATAATGTTAATAGCAAAACCATCCTCCTTGTCTTAATTGGACATAGTGCCTTGCTTAGTGAACATAGCACACTCATCCCAATTAACTTTTATAAGTTTTAGTAGTAATGAAATACAATTGCTAATGTCAGAAATCAGATCCCAGTCCAATATAATGTACATTTGACAATATTTGTTATATAATTGAATGATTGATATTTCATACATCACAATATATATTGATTTATATATTACATATATATATATTTTATACTATAACGTCTCATACATCATTACATACTCCAAGCATGTTGGCTTTTTTTTGTAATTTTTTGATAAGCCAGCATACTTGATCTGTAAAGGCCATAAAATCTTTCAGTCTCAAATTAATGCTATTCTCTTAGTAAATAAACAAATAGAGCTGAGAAGAGTGGTTGGCTTGGAACCATGAAAAACAGATTTATCCCATGAACCAATGTTTTTGAGTATGTATGAATTCAAATGCAAGCAAGTAGCATGATACAGACAAAATAGTCTGTGTTTGTATATTTAGGAGTGGGTTTGTGTGTGTGTGTGTATGTGTGTGTGTATGTGTATGTGTGTGAGTGTGTATGTGTATACATGAATGTGTGTGTGTGTCTGTGATGGTGTGTGTATGTTTGAGTGTGTATGTTTGTGAGTGTGTGTGTGTCTGTATTTGTACACATATATGCAATTACTATTAAAGACAAAGAGGCCATAAATTCATAGGAGAGCAGGGCTGGCATAATGGATGGAAGGAGGAGAAAAAAGAAAGGATAGGAAAGATGGAGAAATAATATAATTATAAATTCAAATATATATATATTTCCTCTTCTAGTTCTATGTTCATGTAATTTTTTACTAATCAAACCGAGAATTATATTTGTTTACATCTGTGTGTATGTGCATACATACACACACACATATATGTGTGTGTGTATATGTGTATATGTGTGTGTTTATGTATGTAACAATAATACTTAGATAAAAATAGCCTATCAGCATGACAGTAGATTTATAAAGGAGGAATTTCTTGGAGATTAGCAGGGACAGGCTGAAAAAAGGAGGATATGGGAGACAGTGATGTTAGTTTATTGTAATTAAATATCTTTTAGCTGGGCATGAGAGTATACTCCTTTAATTCCAGTATTCAGGAGGCAGAAGCATATATATCTTTGTGAATTTAAGAACAGCTTATACTGTATAGTGAATTTCAGTACATGACAATTTAGAGAGACCCTATCTCAAAACAAATTCAAACAAAAGAACAAAAATATATTGTAAAATCCTAGACAGCAAAAGAAGGACCTAGATGTATATACAATATTCCATAGATGAAAGAAAAATTACAGGAATTGAATATGCAAGGAATTTAATGTTTAGAAGCACAGAAACCATGTAACAATGAAGGAGTGGAAGAAAGCAACAGAGCAAGAATCTGCTGGTTTGTAGTTGTTTGTACGGAGACATTCAAAGTTAAAGAGTTGCACCTTAATGCAATTTTAATTAAAACTTAGAATTGAAAAGGAAATTTGTATAATACATATATTCTGATAATTTCAGAATTTTAAAGTATTGAGAATTTAGGATTAATTTGTTTTCTGAATATAAATACAAATTTTTGACATAATTTCAAAAGTATCACTTAAAATGTGGGGCACTGCATGGCCTTTGTAGAGACAGAGTGGCAAGGTTCCCACTTCTGGGACAGGGCCAGCAGGCATGGGTCCATTAGTTTCAATGTTTGTTGTGGATATATGATAGTTTGTATAATAATGTACAGACTTTATGTTTTTTCTTCTAGAAAATCCTC
Organism: Grammomys surdaster; assembly: GCF_004785775.1. Taxonomy (NCBI): domain Eukaryota; kingdom Metazoa; phylum Chordata; class Mammalia; order Rodentia; family Muridae; genus Grammomys; species Grammomys surdaster. Next base: position 10,199,891 of record NW_021604567.1, on the reverse strand, counting down.
TCCTTTAGTGCTAATGACAGAGACAGCATAAGGGAAAGGTGTGGCTAATGTCTCACCAACGTGGTAAACACCAGGACCCTTAGGACAGCTCTTAAGGCTGTGGAAAAGAACCCTAAAAAACATGGGTTCAAATAATATTTAATTTCTCAAAAAAATAAGGATACAAAATGAAATATTTGAAGGGCTTCATGAATCTAAAGGAAACCAAGCAGCTGTGGTCTGAGCCAACTGGTCAGAAAGATACTCAGGAAGGAGACAAAGAGGAAGGAGCGGTGATTACAGGTGATCCCACCCCGCTAAGAGATTTGTTTATGCTTATAAAGGCAGATAGATTCCTGAGTTCAGAGTCAGCCTTGGACAGATAAAGTAAGCTTTGGTGTGGTAGAAATGGGTATTTGAGAATAGTGTTCTACCAAGCTAGTGTATCATCTGTGCTTAGCAGAGGCAACTAGATCTCTGGATTCTTCTGCACTGTTGATTTCTTCTCAGACTAAAGGGGCTAGGATAGCAGGATGCTGACACATAAGCTAATCAAAAGAGAACCTGGAGCAAATGATTAGATTGATATGGAAAATAAAAGACTGGGCTATAGATTGATATGGAAAATAAAAGACTGGGCTTATGCTCTGCAAAAGATGAGCTATCCAGAGTAAATTTTAGAATAGCAAAAGAGAACTGCTTGGAGAACTATCTCAAGCAGAATATACAGAGCTGTCTAGAAACCCCCAGAAAGAACAGAACTTAGAGAAAGCTGTCTAAAAGCTATGTTTAACAGAACATAGTTTGTCATCTTGGACCCGAGATTTGACTTAGAGTCCTTTGTTTCCACCATTCCCAGATAGGGAATCCTCAGAAGCCCTCTCCAAGTCGAGGCTGTTCCTTGGAATTAAAAATTAAAACAAACAATCAGAAACAAACAAACAACAAACAAAACCACTATAGAAAGATACTTTAGATACTATTGATTATTGTTATGAAAGGATGGAGACACGATGACTCCATGACAGGCTTCAAACTGGCAGTTCAGGAAACTTCTTAGATCTCTGTTTCCCAGAAGTGGGCAAGTTCAGGCAAATCAGTTACTGGAAAGGTGCTCTCCACAAGGCTTGAGGCAGGCAGAGTCAGCAACAGTTTCCAGGCTTCCACTGCAATAGTTTCTAGCTCCACCCCTCCCCCAGGCAATGGTTCTGGAATGTTCCTATATCTATAATAGAGCCAGCCAATTAAGATAAACTTTACCTATCCCTCCCTGGAATTCCCCTAATGTGCTTTAAATAGGGCCTGCAAGCTCACCTGGGCATCTCCATTTTAGTAAAATGTAGCCCACAGCATGCTGGACTTCTTCAGAATATAATGCTCTTTGCTTTTGCATACTGTTTGAGTCTTGAGTATCCTTTTTCAGTGAATCATGGTCCTTTACAGTAATTACTTTCTTGAAAACTGCTGTTTCAAAACCAAAAGTCTTTATTCCTGTTTCACAGCAATAATTTCTTTAAAACAATTATATTATCTTGATGTCAAAACATTGTAGAACAAAATGATGAAATAAATACATGATGTTAAGCCAGGGTAATGCAGGGCGTTGTTTCAGAGAAAAGTTTAATATCTATACTTAGTGAGATGTACATAATTTGTGTTTCTTAGGTAGGGTTAATTAAGTTAATACTACAACTCTGTGATATTTGAATGGCATGCCCATCAATTACGTAGAATTACTCTCTAAAGAGCAAACTGTATGTGAATTCAGGTTTTTAAATTTTGTTCTGAAATTTCCATATGCATATGTCTAATTTTACTTTCTAATTAAAATGTGTTTTAAATTGTATCATCCTCACTGTCTCCTGACAAAATAGTTGCAACCTGCTTATTCTGTTATGTGATAACTTTCTCCCCCAATTAAAAGTTTCTGCATCTATTATACACTACATTAGTTTTCAATTGTCTTCCAAGCAATAGATTTTTTAAAGTAGGTGATAGAAGAGTGGATGATGTCATTAACTTAATTTTCCATTTATCTTCTATCTCTTTCACTATCTCTTTAGCATTCTTTGTTTTTCCAGAAACCCAGTTTTATAGTTCTCTCTCTCTCTCTCTCTCTCTCTCTCTCTCTCTCTCTCTCACACACACACACACACACACACACCACACACACAAACACACACACACACACATTTTTCTCTGCTTAGAATTCCCATGATCTCATGATCTGAGGTCTATGTTATTTTCAAAGGGACAGCTAAGTATTTGGAAATTGTATTTGCCAATTCATTATTCATATAATTATAAAATATTAGCACTTTGCTTTTAAGATCTTTCGGCAACACCAATCTTAAAGCAATAGTAGTATGAAATAAGATTAAATTATGAATCTTCCACAAAAATGTTTATTTCCTTCTTAAATTTAAATTGAGTATATCATTATATAATTTCATACAACTTGGAGGAAAGTGAGAAATCTGCTAGTTTACTTATGTTATTCAACAAAAGACAAACTGGGCTTGAGATATAAGGATTAGTGCTCACTTGCAAGTGGCAAAAGTTGATCATTAGATAGAATGAATAAGTGTGTAATGTCTCAAACAGTAACACTAAGTGTGATAGAGGCACATCCGGGAGCACTCCAAAGTCATGACTGTGATCGACTGATCAAAATCCAGAGACAGACTTCTGTCAGAATTGAGGTTCAAATGGGTTCAAGGAATGAAAAGAGCATAAAATTAAGGATGGATTACCAATTATTCAATAACAATTTTGGCAGAAATAATCATAGAGAAGAGAAAAAAAACAAAAGGAAAAATAACATGTGGCAAGAACTGCATAGGTGAGTAGCAGGGCCATTGGCCATGAAGTAACATAGGAGGCCTGGGAGAAGGAAGCATAATCAACTCAAAAGGACAATGGGAAAGGCTGTTTCTGCATATTCCAACCCTGCTGACAATGCTGCTGTTTATGCTAAGGATTTGGGAGTCTCTCTATAAGCAAAGAGCAGAGTTGTTTTCATGTTTTTTTTTTTTTTTCATGTAAAAGCAAATGGTAGGTAACAAGATTACAACTCAGGAGGGAGTAAGCTAGTGGCTTCTGCATTAAATCCAAAGATAAAAAAAAAAGAGAAAGTAGGTGAACATGATAATAAGACAAAGACACTGTCACTTGGAGTGCAGTGAGAGGAAGGAAAACACTGATGGCCTTCAGAGTCTGGATTTTAGAAAGGGGACATCTACATTTCCTCTGAGTCACCTACATGTCAACTGGGAACTAGGTTAATGAAGAGTTCAGGCAGAGAGTACAGCAATGTAACTTCTCTGAATATCAAATAATATTCACAATATCAAAGTTTCACCAGCTGGGAACTATACAGACATTTTAACATAGGAAATATCAGTGAATTGGTTAGTTGGTTTCTCATACAAACATTTTCCTAATAGAATTCTTTGTAATTTTAAGAAAATTGTCAACTAAATTCTGAAAAGATTCATAGGGGCCAATTTAATTTAACATGCTTATTGAAGATCTGGAAAGCCACTGCAAATGTTATGTGTAAGTCTGTGTTATAAATGTTGTCTTTAAAATATATTGTGACAGCATAAATATATATTTATTTATCTCTTTTTTCTCTCTCTCTCTCATGCTTCATTTTCTATCCATACTTTTCCTTCTCCCGTGGTTGTATCAAGATGCTGCTCTCCCTTCAATACTGTTAAATTTATATGATCAATGCCAGTTGCTGAACTTCATTTTAGAAAAAGTTAAAACATCGCAGTGTAGAAATAACCAAAGGAATATGATGGAGAAACAAAAGTGAAGACAACAGAAAATGCTACCCCTGAAAACCTTAGTCTTGAGTGCAGATAGGCAGTTCAAGAAATGTATACTGAAAATGTGAAAAAATGGATTTAGAGAACAAGAATATTTTAAATCTAAGGATTTTTCTGGATTTTACAAGATAGTAATTTGCCTACATCTATGCATCTGATAATATATCTCTGCTATTCATCTCATGTTCCATTCAAGAGTTAAATATGAAGGAAGCTACCTGGCAGGGAGAGAGGGAGAATAGAGAGTAGAATAGAGAGTTAGGATCAGGTGTAGGGAAGGGCAGCTGAGATGGCTAGATGGCCATGAAAATCTGCCAGTGATGAGAATGATGAGGTGGTGGGCATTTCTGAACAAGATAGAGACTTGGGATAAGGGTTACCTTGGCTGTGACTCACAACATTGGGAATATGGAACCTGAAGAGGCCACCTCCTGTAGCCAGGTAGGAACCCTTATGGAGCAATATAGATAACACAGCCACAAAACTTTCAACCCAAAATTTATTCTATCTAGTGAAATTGCAGGCACAGGTGTTAGAGGAGAGATTGAGGGAATTGACACCCATTCCATGGGCAAATATCAATCTATAACACTATTAAAGATACATTGTTATGCTTGCAGATAGGAGCATGTAGTCCTCTGAAAGGATCCACCCAGTAGCTGACTCAGACACAGCCACAGTAAAAGGGTGGATGGAGCTTGGAGACTCCAATGGAAGAATAGGAGAAAAGACTGTAGATACCGAAGGGGATAGGTACTCCACAGGAATACCAACAGAGTCAAATAGCCTGCACCCTTGAGGTTCTCAAAGTCTGAGGCACCAACCAAAAAATGCTATACACACTTGCTGAACCTAGGCCTCCCCACATGTATGTAACAAATGTGCAGCTTGTTCCTCATGTGGGTCCCAAACAACTGGAATGGGGGCTATCCTAAAACCTGTTGCCTGTGTATGGGCTATGTTCTTCTAGATGGGCTGGCTTGTTTGGTTTTAGTGGGAGAATAAGTCTCTAGCCTCACAGACACTTGAAGTGCCAAGATGGGGGGATACCAATCCTCAGGGGAGAAGGAGAAAAGGAATAAGGGGAAGAATTTTGGAAGGGGGTGACTAGAAGGGAAGCAGTAAGCAGGATGTAAAGTGAATAAGTAAAACAATAAAAACAAACAAACAACAATAAAACAAAAAATGAGGACATGATTAATTTTACAGGCAAATGGATGGAATTAGAAATTATCAAACTGAATGAGGCAACCCAGCTCCCAAAAGATATTCATGTTATGCACTCACTTATATGTGGATATCAGCTAAAAAGTACAGAATACCCAGGATACACCCCATGATATTCCTTAAAGTAATCAAACAATATAGAAGGTCCAAGTGAGGATGTTTGAATACCACTTAGAAGCGAGAACAAAATAACCACAGGAGGTAGTGGGAGGGAATGACTTGGGTGGTAGAAGAAAGCAGGAGGGGAAAACGGGGACAGGATCCAGTATATGAGGAGAGGAACAGGAGAGAAGCCAAGGGCCAGGAGAATGAGTGGAAATATGCAGCTGCCAGAAGTAGGGCAACCTCTACAAAGTCCTAGAGACTTGGGATGTAGGATGTGGGAGTCCCACAACACAATATGGGCAACCATAGCCAAAATGCCCAAGAGTGGAGAGATGGAACCTGAAGAGACTACCTCCAGTAGTTAGACATTGGGAGGATGAGATCACCAACCCACCTTCAAAATTTTTAACCCCAAATTGTTCCTGTCCAATAGAACTGCAGAATAAAAATGGAGCAAAGACTGAAGGAGTGGGCAACCATTGACTGGCCCAACTTGGGATCTATTAAACCATGACTCTATTAATGATGTTATATTGTATTTGCTGACAGAAACGTAGCTTGGTTGTCTTCTGAGAGACTCTACTTGCAGCTGTCTGAGACAGATGCACATACTTACAGCCAACCATTGGACTGTGGTCAGGACCCCTGTGGAAGAGTTAAGGGAAGGAATGAAGGAAATGAAGGAAATGGCAACCCCATAGGAAGACCAACAGTGTTAACTAATCTGGATACCTGGGACCTAACAGAAACTAATCAAACAACCAAAGAGCATACAGGGGCTGGTTTGTGACCCCCTCCCCTCATATGTAGCAGAGGACTGCCTTGTCTGGCCTCAGTTGGAGAGGATGTGGTTAATCCTGTAGATACTTGAGTCCCCAGAAAAGGAAGATGCCTGGGGAGGGGGAGCACTTTCTCAGAGGTAAAGAGAAGGGAGTATTCAGAATGAAAACAGGCAGGGGGACACAAGAAGGGGAAGGTCAAAGTCTGGAATTAAAGGGTTAATTAAAAATGTTATATTCAAAAATAAAATAAATAAAATGCAAAACAAAAAAACATTTACACTCAAGGGCTTGAATTTTTTTGATGTATGATCATTTACACAACTTTTGCAAATAAATCAAACTCATTTTGGATTAAAACAAGGAAAGAAAAGATATCATACTTACTCTCTTGCAGTTAAGTCTGTTAGAACAACTTCAGAAGTTTCAATCAGTGAATAGTATGAGAGATGGAAGTATTAAAAAAAATATATGATCTGAACGTATAAAACCTGTTTGCCTGAAGCTATTTTCCAAACTACATATTGAAACGTCTGAGTCTATACAATAAAAGTAGTTTGAGAAATGAAGTAACATAAATATGTTATGAGTCCCTCAAAGGACTAGCCAATTAATTTCAAGACATAAAATATTCATACAAGAAAAATACCCCGGAGGATATCAATTAAGAGAAAAATAAATTCAAAGCAACAGAGTAAAAAATATTAGCAAATTCAAATATTTTAAAATTTATAACATTTAAGTGTAAAAAAATCAACTACACTATAAAAATAGTAATTATAATAAAGAGAAGAGAATAGTTATGTTTTGGGATATCTGATTTTAGTGGAAATGACAAAGTTACATCTTTTTAACTGAAAATGTATGAATAGTTTATACAGAAATTAGTAGAATGTTTCTACAAAAAAAGGAAGAATAAAATATAGTACTCTTCAGTTTTCTTTGTTTGTACATATACTAAAATTGGAATGATACAAAGAATAGCCTGGTCCCTATGCAAGGGTGATATGCACATTTGTGGTTCATTTCATGTTTTGAAGATAGGAGAGAACATGGAAAGAATCTAGAAGAAGTAGAGGAAGTTGAAAGCATAATCAGGATGTATTATGTGAGAAAAATCTATTTTCAATAAAAGGATATAATAAAGCATTCAAAAGACAAGAGAGAATAAAATGATTATAATGTTGCACACTTTTGAAAGTAGGGACTTATAATTGGGACTGATTAAATAACTCAAAGGAACACATTAAATATACAAAAACTTTCAAATGCTCCATTATTACTGCTTACAACATATATGCAAATATAATATCCTAACAGGCTTATAAGAAGTTGTTTGTCCAGTGTAGGAGAATTCCAAGGCAGTGAGACATGAGTGGGTGGGTATGTTGGAAAGCATACTCACAGAGGCAGGGGCAAGGTGGATTGGGTGGAAGATTTCAGAGGGGAAATCAGGAAGGAAGGACAACATTTGAAATGTAAATAAGAAAAATAACCAATAAAAAAATCTGAAAAAATCAGACTAAAGACACTGAGGTCGGTCAAACTTAAGGAGACACAGTAACTGAAGGCTGATGACAATATTTTCTTTTTTTAAAAAAAATAATTTATTTTTTCTCAAATCGTAATTCATTCACACAGGGATTATAAACACAGAAAGGCAGGATGTGGGGAAGGGAATGACACTGGAGTGTGGGTGTTCAGGGGGAATACAGATATCTTTCAGAACCAGGTATTGGCTGGGTGAAGGTTCAGGGGACAAGTCACTATGACTCTGCCTATGACTCACTTATCCTTATCTAAGTTGGTATTGTCTGCCAAGGCTACCTATTTACAAGGTCTATGACTGCTCAGGCTTGTAAATTTCCACAAAAGCGCTGCCTGTTTACAATATTTTCTGTTCTTTCAAAGTTTGACCTATAATAATTCAGTTTAAATGTAGGTTTTTTTTCTTTTATTGTTTTTTTTTCTTACATTTCAAATATTATCCCCTTTCCAGGTCTCAGGTCTCCACTCTGGAACTACCTATCCCATCACCCCCATCCCCTTTCCTCTATGAGGGTACCCCCGCCCACCTACTTTCCCACCCTGCAATTTCCCCACACTGAGGCATCAATCCCCTCAGTCCCAAGGGCCGCTCCTCCCACTGATGTCCAACAAGGCCATCCTCTACCATATATGTGGCTAGAGGTATGGGTCTCTCCATGTGTAATCTTTGTTTTGTGGTCCAGTCCCCTGGAGCTGAAGAGGGTCTGGTCAGCTTACACTGTTGTTCTCCCCATGACACTACAAACCCACTCAGCTCCTTCAGTTCCTTCTCAGATGCTTACATTCAGGCTGTGCTCAGTCCAACGATTGGCTGTCGATATCCTCCTCTGTATTTGTCAGGCTCTAGCAGAGTCGCCCAAGAGACAGCTATATCAAGCTTCTGTCAGCAAGCACTTCTTGGCATTCACAATAGTGTCTGGGTTTGGAATCTGTATATGGGATGGATGCTTAGGTGGGGCAGTCTCTGGATGGCCTTTCCTTCAGTCTGTGCACAACACTTAATCTTCACATTTCCTCCTGTGAGTATTTTGTTCCACCTTCTAAGAAACTCTGAAGCATCCACACTTTGATCTTCCTTCTTCTTGAGTTTCATATGTTCCGTATATTGTATCTTGGGTATTCTGAACTTTTGGGCTATTATCCATTTTTCATTGAGTGCATACTATGTGTCTTCTTTTGTGACTGGGTTACCTCAGGATGATATTTTCAAGTTCCATCTATTTGCCTGAGAATGTCATGTAGTCATTGTTTGCAATAGCTGAGTAGTGCTCCATTGTCTAAATGTATCACATTTTCTGTATTCATTCCTCTGTTGAGGGACATCTGGATGGTTTTAGCTTCTGGATATTATAAATAAGGCTGCTATGAACATAGCAGAGCATGTGTCCTTATTACATATTGGAGCATCTTCTGGGTATATGACTAGGAATGGTATAGCTGGGTTCTCAAGTAGTAGTATGTCCAGTTTTCTGAGGAACTGCCAGACTGATTTCCACTTGGACTTGAGCTTTGTACAAGGAGATAAAAATGGATCAATTTGCATTCTTCTACACTCTGATCTCCAGCTGACCCAGTACCATTTGTTGAAAACACTGTCTTTTTCCACTGGTTGGTTTTAGCTTCTTTGTCAAAGATCAAGTGACTATAGGTGTGTGGGTTCATTTCTGGGTCTTCAATTCTATTCCATTGATCTTCCTGCCTGTCTCTGTACCAATACCATGCAGTTTTTTTTCACTGTTGCTTTATAGTACAGCTTGTGGTCTGGGATGGTGATTCCCCTAGAAGTTCTTTTATTGTGTAGAATAGTTTTCACTTTACTGGGTTTTTTGTTATACCAAATGAATTTGAGAATTGTTCTTTCTAACTCTATGAAGGATACTCTATGAAGGATTGAGTTGGAATTTTGATGGGGATTGCATTGAATCTGTAGATTGCTTTCGGCAAGATGGCCATTTTTATTATATTAATCCTGCCAATCCTTGAGCATGGGATATCTTTCCATCTTCTGAGATCTTCTTCTACTTCTTTCTTCAGGGACTTGAAATTCTTGTCATCCAGATCTTTCACTTGCTTGGCTAGAGTCACACCAAGATATTTTATATTATTTGTGACTATTTTGAAGGGTATCATTTCCATAGTATCTTTCTCAGCCTGTTTATCCTTTACGTAGAGAAAGGCTACTAATTTGTGTGAGTTAATTTTACATTGAGCCACTTTGCTGAAGTTGTTTACCAGGTTTAGGAGTTCTCTGATGGAATTTTTGGGGTCACTTACTTATACTATCCTCTGCAAATAGTGATATTTTGATTTCTTCCTTCTCAATTTGTATTCTGTTGACCTCCTTTTGTTGTCTAATTGCTCTGGTTAAGACTTTGAGTACTATATTGAATAGGTAGGGAGAGAGCGGGCAGCTTTTTCTAGTCCCTGATTTTAGTAGGATTGCTTCAAGTTTCTCTCCATTTAATTTGATGGATTAAAGGAAATGCTAAAATCATGTTATAATATCAAACATACATCAAACATTTTTTCTTTTATTACATCTCATTTTTGTGCAGTCACATGGTGAGAC
>NW_021604567.1:10158704-10189838 GCF_004785775.1 Grammomys surdaster | reverse complement strand
TTTTTTCTTTTATTACATCTCATTTTTGTGCAGTCACATGGTGAGACTCTCTGGGAGTAGCTTATGACATTGCTAGAAGACAGAATCTCCCAGTAAACTCCCTGATGCCCGCTCTTTGTAATCCATTTGTCTTCTCTTCCATGGTGTTTCCTGAGCCTTGGTTGTAACAGGGCTTTGTAGATGCATGCCTTGGGACTGTGCTCTGTGATCCTGTATTTTGATTGGTTGTTGCTTTCTGTAGTGGCCTTATGAGGGCTGATTCTCAGCATTCTCAGCCAGAGCACAAAAAAAAAAAGAAAGAAAGAAATATCTATCATATATTCCTCTGCTTGCCAGCTTGCCAACACACTTCTGCAGGGGCCTGCAGAAACTGATCAAATTCTTTGGAACAAAGGAAAAAAACAATACTGTATATTTTTCTTGAAGTTTCTGTATCTGTACACATATAAGGCATAGTACTGGTAAGAAGTGATGAGTGCAGAAGGGAATAAAACTGGAACAAAAAGAATGGCAGAGAGCAGCTGTACTCTCGCTGCACCCTGAAGACAAACGAAGAGCAATGCAGATGGAAAATTACATTTGATTCATGCCATTTAGCGTTGACCTAATGACACGGTCTAGTATGATGCACTGATGTAAAATTAATGTCAAGTCCAAATGAGCTTTTCATCTGGATGGTACTTACTAATGCACAGCATTTTAAAAAAAGAAGCCATTGGCAACACTTGGGAGAGATAATTCTGAAAGGAGAAGTAATTCATGTCATTTATTATAAGAGGCAAAATAAACCCTTGAGGGTTTCTGCATTTACTTTTCAAGAATAAGAGTAAGAGGGGAACAAAAGGTGGGCAGATTTCAATAGTTATCTCAGTTCACCTGGAACCAGAATAGTAAGTTGGTTTCTGTTGAGGCAAAATGAAACAGGATGGTTTTTTTTTTCTGATTTTTTTGTTTTGTTTTTTTGATAATATCCTTTTGTGTGATGTTAAAAACTTAACCAAACTAACTTAATGTCTTAAAATAAATGGTGAGTTATAACTTATATTAAAATTATTGACAATAGATGAGAGACAGTATCCATTCAGGACTGTACTACCAATACTCCACATAAAACCCAGAATCCGTCATCAGCTTTTCATTCAGATCAAGAAGAAATAAAAGAAGACACTTCTGTCAATTGTCATGAAGGGAAGCTTGCTCTGGCTTCTTGTCACTGTATTCCTGAACTTAAAAGATGCAGATACACCAAAACTGAAAAAACCCATAGTCCCTGAAATTATCCCCTGTGAGCTTTTCTTGAAACCACTAAAAGTATTAAAATTAGACAAACATTTTTTTAAATTTTGGAACTAATAAAGTTGTGTGTGTATATACTTTGATAAATAGCTTTTAACAGTCAATGTCCAAAATGAGTTTCAGATGTGTGATACAATGCCACACGAATGTGAAAGCATAAAGTCTTTGTTTGCCTAACCACAAATCACGGTTGTGCATCAAGAACATCTGCCACAAATGCAAACTCAGTGAAGCAGCTAGTCGGAATCCATATTGACTCTTTTATAGCCAGACTGGAGAGTGGATTCTAGGTTTTCTGTATGCAGCAATATTAAAGAGACAAATTTTTCTTCATCCAGTTACAAAACAGGGGAAATGCAGCCAGTATACAAAGTTAGAATTCAAGATCATGGCAGCAGTAGAAAGTTATAAGCCGCGTCATTTATTAATAAATTATTTTTATATTCAAGCAGCATAGTAATGTGCATTAGTTAATTCTTATATTTTATGTAACAGACAATCATCATTAGGTATTTTTGTTAATATTTTCTAATAATCGTGTACTGAATTAGAGTATTTATCCAACAATTCATACGTGTAATAAAAGATATTCCATTATGATATAGTAAGATAAAAATTTACTTAAAATAATCATTAATCCACGATATCACTATATAACAATGAATTGATAAAATTACATTTTAAGAAGCAACAATAGTGGCTAAAGGTAAGGCAGATGTACCACGTATAGGAAGAACATGGGAAGATCTTTCAATTTTAACAAATTAATATAACTTAGTCCCCCATTCTTTTTTGCTTTTGAAATAGTTGTCTTTGTCAGTGAAAAACAAAAAGCAATTTACTAACTTCCCATGTAGATTATACTTGCTCTTCTTACTTCTTCAGAAGCCTGATATGTTTTGAGACATGAGGAAATTCCATATATGTAAATAATATACAAAACTTGTGTCATGTAATGACAGAAGAAATATTTCACTCTTCGTAAACTAAATGGAGTATATAGGGAGAATGGAGAAAAGTTAATGGATTTGCATATTGATGACAGTGAAAATACATTTAAGTAGTTTGGATGTACCGTCACTTTAATATCATTGCCAAACATATATTTGTTCATTGTTTCAGCTTTTCAATGAAGAGATTTCATCACTCAGCTTCACCAGTCATGTAAATCAAAAGCAAAATGCTTACAAAGAGAATAATTTCTTCACAAATGAGAATGGGGCATATATACATTATACAGCATTCGATGGCAAAATCAGTAATTCTACATGGCAAGGCTTATATCTGATCAGTTGTATCAAATTTCCCTGCTCAGATGCTAAGACTTGGGTTATTCCCTGGTAAGGAATCACAAGACAAGTTAGTATTAAACATAGTTGGAGTTTGTGAAGGAGAAATCAATAAGGTAAGCGTGGAGTTTGTTAAGAAAATAACATTTGTGCAGAGCCTTTCCAATGGGCAGAAAGAAGCAGGAATAGAGGCAGAGAGAATTCTCTTCTGCTGTAAAATAATAATGCCTCATGAAATTTATGGGGAAATAAACAAAACTAAAAAATACTCTCCTGAGTAAGGTGAGGCAGGCACACAAATCCACATGCTGCGATTTACTATTAAAGATCATAGCTTCTGAACCTTAGGTACCTTGAGTAATTGCAGAAACCAGAAAGATTAAAAGGGATTACAAAGTTGATAGGAGAGGGTCTAGAGATGGAAATAGGAGGACACAGGTGCTATGAACTGTAAAAGAAAGTATAGTGGTATTTTACTGGAATGGTGGTAGAATGAAGGTATAGAGGGAGAAGGAGGAAGGGTGTCTAAATAATACTAAAGATTTGGGGGAAATCCATAGTACCTCAGCCTTCCACGAAGAAGTAGAGGTAACTAACGAACAATGGGAGTGAGAAATGTCTTTCTCAGGCCAGAGTATACCAACTGGAGATTCAATAACAAATGGCAAGCCTGACAGCATATATATCACTAAGACTGCACAGACTAAGTGGTTTATATTTAGAAAATATGTATACTGACACAATACATGCATGTTACAACAATTAATAAAATGAATGAGGATATAAATTTAAAAGAAAGAAAAAAGAGGTATATGGGATGGTTGGAAGGGAGGACAAAAAAGCGATAATGTGTATGTATTTTATAATTTCAACTACAAAATGAATAATTTGAATATATGGAATATGGAAGTGTATAGAAATGCATATATGTTTATATTCTCATAACATATGAATAGTTTTACATATATATTTATTTGTGTATACTCCCAAAATAATATTGCCTATTACTGTTGCAATTGGCTACCTGCCAGAACTTGAAGCTAAGACCCTATTTTTGATGATACAACACATTTTAGTTAAAATATATATATATATATATATATAGAAAAGTAGCTGGAATTGACCCTGACTTCTTTTCTTTAAGGACTAGTTCTTACAGAATCAAAAGGTTTATGCAAGTTGCAAGGAAGAAGGAAAATTAATTGCCTTGTCTAGCTGTAAAATTTAGGAATCAAAAGAGTGGCTAGCAGGGCAAGACACCCTGAGTGATGCAAGGGGTCACTTGTATCTTGAGAACAATCAACAGCTGCCTAGTTAAACTTAAGTCTTACCCAGTGGGAAAGATTTAATGCCTGTTATTATAAACCTAGTCAAATATTGAAAAGGCAATAGTTGTGAAAGATCGGAATATATTCACACAGAGATAGACATAGTCATAGATATAGACATAGATATAGACAAAGACATAGAGAAATATGATAGAGATAAAAATAGAGATACAGGTAAACAAGTAGATATAGTATAAAGATTCTAGATAAATAATAAATAGATAATAGTTAAATGATAAATACACAAATAGATGATCAATATACATTGATAGATGATAGATAGATAGATAGATAGATAGATAGATAGATAGATAGATATGAAAATGTATTTCCATCAGGAGATGCAGAAGTCAATGAGTCAATGGATGGGGCCCAGCTAATATGGGGGACTATATTCAATTGTGAACAAACCCGTGGTCTACTTTGTATCAAGAGAGAAAGAGAATGTGATATCAAAATGAATTACACAGATTCTGAAAGTCAGATTTTTTTTTTCTCCATGGCTGATAAGATTAGAAGAAAAGAACTGATAAAATCTGGGACAAAATATAAGATGAGGGAAGACTGACAATTTATATAGTAATTATAATATAAATGATTATGTGAATATGCAAAATTTCTTTTGATATTGAGCACTCAGTGAATTTTTTACATTTCTATCTTAGTCACAATAACTAATAGCTTTAGATATTTTGTCTAAAAGCATTTCAGGAAAATTTTATTGCAAGATTTAAATTTCAATACTTCATCCTAAATGAAGACAAAGTCATCCTATAATGCTTTAACAAACAACTTGAAATAAGTAGCTTTAAGTTTCAAGTATTGTTTCTTCGTTTATGGGTTTGCCTTTAACTTCTCATTTAATTTACACACAAGGAGTTTCTTATCTTTAGCATCACTGTTGTTAAAATGAGACAATATGTCTCAGGAAGTTTCTCAGCAGGTGAGCAGTGAATGATTCATGAACCTGAGGTCCCATTTCAGTCTCTGAAATTCATAGAAAAGTTGGGATAGGAAGGAAATTTGTAACTCTAGCATTGCACTGCCAAAGACGAAAACAGGAAGTAGAAGAAACTCAAATCCACTCTCCCTCTCTCCCTGTCCCTGTCCCTGTCCCTGTCCCTGTCCCTGTCCCTCTCCCTGTCCCTCTCCCTGTCCCTCTCCCTCTCCCCATCTCCTTCCCCTCTCCCATACCTCTATCCCTATCCCTGTCTAGCAAAAGGCAGTCAGTATTAGAAATTATATCTGTAAAAAAGAAACAAACAAACAAACAGCATCATGAAGTACCTCTTGAAATTTTAGTAGTCTCCATATGAAGGAAGCAGGTCAGTTCTGCTCACATTTCACTGGAAATAATCCTAAGAAGAAATGTAATTTCAAATGGATAAGAAAGTGCAAACATTCAGAATAACTAAAAAAGCAAAGAAGCTAGCACATTTGTTAAAAAGAAATCTAGTGTGTATTAGAGTCTTGTAAAATAGGAGGCATGAAAACTTCTTATTGTGTAAATGTCAAAGCTCTGAGGTAAACATTAATTTTTCTGTGAGGCTTACTGGTTAGAAAAATTAATTTACTTTCCCAATTTCTTATATCAACTAAACATCAAAGACAAATTTGAAATTTAAACTGCTTTTTAGCATTTGGTTGAAAATAAGTTAAAAACGGAGTAAGATTCCTTGTATATTTAGCTGAATGTAAATTTTGTTATAAATTTGATTCCAGCTCTCTTGAAAGTAAATCCAACATTTATGTGCTTCCATAATGATTCCCAATCAGTGTGTTATAAATATGTAAATGTTTCACCCATCTATCACTTAAACTCCCTGGTATTAAGCTCTTCAGTTAAAATGACAAACAGATTTTTAAGGAGGGGTTGACTCATAAGAATTTTTCTAAGGGAGAAGAAAAGAGAAAGACAAGTCTTCTAATATTTCTAGAATTTTGAAGTATTATTTTTTCTTTCACTGAAAATAGTAATCATGTTCTCTAAAATCTGAGAAGACTGAACAGGGCAATATTAGCTAGAATGAAAGGAACTAAATTTTGGTTGTTATGGAGGCTCAGCAGTTAGATATAAGCACACCCTAGTGATCAAGAGGTTTACCAAGTAATAGTAAGGGAGTAATGGAAACGGAAGGTGATGGCTTACTAAATATGTACCTGAAAACATTGTTTGAGCTTACAATCATACATTGCCTTTATTTTCTGTGGCAGTTCTTCTATTTAAGTGATTACTTTGAATGTCTGCAATTATAAAAAAAATGTGAGAAACTGAAACCTATCCAAAGATTATGATCATATACTTTTATAGTAGTCCTCAAAAAAGCTTAAATATATGATACTTATGCCTCTTCAGTGTTACTTCAGATTGTGAAATTATGCCAAGAGAATTGTCCTGGGATCTACAGTTGGAAATTCTTCTCTTTGTCATGAGATGGAAGATTATGGATGATTTACCTTCAACAAATCCTATGGGTAGAAAGGAAATACAGGTTATTTCAAATTCATATTCTTTATAAGTGTGTCACAAAGTCCAAAACAGAATGTTAAGTGTGATCATAGTAGTAAGATCAGTTGTCAGAATGTTAAGACAAAGATTTCTCTACAATCTTCAAAGATGTCATTCAACATGTGCAAAGAATAACCTACAACAAGGAGTAGAAAAAGTGTCTTAAAGTCAATGTAAAGTTACTAGAAGTTTGACTCAGGGATGGCAATCCCCTCCCTCAATTGATATTCTATCTTCCTGGTGGAGGTGGGCTCTATAAGTTCCCTCTCCCTACTGTCAGGCATTTCATCTATGACACATAATTGTTCCTATCTGAAAGAACTACAGGGATTCAAATGGAGAGGAGCCTGAGGAAAAGAAGGTCCAGAGACAGGCTCAAAGTGGGATGCAGCTAAAGGAGAGGTCCGAAGGCCTGATACTATTACTGAGGCTTTAGATTGCTGACCAAAAGAGATCTAGCATGACCACAATCCAGAAGATCCAACAAGCAGCTGAAAGAGTCAGATGCAGATATTCACACCCAACCAATGGACAGAAGCTGCTTACTCCTGTGGTTTAATCAGGGAAAAGTTGGTTGAAGCTGAGGAGGAGGGCGAACCTGTAGGATTAGTAGTCTCAATTAACCTGGACCCCTGAGATCTCTCAAACACTGGACCACCAACCAGGCAACACATACCAGCTGATATGAGGCCCCCAAGGCATATACAGCAGAGGACTGCTGGGTCTGGGTTCAGTCAAAGAAGATGCACCTAACCCTCAAGAATCTGGAGGCCCCAGGAAGTTTTGAGATCTGCTTAGGTGGGGGGTAGTGGGTGGAGACACTTTCATGGAGACAGAGGGTGGGGAGGAGGTATGAGAAGTGGAACAGTCGGAGGGTGGAAGGGGAAGGGGATAAAATATGGAGTGTGAATAAATGAATGAATAAATGAATGAATGAATGAATGAATGAATGACAAAAATGTTACTGGAAGTTTGAATGGGAGCATATCTCATTGGTATATCTTACACACATTAAATTAGTGTATTATCAAGAATCTTATTTCTTTATTTAGTCCTTAGGTCAGAGATAACTGCATGTTCATTGAATAACTTTAGCATGCACACTCCTAACTTTGAGTCTTATATAGCTCCATATGCAGTGCTGCATTTTTAAGGTGACCTTCTCAGTCATTCACTTAAAGTATTTTATACTGGCAGTGGGAAAAAATAGTCTTTTCCAGGGAAGAACGAGCAGACCAACTTGTTATCCAATTCCAAATGATTAACCCTGAAAATATACATACAAGTGACATTTTATGTACTGGGTAGGTTGTAATTTTATATTTAAGAATATATATTTCTATATAAATGCACACATGTATATAACAATTAATTTAAAAAGAGGCAATGATTCTTAAAGAGTGTAAAGAGAGGAGGATGCATTGGTCTTGAACAATGGAAACAGAACAGGAAAATGCAGTAGTTACATTAAAATCTCAAAAGTGAAAGAAATAATTTTTAAAACTGAATTTAATACGTTGAATAAATTATGGGAAAAATTAGCTTTAATTCCCAGAAAAACAAAAGAACAAATAGTGAAGTCACAAGAAGCATGCTCAAAATATGTTGTGAAAAGGAAGGAATGACTACCCAGTGAGGTAGGATTCTACACTTAATGTCTTAAATGAGATTTCCATGTTCAGCAGAATCCATTAACGCATTAAGTCATGACAGGCCTTAATTAATGAAGAGTGCCCTTTTGATGATATTGAGAGTCTGAAAGTACTTTACCTCACACTAGAATAAGAGCAGTGAATTACCTAAAATCATGAATAAAAATTAATAAAAATGTCATTATCCTCAACAATAACGCATGACTTGTTTTTAAGTTCACTGTCACAACACCCATGTAGAATCAAACTCAAATAAGTCTACTTAAAAATTATCTGCTGAGGGCTGTATTAACTTCTAAACATAGGCAGCAATGGAAAGGTACTTGAGAAATTGTCATTTGTATATGTAAAAATCACATAAAAATTTATACTATAGAACTAATTATATACTATTTTATTTAGAACATTATTTATAAGAACTACTGTGTGTAGATGGAAGATAAATTAGAAATGTACATAAGCATTAAAGATTAAAAGCTTTGTGTAATATTTAGGAACTTTTATCTACTTTCTAAGAGCAATTGTATATTGTTGAAGGGATATGTTTAAGTGAATTCTGTTATTACAAGTATACCAACTTCAATATATGTGTGGGTAAGAATATAAAGGAGGGGAAGCAATATTGTATTTTCTTTCACAGCAGACATGGGAGTTGTACAGAGGTCTATTATCTCCAGAATGCTGAATATTAATTTTCAGAGAATGAGAATAAGATTTAGAGTTCTCATCTGGTCACACAATATTGAAATAGTGTCTAGACTTGCTGATTGGCATCAGAGTGCCTGTTTCTCATTAAAATGAAATACTCTAGCTAAACACAAGAGTAGTTTAGTCTTCAAATGAGATTTTATATTCAGAGCTGATATAATATGGTTCTCTTCTCACTATAGTCTATTATCACTCTGTCAAATTATGATACAAGATAACATGAATCTAGTTATAGGGACTTGAAGTCAAGATTTGGTAGCATTTAACACATTTTATGCTGGATAAATTTTCTTGATACTGCACACTTTCTACTAGGTCATTTGCAGACAAGTAGTTGATACAAAATTACTTAGTAGTTCAGATTGTGAACTGTGTCCCACTACTCATTGAGGGAATTTGCACTATCCCTTTCCTTCCTTTTCTTGAAAAATGTTGCCCTTACTTCTTATTTCCATAATATAATCATCTCATCCCTTCCACAAAAATATATAATTTGACTATTCTTTATATCCTATCTCTAGTGAATAATAAAATATGCTAATTATTAAAGTATAATTACTAGTTTCTGTCGCAAAAATTAAATATTTTGTGTGCTTCAATCTTTTGGTATTTTACAATGTTTACTCACTCAAACTGCACACTGTGAACACAGCCAATAGCATTTGTCTCTAGTGGCTTATGGTATATTTTATTCATTGAAACATAGGAGCTTAAAGTTATTATTGAATTGATTATTTTGTGATGCAGTTAATCTCCATAAGCATTACATCAGTTTCTTTTTTGGCTCAGGGCTATTCTTTAACATATCTTCTTAGTAAATTTGACTTGTAAAAATGAAGTCTTCACACCTCTTATTTATTCTGTCAGTATAACAGAAGCAAATTTTTCACCTATAAACTGTACTTGCAGTTAGACTTTAATGATAATTTTTTCTTGTACTTTAGAATGTTCTTAGTGCTGAAATCTCACATTAATATTCCAGTCCCAATGAATAACATTGTTTTATAGCCTGACTTTTTAGTCCATTCTTCTTGATTCATAAAACAGGTAGGTGGACTGTGAAGCATTTATCAGTAGATTCCATTTGAGACTTGAGGCTCCAGGGAGTGGGGATGCCTGGTGTGGTAGTGGAGAACATCCTCTTGGAGACAGAGGGGAGGAGGAATGGGATGAGGGACTGTGGAATGGCGGACCAGGAGGTGAGCAATGGGTTTAATGTTAAAAAAAATGTAATAGTGGTAATAAAAAAGTGAGTTTAACTTTATTTCAAAATCTGTTATTTTTTTCAAAATCAAAAAAGAACCTTGAATTACAGAATAAATTCCAACCACTTGAGATAATTTCTGATTTAATTGTCTAAGGGGAGATCTCTATTATTTTGCTCAAATGAAGATTTTGTAGAAAATAATTGTAAAAAGAAAGACATCAGTGACTTTAAGTAAATATTTCTTATAGCTGAGTTTCCTAAATTAAAGTACTTACAAAGGCAAATATTACTGTCAATTCTTCAAATAAAAGTATTAAATGTAGGCTCTTAAATATATGGCTTTGTACATTATTCATAAAATATGGGAATAACATAAATTCTGTAGCTACATATCAACTAGAAGGAGTTGGGGAATTTGGCTTTACTTGTTGGCAAAGGTTCTGAATAATCAAATTTATATAACTACTAGCCAAGGAAGAGAGATAAGACAGTATGTAATATTAAATTTGTAATTAAAAACATTTCATACACTGGTTAAGTTTTGTGTAAAGAATTCTTTAAGGAATGTTATCGGAGTATGGAAATCTGTCTTATTAAAGACAAATTCAATACATTTTAGCTTAGAATATGTTCAGTTAAGTAAAAGTGTTAGGAATTAATTTGTGTTATGATTGAAAGCAAGAATCAACATAGTTTAGATTAATTCATGGGTTCATTTTACTTCCCTGTGTAAAAGGCAAACAATACAACTAATGGCAGTAACTATGTCCCTGGTTTCAGTGCTTGTGGAAAGCAAAAACATACAAAGTAAATCCACTGAGAGAACTGAATTTGTATGACATAGTGCAGGTTTAAAATAAGCAAAAAGCATGGACACATTTTCAAAGGAAATGATGTTATGAGGGCAAAAACACTGAAGTAAGCAACTTATTTCTCATTATTCATATGACATCACTTGAAAAATAATCACTTTTGCTTCCGACACTGAGCAAGCAGTGACATTTTTGGCCATATTAAATTATCATGGTTGCAAAATATCCTTGTATTACATTTACCTGGTTGCATAAAAGTGTAGCCAACATGGCCTGAGAGAGCATGCAGCTTTTCTGAGTAAGTTAACTGACAAGATAACTTAAAGAGTAAGGCAAAAACTTGAGTATTTTGTGTAGAGAATGCTGTTTATTTTCAAAAGTTATGCCATTGTATAATTAAAGTATAATACTTATATATACATGTATATAGATACACACAGGTAAATATAGTTGGATGATTGTGTTGATGTATGTATGTACTGGACAATGATCAACTTAAAGTATTTAATATATCTAACATTTTAATTTTTATTATTTTGTGGTAAATATACTAACAATATATTCAGATATATATATATATATACACACACACACACACACACACATATTGTCTCATGAAGTTCAAATAACTATTCTTTCTATCTGTAACACACTGCCTAGAGATACACTCTTACAAATCTTCTTCTCCTCTACTCAATTTTCTTAGATAAACACTTTTAGATGTTATGTATACACTACAATATAGTATTTGCGTTACTTTGGCTGGCTAATTTCTCCTAAACTGGAATCCTCTGGGTCCTTCATATTGTCAGGAGAGATAGAGTTTTATGTCTTTTATGACTTAGATATAATACCAATTATTTTCATCTATGTTTCTGGCTTTGTGCATTCATACATCATACACCTTTTGAATAATGCTCAAAAGAAATGATTGTCTGGGTGTCTTCTTGAATAATGCTTCTATTTTCTTTGGTATATGCCAAATAATAGGATGACTGGATTCTAGAACTCCAATTTTGAATTTATTTTTCAGTTTTGGAGAAATAGCCACATGCTTTTAGTGGCGTTACAAGCTTAAACAACCATCATAGCACACAGAATTCTCATTTTCCTCAACTGTGACATTACTTATTGCTGCTTGAACTTTTGACAAGAGCCATTCTTACTCTAACAGAGAGCTATCATACTGTGTTTCTGACTTATATGTTCCTAATTAATGCTGCTGAGTACCTAAGGTGTTTGTTTGTTTGTTTGTTTGTTTGTTGACTTTGGCCATGTGTGTGCCTTCATTTGAGAAATATGTAATCTGTTTTAAGTACATTATTGACTTTTGCTGTGGAGTGGTTTGGATCTCTTAGCTATTTTAGATATCAACTCCTTATCAGATAGGCCATTGTTTTTTAATACTCTCTTCCATCCTACAAGTTGTCATTTTCCTTACTTAATCATTTGCCATAAAGCGCTTATTTAAAATCTTGTAAATCCTTTTTTTAAAATGAAACTTTTCTTTTTTTCATCTGTTTATACAATATATAAAAATCTGTTTCTAGGAAAAAGTCGTAAGAGTATGTCCATGCTATTTACTTCAAACTGCCACACAAGTTTGTATCTTGCTTTTTAAATCTTTGATGATATTTGGAGGCTTTGATGTTGTTTT
Organism: Grammomys surdaster; assembly: GCF_004785775.1. NCBI lineage: Eukaryota > Metazoa > Chordata > Mammalia > Rodentia > Muridae > Grammomys > Grammomys surdaster. The sequence goes on along the minus strand of NW_021604567.1, from coordinate 10,177,380 downwards.
TGGTTTGGTTTACTTTTGGTTCGATTTGCTTTGCTTTTTTTAGTTTGGTATTTATGTTTTTATTTTTTTATTTTTATTGAAAATAAAGTTCTCATACAATGACCCCAACCACAATTTCCCCCACCCTCCACTACTCCTAGCTTCCCCAGCACCTCCTCTCTCTCCCAGATCTACTCCTGGAGGGTCAATTTTCCTGAATTACATAATGAAACTCATTTTCTTTCAGTTTTTTGTTCTCTACATCTTTGCTAAAATTAGTTTGAGGTTACTTCTAGACTCTCCATTGCATTTCAATGGCCAACATTTTAATAACATGTCATGGTTTTCTTTAGTATACTCAGAAGAACAAAGAATCTAGAAGACACAACATTTCATTATGAAAAGCTATATTGTTAATACAAATAGAAAATCTTATTATTTTACATAAGCATAGTCATTATATTTCATGACTTTTTTGATTTATTGTAAATTTAAATAGTGTTTGTTGTAGTATATTTCCAGGAGGAAAAAGAAGTTTAAGTTTCAAATAAAATAAAGTGAGAATTCCATTTGACAAAATACGTAATATCCAATTTGAGTATCATCATTTTTGAAAGCATAGTGTAAGTGTAGAGAGAAACAGATTGTAAATTGAGTATGAATGACACTTTGGAGGAACAAGGAACAAAGTAAAAAGCTATCTATGTGTTACTTTAATATCCTGGTAACAGAATTTCTGTTACTTGTATGCATGAGGAAACTTGTTTGGGCTTCTGAAACTTTCAGAACCCTTCATTACATCCTGAAAGGGAATGAATGAAAGAACTATTAGTTCATGAGAGGAGAAAGGTGTGATCCTAGGTGCTCATGTCTCCACAAAATGAGGAAGCAGAGACTGCAAAATAAACTAGGTTAAACAACATCAGAAGCCTCATCCTGGAACCTTAATTCTTCCAGTTAGTTCCTCATCTTATAGATTCTGGTACCACTGAAAATACCACCAGCTCTGTTTATATAAAAAGCAGACATTATGGGAAAGGAAAGCTCCAAATTACGATGTAAAAGCAAAACTAAATATAATAGGAGGCAATGAGATGTACTTCTAATTTTTTAAAGTATTAATATGACTCTGAGGGGGACTCATAATTTTATTTGATTTAGTATTCATCATCCAATGGAGAATTTACATTAAAATATAAACATGAATTTACAAATGTTAACAAACTTTAAATCAAGAAGATTCGATAGAAAATTTTTTTCAGTGTCTCATATTTAATGCCAACCAAATGAAGAATTTTTGGTTTTTATATACACTACCTTTTCTAAGCATTGATTTTTTGAAGATAGTATATATTGACTCTCCAAATTATTGCATTAAATTATGACATCATTGGTGTATATAAAATGATAGTGAAACAAATGGAGTAATTTGATATTTTTGTAATTAATTTTAACATTAAGATTTTCACTGCTTAACATTAAGATCTTACATTAAGATCTTACACTGCTTAATTACCTGTGCATTGCTTCATACAGTAGAAGAAAAAAATTACAATATGATAACCTAGAATTTTATACTGTGCATCAAAATCCAAAATATATACATATTACCTACATTATGTTATGTTACACATAATAGGCTAGCCTCAAACTTACATGATCTTATATCAACTTTCTGACATACGTTACATGTGAGGCCACCATTAGTGACTGATCTCAAATTTTAGTAGGCTATCTTCTAGTCAAAAGAGAGAGCCATTTCAGTGTGAAAGTATACATGAGAACCATTCTTACTTCTTTTGAGATCAACTGGACAGAGAGAAACTACACTGTATGTGATGCTTCGAGAAATTCAAGAGAAAATAGATCTAAAGTTGTGAGTCAGGAGAATGAGTTTAAATATGCTTGATATGTTTGAGCACCAAATCAGATTCCATTTTATTGGGTCAAATGATTTTGAGTGGTACAGAAAGGTCTGCAGTCCATCTATGCAGGACATCTATCTCAAAGGCACCTCCACCCAACGAAGGAGTGAGATGTAGCTAAATCATTTAAAATAAAATCCAAGAACCACTTTAGAAGAGTGAAGAACAAAGCATGATTAACACCAGTCAGCCTGTTGAGAAATTTGTATGAGTGCATAAGTACACATGGTTAAATGTAAACTACTAAATTGTTAGAATAAAATAAATATTTACAAGGAAAATCATTTGATAGGATAAAATAATTTATTACTGAGATAAATATTAGTAATGTCACGTAGAACCCAAACAAATATAACATTTGCCCATAGTTTTACATTGTAAACTGTGATCGAAATATTTTACATGATGAGAAATGCCTCAGTTCTGTTGCCAAATGTAGAAGGCGATGTTAAATTTATTTATTTTTCTAGAAGTTTTGACTTTCAATCACTAATAGATGATCCTTTTTCCAGTAAAAATAGGAAGTATTTCCAGCATGTGATATTTTTCAAAATTTGGGGCAAATGTTAAACCAAGAGATATTACAGAAATTTAAAACAGAACTTCGATATCTAGGTCAGGCATTTCTCCTCAAATTCTTCAAGTATATATTTTGTATAGAATTATAGTTCATTTTCTCAAAAAATGACTTGATAAACAAAGCTATCATAATATATTTTCCAAAAGAAAGGATCAACTTTCTTATCTGATCTTATTAATTGGGCAACTGGCTATTTTATAGTTTAAAGGAACTTCTTCATTTATCCTTGTTTCCATTTTAGTAATTTCCTCCAAATTGAGGCATCTCTTCATAATGGGAGGAGGCAAATAGTAGGCTTATTAGTACACAAAATTTACAAGTCTCATTCTGAAACGTTCAAGGTTCTCCAAATCTGTACAAGCAGTAAGAGATGGGGGATAGAGAAGATAGTCTCCAACTATCAGAAATAAGTGCTAGTCACTCAGGAAGCTCTGGGTTGATTCTATAATGAATTGTCAGCAATGCAAAAAGAAGGGGGTTTATCTGTGATGTAGCTGCTTTCATTGTGTGTGTAACTGAAAGTCACACCCTGTAAGAAACTGATAAAGCTCAAGGATTCACTATTCAAGAATCCAGTAGAATCACATCCTTGGATTATTGCTATTGTCCTAGTAGACATGAATGAATTTCTGTTTATGTCTCCCTGGGAAGTCATACTACCATAAATTACCCCACCATTAAAAGAAAGCATTAGCAAATATGACACACTGTGATTTTGGTAGTATGTATATATTGTAGTTTGTTCCAATTTTGTAAATTAAAGAAGCATATTGATTTTTAGTATTTCTTTTATTTGTTCAGAGTATAATATAATTACATTATTTCCCCTTCTGTTTCCTCTCTGCAGCCTCACTCACATAAGCCCCTTGTGGTCTTTTTCTTATTTCTTTTTGTGTGTGTGTGTGTGTGTGTGTGTGTGTGTGTGTCTGGTTTGTCTCTGTGTGTCTCTTTGTATGTATACATTCCTGAGAACATAAATACTACCTACTCAATCTGTACAATATTACACATTTTTAGTACTGACCACTTGGTACTCAATAACTGCTTGGTATAGTCTTCCTTAGAAAAAACCTTTTCCCCCATTATCACTATTCTTTATTTCACTCTAATGTAGGGTGGAAAGCTTTCCCCAGTCCACATTATAAGGTCTATTAGTGTTGTTCTTGTTCAATTAATATTTAGGCCATCATGTAGGTGACCCTTCATAAGTGTAGCTTCTATTGTTGTGTGGAACTTCAATCTCACAACACACTCCCTGATTCTCAGGCCCTTACAATATTGCCAACGTCTCTTCTCCAAGGAACCCTGAACCTTTTGTGCAGGAGTTATGGTATGAATATATCATTAAAACTGGACTCTTCATCTATTATTTAAGATTGCTTTTGGTTTTCTGTATTAGTCCCTGTCTCTTGGAAAAAGGAAATTCCCTTGATGAGAGTTGAGGTTCATGCTGTTCTGTACTAATAGTGACAAATATTTAGAACTTAGAGAGAAATTGTTCTGGTTTAGTAAAGTGGAAGTTTCAGGTTCTTTTCCAAGATCCATGACTTCCCTGACCCAGGTTAATGGGCAAGGTTCTGAGTATCATGCATAATTTCACTTTGTAGAGAGGTTTTTAAAGTACAATCAAAGAGCTTTTGGCTGCTGGTGAGTTGTGGATTTCACCAATACACCGTAGGGTTATCATGCCTAGCTAGTCTTTGTTGTGATTTAGAGACAGTTAGTTAAAACTGCTGTTTGCTTCCCTTATTTGTAAACTTGTGTGGTGCTTTCTGGAACTATGAAAACTCGTCCTCAGTTAGGAAGAATGAAGGTCAGTTCCGGCCCAAAGGCCTATGAGATCTTTCTCTGAAATGCTTTATATTTTCAAAAATAGGGACTTACCTTCCACCTCTAGAAGGACAATTACAGTAACCAATGATGTTTTAGGGAATCTCTGGGAGAACACTGACCACTAACTCAATTGTGGGCTTCTCATGCCTGGTGTTTTTGTTAGACAGTCATGACTCTTGATGGAGCATGGGCAACCCAGATCACTCTCTCTCAGATTCATGACCTCCTTTGTTATAATTATCATTACATAAACACATATATTGTGGTGGTTTGAGTGAGACATTCCTCATGAGTCTTGAGCATTTGAATACTTGATTACCAGTTGGTGACTCCATCACTTCAATTCGTAAATTATGAAAATGTCACCGTTAATGCTCAACTTCAGATGAATCAGGACTATGAACCCCCTGATTAAAAGCTCAGAGAATATTGTGAAAAGTAGGCAGAAAAATCATGTAAGAGCACTGAGAATGAGGCTGTATAGCTATGAAATTCTCTCATCTAGACATGGCATACCAGCTTTGGGTATCTGCATAGTGATCCGCATGAGGTAAAGATTCATTATCTGAACATGAGTTGACAAATGCTAATATAAAGTTCTGACACAGTAATTGATGGCTGCAAAGAATGAGAAAGTCACTATAGATTGTGGATGTGGCCACAGGTAAGTTGCCCCAGTATGTCTATGAATGATCTACATCCATTCGTGTATGGTCAGCACTAACTGGATTCCACCATCAGGGAATCTAATAGCAAGGATAATTATTTTAAATAGCAAGTGAAGTTGAGAAGAAGCTGCCTGTTGTTTCCTTGAGAGAGCTGGATGGATGTGGTGTGTATGTGTGAGATCAAAACACATTGTATACATGTATGAAAATTTTAAACTATAAGTAGTATAATTAAAAAAAAATTGCCCTTTGTTTCTTCCAGAAAAAGTACTTGTCCCGTATTTCAACATTTATATTTCTGAATAAAGTCTCAATACCTCAGTGTCTGATTTGCAGAGAATGTATGTGGCTGGTGACAGATAGGATCTTGTTGAGCCATCCTTATCCATGACATGACTTCCATGATGTTAGATTATCCCTAGGCTTCTTTTGATAAAATTAAACATGTCTGCCTGAGATTTGGAACATCAATGAGACAGATAGCTTGTTCTGCCTGCCTCTGGCATCCAGTGATACAGGGATGTCTTGCTATGAATTTCAACCCCAAAGAAATCTATTTCTGGATTTCTTTTCAGGGACAGTTACATTAGAAGGATTTTCAACAGTTATTTTGCCACAATGTACAAAGAGTAGGTTGCAATATCTAACTATTTCTTAAAATCACTTACAAATCATTTACAAATTAATAACAAATATTTCTCATTTAGAATATATTCCAGAGTAGAACATTTAAGATATGATGCAGATAGTATGCCCGAAGTTTGAAAATATACATGAAACAATCTAGTGCCATCTTTTCTTTAGCTTTATATTGCTAAAAAAATTATTTTAGAAAAATATAAATATAAAGAATAAAATGCATAATTTCCTTTGTGATCATTCAATGCTATACTTGGTCTCTATTCTAATACAAGAAGCAGGCAAGGCCATGTAAAATAAAAAAGAACATCACAAACTCCAATATATAATAAAAAAAAGAGCAACAATATATTCTCATTTCATTTAGGAGAAGAATGATGACAATGGAATACTGGTCCTATAAATGCTGTCACAAACTTTGTGAGTCCATATGTATATCAGACTCAGGGAAATGACATTTTATTCAACTGGATCATCAGCTCTGGATCTTACAATTTTGCCCCTTTCTCTCTTATACTCTTTAGAAGAGGAGTTTAATTAAGTAACCTCATTTATAGCTACAGATGCTCCAAGGTCTCTCCCTGTCTGCACATTGTCCAATTGTATATCTGTATTAATTCCTATTTCCTGCAGGGAGAAGTTTCCAAAATGAGATTTTCAGTAATTTACACACATATGCACATAATCACAAAGGAAATATTTTCAAAATACAACTTACATTTTTACACATGCAAAGTGAGATATCTTGCACATAAAAAAACAGCCCCTAGAAGTCATCCTATTAAAAATCAAACTTTAGTACAGAAAGAGGTACATTTACTGAAGAGCCAATGACCAGGGAGACTCTACCACTCCCACCCCATACCATATAAGCTTCTGTCATTACTTATGTTGCTAGAATTGTTTTACTATCCCCTATTATTAAAGACACCACATGGATGGTACAGAGAAAATAACATGGAACTGAATTTGGAAAAGTCTTCGCTCTCTGCAAGCTTTCATAGATCAAAACCAATGCTAAGCAGAGAAAAAGAGGTATCAATGTCCTTACCAAATTGTGAATCACACTAACTATAAGATCAATGTGTCAAGCAAAATATGCCTGCTTGTGTCATAGTGGTAATGTTGGTATGGATAATTTACTATTCTTTGATTGGATTTGAGAAATACTCCAAGTATCCTCTTAATGTTTATTCTCAAAATTTGGTTCTAGCAACATGATTCTAGCTATAATTAATCACATCCTTATCAAAAGGTACAAGTCATTTTGAATAGTAATTAGGCTAAAATGGAAGATCAAAGCTGATATGTTTTCCCAATTTTTTGGATAATTCTGATAGTTATGTAACTAGAATGGTCAGCATAGAAAACAATCCTCAATCAAGCTATTGATTTCTAAAAAGCAGGACATATCATATCCTAGTCATCTCTTTAAAAGTTATACTATAGAAGAGATCTTAGAACCAGACTATGTCTAAACAACCTAGCATTCTGATAAAAATGACATTATTCTCACACAACTCAAATGTGTGGTCAGTCTATCAACACATTATCAATCCTCTATATTCCACAAAAAAGTTGTTCATTTTCAATAACAGGCTAGTGAAATTTAGATTGTTGAGATTTACTTTTCTGTAATTTTCTAGCACAATTTTATCATAACCTTAAGAAGTCAAATAATGTACAAAAGTCTAGTTTTATATTTCTACTGAAATTGAATTGTGCTGCTTCTGATAGTACAGAGCTTTTTATTGTTTGTTACTTTAAAACATGAAAACTATACCACCAAAATTAACAGAGTCTTGCTTGCTTCATTTTTGAATCAGTACCATATAAAGTTTAGATTAGTGAATAATTATATATAACTGAAAATATTTACTTATGTTGAGCCAGAAGAAAGCTGACATTTCCCTAGATAATTTCACTATAATGTAATCCAGGAAAAGCAGAAGTAATTGAGAAAACACAGTATTATTTCAATTACCTAATAAAACAGGTGCTGGAAGATAAACTATAAAGGATGAAATGATCTACTATAAACAAATATAGGTAATACTGAGGGGATATTAGAGTAGTCATACCTGGATAAATCACAACAGTAAAAAGACTCCATTGTATGCATTCAACATTTAGAGGAGAAGCAAATAACTTCTCCACATGGGCATGAGCATGCAGGTATAAACGTTGAGGGAAAACATACATTTGTGTTTTCAAAGCTGTGTGACTAAAACTTCAGTGTGCACATTCCTGGCAGAAGAAATGAGTCACAAAGCCAACTTTCCTCTTCTGAGCATCTGTTTTCTCCACATACTTTTGTCACTTTTGAGGACATTTCATTCTCCTAATAAGATTAACACTCTTCTGTTTAAAAGAAAAATAACAAAAACAAAACAAAACAAAACAAAAAACAAAACCCTCCTGTCCTTAATGTGATCATTGGTTCACTGCAATTATTTAAAATTCTTTTAATGTTTTAAGAATTAGCCAGCAGCACAGCCCTTCTATACTTAGAGAAGGGAGGAGATGTCAGGGGCAGCCCTGAAACCCACTGAAGGCCTAAAATCAGCCACAGGCCTAAAATCAGCAATAGGCCTGTCATACATGTATACTAACACCAAGTCTTGGGTCTCAGTGAAAAAAACATTGAAACAGATGGGTATAAGCTAATGTCAACAGGCAGCTTTTATGGAAATTTACAAGCCTGAGTAGTCATAGACCTTGTAAATAGGTAGCCTGGGCAGACAATACCAACTTAGATCAGGACAAGCAAGTCATAGGCAGAGTCATAGTGAATTGTCCCCTGAACCTCACCTAGCCGATACCCGGTTCTGAAGATATCTGTATTCCCCCTGAACACCCACACTCCAGTGTCATTCCCTACCCCACATCCAGCCTTTCTGTGTTTATAACCCCTGTGTCAATTAATTACGATTTGAGAAAAAAAAATTAATTTCAAAAAAAAAAAAAAAAAAAAAGAATTAGCCAGCAGCCTGTGAAATCTGGAATATAATTAAGCTGAGAGTTCTTTGAGCTTGTTGTCTGGGAAAAAGAACCCAATGATTTCTTCTACATTATCAGCAGAACAAGTCCAGTGATGACAGTACATTTATTTTCCCTTTTACCATGTTCTGAGATGAACATCAGACTCAGTCTTTTCCTGGTGAGTTATCTGATGTTTCCAATATGTTCTGTGTTTTAGTTTATGATACACTATTGTAACCTGTGGGAGCATCTCACACATTCATTATGGGAGTACAAGATAGGTTCCCAGTGATTAGGATAAACTGATCAGTATACTAAGTAAATCAATTATCTCACATTCCTGAAGGCTGCATCATTTTAGGTAAATATATCAGCATCTTTGTTTTCTGTTGAGTTTATTGTCTTCTTTGAAGATGGTACCATCGACAAACCTCAGAGGAGTGATAAGCTGTATTGTTGTAGGAAAAGGGTAAGCATGGAATAAATATTCCTTTAAAGACAGCAGCAGCCCCAGCTACACAGAGGGGCGGTGCCTTAGTGTGCTCACAGGTTTCACTTCTGTTGTACAGCAATTATTTTTCAATGTGTCTTATATTTATTGTTGTTGGGTTTTGTTTGCTTTGGTTTTAATTTTTGAAACAGCTTCATGGGGTAGCTTCAGTTGTTCTAACCACCACCCTGGAATCCTGCTGCTTCACCATTTCTAGCATTGACATTTTAAATACAGATTAACAAGCCAGGCTTCGACGTGAGCTTTGAGGTTGATAAAGTGTAATGTAATCTGTGTCTCTCCCTAATTGCTCAGGTGAGCATGAGTCAATTGTTTCCCACTAGAATATTTATGAGTTCGTCTCGTTCATCTATTGCCATTGCATTCAATTGTCATTAAGCTCTCAGATTTTCTATTTCAAAAAGAAGAAACATTCTTTATTTATCTATCCATTTTCCCTTTTTATTAAAAATATTTTTTCCTTTTGCAGTATTTTAACTACAGTTTTCCTTCCCTCTTCTCCTCCCAGTCCTTCTCAATCTTCACTCCATCTAGATTCCCTTTCTGTCTGTGTGGGGAGGCTCTCCAGAGTCTATGGGGGTGATCCTAGCTGAGATTCCTACCAGCTGGGTATACAAATCCTGACGTGACAACCTCCTATAGCCAGGTGAGACTTCCAGTGGAAGGACAGAAAGTCGGGGACAAGAAACCACCCACAAAACCTTCAACTCAAAATTTGCCCTGCCTTGAAGATGAAGGGAGAAAAGTGAGCAGAGAACAACCAAGCAATAATTGGCCCAACTTGAAATCCATCCTATATGAAAGAGCCAACCCTGACACTACTAATGATTCTCTGCTAACCTTTCAGATAGAAGGCTACCATAACACACTCCTAATGGGCATCATGTACCAGCTGATGGAAACAGATTGAGGGACCCACAGCCAAATATCAGGTCAAGCTGGAGGTGTCTTGTGTAAGAACAGGGATTGTAGAGGGTAGGGTTGATCCAGTTTGAGTGATCAAGGACACTACATGAGAACCAATTGTGGAAACTAACTTGAGCCCACAGAGACTCACAGAAACTGAACCACCAACCAAAGAGCATGCAGAGGCCAGACTGAGGCCTCCTACTACATATCTAGCAGATATGTAGATTAGTCTTTCTGAAGATCTCCTAACATTTGGAGAGGCGGGTTTGTCTTTGACTCTGTTGCCTGTCATCCTTTACCCTAGTTTTGGTCTTACCCTAGCTTGACTGCCTGACTGGGTCTCAGTGGGAAAAGATGTGCTTAGACCTGCTGTGACTTCATGTCCCAAGGAGGGATGGGTCCTCAGAAGGTCTTCTACTTCTCTGAGGAGAAGGAGAGGGAGTAATGAGGAAAGAGATTTCCAAGGGTGGGACTAGGAAGAGAGGATGGGGATGGCTTTGATCAGAATGTAAAGTGAAAAAATAATCAATCAATGGAAAAAAATACAACAGGCTTTGAAGAAGTAACAACCAAATATAACAAAATAACGTGAAGTAGGATGAAACAAATAACATCACATCAAACTTGGACAAGGCAACCCAACAGAAAGTAGAGAGACCTAGGAGAAGAGAAAGCATCAGAGATATACCACACCACACACAGGAGCCACAATAAAATATTAAACTGAAACTTATAATATATATTGTTGAAGAGGATATGGTGCAGATCCTTGTAACCCCCATATTTCTTCTTCAGTATCTAAGTTTATATGAGCCTTCCTCAACTGATTTAGATGGCCTTGTTCTTCTGGTATTCTTCATCATCTCCGTATCTGCTTCCTCTATGAGACTCCCTGATCTCTAAGGTGAAGGAATTGATGGGACATTCAATGTAGAGTTACCAGTTCCAAGATTTCTCTCTTTGAGTAATGTCTAGCTGTGGGTCTTTGTGTTTGTTCACATTTGCTATAGGAGGAAGCTTCTCTGGCAATGACCTAATAAGCCATTAATAAATGAATATAGAATAGTATTATGAAGATTTCTTTTCCCAGTAGTATTTGGTCTTACTCTAAATTTCTGAGCTGTCTATTCCATGGTTCTTGATCATGTAAGCAATGACAGTTATGGGATTCATCTCGTAAAGTGGGCTTTAAATCAAATCAGATATTGTGGGATACTCCCATGGTTGCTCTTACATATGCTGCAGGCATGACAGGTTGTAGATCAAGTGTTTTATGGTTGGGTTGGTGTATATGTGTCTGTTTTGGTAACATACAGAGTACCTTCCCACAACAAAGACACTAGAACATATGGGTAAAGATTCTAGGTAAGCACCAGCACAACATTTCCATGATCAATGAGTTATGTAAGTGTTATCTTCAGAAATGAGTCCTTGACTTAAGTTTTCAGATAGAAACCTACTGTCTTAGCAACAGCCTGGGTTGTTTAGGGATTTACATGAAACCCTTTGGCCAACAACACAGTTAGATTGGTACTAGATGCATTGTTGGGTGACAGGATATTTCCAGATTGGACTCCATTTCGCTCATTGTTTGGAAATTTTGTTAGGATCACCTTCATATATTGTAGGAAGTTTCTACTGTACTAGCTTTCCAGACCACTGCTCAAATGCCTCCTTAGTTTTTGCTGTTTCTCCCTACATCCCCATCCCCAATCTCATAGTCCCTCTGCATTCCCTCCTGATCTTACTTTTCTCATCCTGCCTGTTTCCAGTCTACCCATACAATCTATTTTATTTCCCTCTCCCAGGGATGTCCATTTTCCACTCCACAAATTTCTTACTGTATATCTAACTTCTCTGGGTCCATGGAGTATACCTTTGTTATCATTTATTAAATGACTAAAATCCACATATAAGCAAATATATACTATATTTATCTTTCTGGTTCTGGCTTACCTTACTCAGTATGATTTTTTTCATGATTTTCTTTTCCTAGCTTGATCCACTTCCTTACAAATTTCATGATGTTATTTTTAACAGCTGACTAATACTCCCATGCATAAATGTACCACATTTATTTTATTCACTCTTCACTTGAGGAGCTTGTAGAACATTTCCTGGCTATTATGAGCAGAGCAGTAATGAATATAGTTGAGCAAGTGCCCTTGTTGTAGGATGAAGTATTCTTTGAACATATGCACAAGAGTCTTGAGAGAGATCAATTTCCCATATTCTGAGAACTACCATGTTCATTTCACATGGCTGTATAAGTTTGTACTCACACCAGCAATGGATAGTGTTTCTCTTATTCCACATCCTTGTGAGCATAAGCTGTTATTTGTGTTATTGGACTTAGCTATTCTTACATTTGTAAGATGAAATCTTAAAATACTTTTGATTTATATTTACCTAATTACTAAGGATGTTGAATATTTATGTAAGTGTTTTCCTTCCATTTGAATTTTCTCTCTTGGGAATTCTCTTTTCAAATAGACACATTGATAAATGGAATGAAGTAGAAGACACAGTCATTAGCTAACATAGCAAAAAACACCTGAAAGCAGCAAGCATGGAACAAATATTCTCCTTAAGGGCCCCAGGAGTCCCAGACATAAAGAGGGGAGGTGGCTTAGGCCTGATCAGTGCTCTGCACACTGAAAAAAGGGCAACATCTTCAAGATATGATGTTGGTCAACCTGGCTACATGAAGAAAATTTTTGAGAAAGAAGCCAGAAATACACACTAGAAAAGAGACAATATCTTCAACAAATGACATTGGTCAAACTGGCTACATGAAGAAAAAATGCAAATAGATCCATATTTATCATCCTACACATTCCTACAAACTCAATTCCAAAGTAATCAAACATACTAACATAAAACCAGATAGAATGAACCATCTAGAAGCGAAATTGGAAAATAACCATGAACTCAATAGTGCAAGAAAAGAATTTCTAAACAGAACTGGTGATAGTGCAGGCAGTAAAAAAATAACTGAGTTGCGTAATTTAGTTATTCATTAAATGAATATGATTCATAAACCTACCTCTTCCTTTTTAGAACACATACAGATAAAAATATAAGTTTAGAAAGACCTGAAAGTCCTATTTTCTTATCATTATTTGTTTCTGTGGTACCATTTTAAAGTATACTAAGAAGATGCCTTCAGCCTCTGACCTACTTCTAACTCTTCCCTTGCTTGATGAATAGCGTATCAGTAAAAGCTCGTGACAAAGTAAGGTAAGAAGCATTTCCACTTGGTACACTCGTTGTACAAGTCAGAACATTTCTGTCTCCTCTTAGACTTTAAGAATGTGAATACTGATGACATTTTTTAATATACATATTTCTGAACACCATTTATCTCTAGTCATAGTGAAGAATTTTACTTCAGTGACTGAGGCAGATTATTTTATGAGTGATGTGAATGATTTTTTTGCTTCATAAAACAAAAAGGACTAAACTGAGGTATTCGGTATGTATAGTGGAGTAGTGAGAAAGGGAAGTTAGTAACATATACATGGATGGGAACTGTCGTTTTCTCTTGTCAAATAAATCAAAGGATCACTATCTACATTTTGTATTAGTGCCTGTGTAATGAGATTTAAAATATTTAACAATTTCATTGCTATTTTTGCCTTAGTTGAAAAGATGCTTGTGATTAATTCACAGCTGATAATTTATAATTTTTGGAGCCCCCCCCTCATGTCTCATACGTAAAATTGTAGTGTCTCTGGGTGAATTTTCACAAAGAATGTCTCATATTTTACATTTTGGCTCGAGCATCGCCCGCCCTGCCTTACTCTCAATTTAAAACACTCAATGGAATAAACTTTAAGTGGATATGAATCATAGGAACAAGCCCAGAATATTATAACTTTTCAAAAATATCTCCACCATTTGTGACATATTAGAATTAATGAGCATGAAAATAAAGTGCTTGAGGCTGAAGCTCTTAAGACCCATGGAACAGTGCTGCCTGACTTTGGAGAGCTTCTTTGTTCTCTGTTTCCTCACTATAGGAGAGATGTTCTTCAATGGGCCAGTCATATTTGTGTGTGTATGTGAAGAGTATAGACAAAGATATTACGTGCTAAAGTATTCAAGAACTTAGGTTGGCCTTGTTTTAACATTTGCAGTTTTGTGCCACTCCATTCAATGCAGACTATTTCTAGCAGATTACAACTATCCAAATATACAATTGGAGATAAGTAAATATTCTTTTGAGTGCATATATATATTAAATGACTTACAGATGTGGTTTCTGTTTTATTTTATAAAACAATCATATGATAAATAATTTTTCTCTTTTCTGAATTATTAGATATTAATTTACTTAAATTTTTAATTTTTGAAAATTTCATACATATATCTAATGTGTTTTGAAATCATCTACATGATATATGATACAAAATGGGGAAAATAATGATTTGTAGTCATGGCTGTGCCTTCATAAGTGTCTTAGGATGTACAGTTCTGTAGATTTACAAGATTATGAGGAGACATATTAGGTTGTACTGTTCTTACAATGTAGACAGAGTAACATTTTGTGTATTGTGACCTAAAGTTGCTGAATAAAATGTAGAAAAACTCTTTGTTTTTCTATATAAACAAAACATTTCTCCAAAAATGTAGAGCATTTCCTTGACTTAGATATTTATAGATTTTTAAAAGTGGCTCAACAATATTCTGATATTATCTTCTTTGTTCTAGGTTGTAAGCATTCTTGGAACAATAGAGGAAAAAAATAACCATTGCAATTTTAGAAGTCACAGGTATATTCACTTGTTGGTTTAACTATTGTCAGATATTAAATCACTGAAATGTATTACACATTGTCATATGACAGAAACATTATGAATAAACATAAAAAGTAACTATAATTTTTAGAGGATTTTTTTTTCAAAAATCGCCTCAATGTATTATGCTTTCCTCCTGAAAATCAATCCTGAAGTGCTTTGCATCTGTATATTTTTACAGACTTATCATTAGCAAATTGGGATTTTGTCAACTCACACTGCCTGAGAACTTTGTAAACAACTCCCTTTTAAAGGCAATCAGAAAACTCTTATCATCATGCTCTTAATTTGTAATCAACTTTTGATATAGAATACTGATTTGTTTCATAAAAGGGAGTTGTGAGAACAGACACTTCATTGATAATAATTTTGGCAATTAGAATAATAATTAGCTGCAAATCTCTCATTGAAAGAACATGCAAATTAGTTTGGAGAATCCTCAAAAGGTAAAACCAGAGCTGTCATAGCTATGCCACACCTGGGCGTTCACTCAAAGGGCTGTATTTGACTAGAGATGTGCTTGTTAATCTGTGTTAAATACTGCTCTTTTCACAATACCCAGGAAATGTAATCAGCTTAGATGCCCATCTACAAATGAATGCATATTGGAAATATGTTACATATACAAGGTGGGGATTTACTCAATGATGAAATCGTAGAATTTGCAAAACTGTGGACGGAATCCAAATATATTATATGGAATGGGGTAGTCACGATCAGAACAAAAAGCATTTTGTTTGTTTATAAATGAAATTTAGATTTCCATTTTATCTTTGCTTACTTATGCCAGTCTGAGCATGTGGCAGGAAACTGCAGAAGGGAAACAGAAGGAAAATAATAGGTTTCAAGAGAGGTTGAGAGACCAATTAAACTTATGTGACATAAAAGGGAAAGGTGGAAGGAATACTGGAGGTGGAATGGTTACCAGAAATTTGAGAAAGAGAAGGAGAGTAATCAATCAAAGGTGAGTGTGTATTATAAATTCAAAAAGAAACCTCTTACTTTGCTAGGGGTATAAAATTTTTAACAGAGTAATATGGTTCAGGACTTTACTTGGAGCCCTCTGGAGCAAGGACAGGAAGATCTGGGAGTTCAAAGCTAGTCTGGTCTACATAGTTCATATCTATCCAGGGCTGCAAGTAAAATCATTCATCAAACATAATTATAAATTAATGAAATGTAATCACAAATATAAGACATCAAATTATTATACTACAATCAATAAAATTATGTGTTTCATAAAACTATCCTTTTTCTTTTCTTTTTCTTTTTTTTCGTCAGTCATGAGAAGTCCGACTTATTCATTGTGTTAGCTTCTATTTTCATAAAATATATAATTGTGGTGGTTTGAATGAAAGTGTCCCCCATAGACCCATAGGGAGTGACACTATTAGGGGATGTGCTCTTGCTGCAGTACATGTGCCCTTGTTTGAGAAAGTGTGGAACACTTTGGAATTTGGAATACAAAAGTCAGTGGTCATTTTAAGCAGGGCTTAATGGGTTATTTAATAAGAGCATGGAAGATAGTGGTGCTTAGGGTGCTTTGGACTGTGGGGGCTCAGCTCAAGGGGTTTCAAAGGTGAAGAATATTAATACATAGCCTAGAGATGGCCCTTGATATATTTTGGTGAAGAATATGGTTGCTTTCTGCCTTTGTCCACAAAATTGAAGAGTTGTATATTGATAGCTTTGGCAGAGATTCTCCCAGCCTAGTGGTGATTGAATTTCTTCCTTATTAGTAGCCACACTGATGAAGATCTATAGTGAAGATCAGCAAACTGGGCAAGGAAATATACAAAATGTAAAGTTTAAGGGGAAAAGGGTTACTAGGAAGTGTTAACAAATTAAAGTCTGATGCTACATGATATAAAGGTACCAGTGACATCAGAAAGACTACCCAGCTAAGCTTCAAACTTGTGAAAAGGAAAATACAGAAAAAAATGAAAAGGAATTAAAGAAAACCTTAGGGCAGGGCATAGTTGAGCATACCTGTAATTCCAGCACTCAGAAGGCAGAGGGTTGTGGAGATTGAGGGTGAGTTAGTCTACAGGCAAGTTCCGTGACAGTCAAGCATAGGAAGTGAAGGAAACAATTTAAAACCCAAAGCTCATGGAAATGTGTTTGATTCAGGGGGTTGGGAGGGCTTTTAGCAGCAGCAAGCAGCAAAATATGGCAGCTTCGACCATTGTTTATAGCTTTAGAGTCAAGGATACAAGAAAGGGGTTATAGAATCTCCCTCCATGGCAAAGAAGCTTCTCTGCATGGAGGCCTAAAGAGTCTATTGACTAAAACTGTGAAGGTGAAGCCTGATTGCCTTAAGGACCCTGTCATGGTGTTATTTTGTTGTTTTTGTTTTTGTTGTTGTTGTTGTTGTTGTTATGGAAATATATCACAGTAACTCTTAGAAAGAAAACATCAAAACATTTAATTGGGGCTGGCTTAAAAGTTCTGAAGTTTAATCTATTAGTGAGATGATGGGAAGCATGGCAGTAGGCAGGTAGACATGATGCTGGAGAAAGAAAGGAGAGGCCTACATCTGGACTGACAGGTAGAAAGAAAGGAGCCTGGCTTGAGCATTTGAATCCTCAAACCCCACTCCAAGTGGTACACTTCCTTAAACAAGGCCATAGTTACTCCAAGGGCATAACTCCTAAAAGTACCACTCCTTGGTGTTCAAGCATTCAAACACATGAGTCTATGGGGGCCATTCCTAGTCAAACCACTAACACCACAGACTACAGTATGTTGGACATGCCAGAGTATAGCTGGAAAAGCAGGGCTGCCTCTATGTAAATGCTGGGCACCATGCAGCTGCAGAAGCATCTCCTGTAGGAAGACCTAATTGAGGACTGCCTGAGAGAGCAAAGTTGTCTGTGACACCAGCATTCCTCCAGGAGGACCTAGTTGAGGACTGCCTGAAAGAGCACGTATTTCTAGTGCAAATAATGCCAGCCAATCAGACACTGCTGTTTAGAGTAGGTACTTTCTTGGGATCAATGGTG
Organism: Grammomys surdaster; assembly: GCF_004785775.1. NCBI lineage: Eukaryota > Metazoa > Chordata > Mammalia > Rodentia > Muridae > Grammomys > Grammomys surdaster. Next base: position 10,159,553 of record NW_021604567.1, on the reverse strand, counting down.
GCATGGATGAAGGGTAGTAAAGAAGCTTCCAGCAGTGCTCAGATGAGCTGGCTGCAGCATTTCTCACCTGTTTCTGAGGCCATTGACTCTGTGTAAACTTGCCCCCAACACCCAAGAGCAGGTATGGTTGAGCTGAGAGCTCTGCAGGCAACATCATGGGATACCAGCTAAGGAAAGCTGCTCATAGGCAGTGGAACCAGCCCAAGAGAAAGAAGTGTGTGGTGCTCAATAAAGCTGAAAGGAGTTGGAGACCTAAAGAGCACTTTGACAATTTGACATGGAAATGTAGAATTTGTAGTACACCATCCTGGGTTTCAGTCTTGCTTTGCTCCAGAATTTTCTCAACTATGTTGTGTTTACTCCCCTTTGGAATGATAATGTATACTCTATGCCATCTTATGTTGGAAGTATGTGACCTTTTTTATTTTGACTTGCCTAAGGTTTCAGTTAATATATTCAAATGGGTCTCAAAAAAAGACTGTGAACTTTCGACCTTTATATAGTGTTGAGACTAATAGACTATGAGGACTTTTGAAGTTGGACTGAGTGCATTTCTGCATTATGATATGGCTACAAGCCTGTTGGGTCAAGAGAGTGGAATGTGATGGATATGGTAATTTAAATGAAAATGGTCACCATAGGAGCACAGGGAGTGACACTCTTAGGATGTTTTGCCCTTTTTGGGTACGTATTACCTCAATGGAGAAAGTATGCTCTGGGAGTCGGTTTGAGGTTTCTGATGCTCAAGCCAGGCCTAGTTCTCCCTCTCCCTCTCCCTCTCCCTCTCCCTCTCCCTCTCCCTCTCCCTCTCCCTCTCCCTCTCCCTCTCCCTCTCCCTCTCCCTCTCCC
>NW_021604567.1:10141513-10158304 GCF_004785775.1 Grammomys surdaster | reverse complement strand
CTATCATGATGATAACTCTCTCCCTCCCCCTCTCCCTCTCTCCCTCCCCCTCCCTCCCCCTCCCTCTCCCTCTCCCACCATGACTGCAGTCCAATATATAGAACTCCCAGGTCCTTCTGTAGTACCATGTCTACCTATAAGTAGCCATGCTTCCTGCCATGATGATAATAGACTAAGCCTATGAACCAACCTGTATCTTTACAGTTGTGTAAAGATAACTTTTCTTTCCTCCGATGTAGTTGTCACCTTGAAGCTTACTGCTGAATGATCTCAATTATTTGAGTTCTCTTCAAACTCTTGCTGGCTGGTTCATCTCAGCTGCTCTGGGTAAAACTCCTCTCCACTGAACTGAATCAAACTGGCTTCTTTCAGCTTCTCACTAAGTTGTTCTGCTTGGCTTCAAACTAATTCTAGCAACTGGCTCTAATCTTTTGACTCCTTATTCTCTGGCTTCAAGTCTACCTATTCTGACTACACTGCAATAACTGCACAAACTGGAACTTAGGAATGAACTCAAATGAACTCATCTGCACTCAACTGAACTGCACCAACTAAACTGACTCTTTCTTCCTGAGTTTCTCATAAGTAGCATCTCTTTCCTGTCTATTCTTCTGAGAATTGGGCATATCCTATCTCTGAGTCAGTCTTTCAAAGCTTTCTCTGATTTTTCACTTTGCCCCTTAAATAGACATCACTTTCAAACATGGCTGCTTCCTTCTAAAAACTAACCTTGCTTATATTGTTTGAGATTAACGGTGTGTTAAGGGTGTGTCTGTATTCCACCTAGAGGGATTAAAGGTCTGTCATTTCAGCTGGGTTGCACAGACCTAAGTCTTTAAGTGTGATTCTTTGCCAGAGTAGCTATTATGCTGGATTGAAATTCCTCTATAGAGTTGCTGTAGTCATGATGTCTTTTCACAGCAATAAACTACTAACTAAGACAATCATAATATTTTGTTTATATCATTTTCTACAGTGTAAACATATTTTCCTATCAATATGGAGTTTTTGAACCAAGAAGATATTACAGAAGGGAAGATGGTACCATACTTCTAAAGTCATCAACATAATGCTTAATTGTACAATTATTTAAATACAAGTATTTCTTTAAAAATCTCAAATTAACTTAGGCAAATGGATGGAACTAGAAAATATTATCCTGAGTAAGGTAACCCAATCACAAAAGAACACACATTGTATGTACTCACTGATAAGTGAATACAAGCCCAAAAGCTCAGAATACCCAAGATGCAACTCTCAGACTATATAAAGCTCAGAAGAAGGAAGACAAAAGTATGGGTGCTTCAGTCCTTTTTAGAAGTAACAAAACACTCAAGGTAGCAAATATAGAGACAAAGTGTGGGGCAGAGACTGGAGAAGGGGCTGTCTGGAGACTGCACTACCTGGGGAACCATCCCATGAGCAGTCAACAAATGCAGAGACTGTTGTGGATTCCAAGAAGTACATGCTAACAAGAGCCTGATATACCTGTCTCATGAGAGGCTCTGCGAGAATCAGACATATACAGAGGCAGATGTTCACAGCAAACCATTGAGCTGATCATGGAGTCCTTAATGGAGGAGGTAGAGAGAAGACTAAAGGAGCTGAAGGGGCTTGAGGCCCCATGGGAAGAGCGACAATACCAACCAACCAGTGCTCCCAGGGTTTAAACCACCAACCTCGAAATACTTATGGAAGGACCCATGGCTCCAGCTGTATATGTAGTGGAGGATAGCCTTGTTGGGCATAGGTGGGAGAGGACATCCTTGGTCCCATGAAGTTGGGATGCCCCAGTGTGGGGGAATTCGTGGGCAGGGAGGCGGGAGTGAGTGGATGGGTGGGTCCACACCCTCACAGAAGCAGGGGGAGGGGGTATGTGATGGGGGGTTTGTGGGGAACCTGGGAAAAGGGATAATATCTGAAATGTAAATAAGTAGAATATCCAGAAAAAATACATTACAAAAACCTACTTAAGATTTAAAAATTCTCTTTCTTAACCAGAAAAAAACTCTCAAATTAATTTTATTTTATTTCCTTCTATGTAGATAATCATAATTTAAAGTATTATTGTTTATTCTAGAAAGATAATAAATTCTAATAAATTGTCACTGAGAATCAGGTAGTCCTGGGATTTTTAATATATGTATATGTAGGCTGGAACATGGAGAAACCCTGCTAGCGAATTAAGTTTTAAGAAGATATAAAATGGATCAAAGTGAACAGGAAAGAAGCAGACAACAGAGGACACCTTTTGAACTTCAAGACTCAATATTGCCTTAAGCAACAGCTTTCCCTTTGATATCACAGATATGGAAGCTTCAAAATATCATTTTTCCCTTAAACCTAAATTCTTGATTAAGTTTTGAGGACAATGTATAACGGATGAATGAAGACATGAATCATAACATAGGTGGAGACAAGCATAGTTTAATGATCTTTAAATACACAGTCACATATGAAATATAATCTACAAGACAATTTTTGAGCATCTAGTATGTTGTAGCAAAATTTATACCTGACATTCATTTATGGCCATGTGTCTATTTCTTATAAATGGTCTCAGTTGTTTAAAAATCATTTTGGGAATTTTATTTTAGTCAATGAAATAAAAGCCATTAGCTTTAAGAGTCTGAGAACTGCAGGTAGAACACCAATGTTTACTATGACTTCACATTAGATCCTATAGTAATTAAACACCAGGATATTAAAACTTCCTATTGAGTTTTTCATCAACAATGAAGAAAGCTTCAACAAATTTAGAGGTAGAGTTTTTCTCTACATTTCTGGTCCTTTTCATTCATTCATTCATCCACTCACTCACTCACTCACTCACTCACTCACTCATTCATTATTGTCTTTGGTCCCTATCTTGCTCTACATGTAAAAAGTCTTTAAAAGTTAGCACATCTATATACATCATTGGCGACATATATGTGCATCCTGCAGTGTTGAAGGCAAAGAGAAAATGGAACTGTTTTATTCCCAGGTGTTCTTTAACATAGAAGATTTGCACATGTAATAACAACATAGCTTGATTATGGATTATTTCTGCTTTTTTAAATTTAATGTAGAATGGCAATGCTGTTGATTAAGACTCCATACCATATTAACCTATGTTCATATATTTTACACTGAGTAATTCATTAGCCCATTTTCTTATAATAATTTCCCCAAGGTGTAAATACATTCTTTTAATACTTAAAAAATCATAGTGATTTTTCTCTTTATTAACAAATGTTTTGATTTCTTCTAATTTGTGATCAGTGCTCTCCAATATGAATGGATATCTGACACACATTTCCAATGCCATTCGTGAAAGCTACTGTAATAATTGTGCCTGTGGTGTTTAGCCTGCTGAAGCTTATAGTAAATGATTCACTTTTAGTTATTAAAATTAATCCCCCTCATAGACAGGAAGATTCTGAAATAAACAAATGACAGGTGCTTTGTCCAAGATCTAAGATTACAGTTGACACAGGTGCTATTTTAACTAACCATTCTCTTTCCAGAATCATGGTTGGACTAAAAAGTAACTGAAAGCATTTTAAAGGGTTTTAAACATTATTTTAAATTCTTTAACATTTCCTTCTTGTCTTTAAGAACTCTGATGGAAAAACTCTACCATCATCATTTCCTCATTTGTCTGCTTCTCCCAAGCAACACAAGCGTTTCCTCTAAGCTGTCTCCTTGTTTATTTGAATTCTGAAAATGTACTGCTCCTTAAATACTCCCATTGAATCTATACATACACACTTGATGATAATAATAGTAGTAATAATATTAATAATGATGATGATGATGATGATGATGATAATGATGATGATGATGAGGAGGAGGATGAGGATCTTCATCATAGTAAAAACATCCCTTTATTTACCAGTTTGGGTTTCATATTTTACCATTAAACAGGAGTTATTTATTTGAGTATTAACATGCACTGTGTATATTGATGATACCTGATAACCTGAAATTAACAGATGTCTGCATAATCAACTTATTTCTTACATAGGACTCATTAACTTGTAATTTTTATCCATCTTATTCATAAAATTGTGTTCAATCATGGATAGTCAATAGGTTTTCTAACTTTATAATAAGGCCTTTGTGCATTCTTTCTTTCTTTGGGCATATTTCCTTTTCTCTACTCATGAAAACTGTATTCAACATGGTTACTCACCTCTTGAATTTCACATATGTATTTCCAATATAGTTATATTTACATCTGGTAGATGACAATCCCACTATAAGAAATATACTCCAAACAATCTCACTCCATATTGCCCATGCTTCACTCTGCCATGCTCTCACGATAGATGGGTTTCTTTCAGAGTCCATGAAATTCTTTTTAGTTTTCATGGACATCCTATTGGAAAAGAAATGTGCAACTTCAATTTTAGTCGCTTTGTTTTCCTGCATATTTGATTTTAATTCTTTAACATTTCTTTTCCTATTGTAGAATTTCCTTTTAAATACATATAACTTATTCCTATGGGATCTCCATTTTTCAATAAAAGGAAAATTTGGAAGTATTTCGGTGTGGCTATACTTCTAGGCCTAATATTAAGTTTGTATATTTTGTAAATATGTGAAAATAGTGATTTATAAATATTTATTTAAACATGCCCTCTATGGTTGTTTTTTAGTAATTTCCTCTAACAACTTTGTAAAACCATTCAACTCCCATTGACATTTAGTGGGCAGGGCTCGAGCTATTCTTTCAAAAAAGCTGCATTCAGTTTCTCTCATTGTTTTTAAACTTACATAAAGTAAGCATTCTCAACACAAAGTCTTTTATACATTAGAAACTAGTGTGTATTTATTTTTAGTGTTGTTTATTCATTTTTTTGTCTATTAACGGTGGAACAATGTCAGAATTTTTCTCTGTGTACATAATTTAAGCTCCAAACTACCAACTACCCAGATAAATCTATAACATCATTTGTGTGTGGAGACACATGTAGGAGGAACTCTTTTTAACCAGAGAAATCATGAAAAATATATCTCTTCATTTCTTGATCTTTAGCCAAAACTACAACAGTATAGCCCCCACTGTCATAATTACTGAAAGTCATTGAGCTAAATATATTTTTCTTCTTCTCTTCCCTTTTCTCCACCCTCAAGACATTTGTGAAAATACGTCTCTTAACAAAATTTCTCGATCTTAGAATATCTCCACATTCTTACAGAATTTCCTTTCATAATATATTCAATTAAAGTATTATATGAGCTGACCGTGTGGTGGCAAAATACAACTTTAATCATAGCACTCAGGAGGAAGATGCACATTGATCTCTGATCCAGTTTTATGGACTTAGTACCAGGATAACTTGGGCTACAAAATGAAACCCAGTCTCAGAAACAATCACCAGGAGAACATGGTCCATTAATCAACTAAGCAGAGTTCATAGGTATTCACAGAGATTGAAGCCACAGTGACAGAGCCTTTATGTGTCCCTGGAGGCCCTGTACAAATTTGTTATGGTTGATAGCTTGGTGTTTTTACAGGACTGAGTGGGGGTGTCTTTTTGCTTTTTCACTTGTAATTGTGTTCGTTTTCCTACTTGTGGTCTGCCTTCCAGCTCTGATATGAGGATTATGCAAAGTCTGTAACTTGTTATGCTGTGTTCAATTGATATTCCTAGGAGATCTTTTCTTTTCTGAAGGGAAAAACAAAAGAGTAAGTCTGGTGAAGTGAGAAGGTGGAGAGTAACTGAGAGGAATGGAGGAAAGGGAACTTGTTATTGGATTGCATGGTATGAGAGAAGAATAAAAATATATACTATAATTTCGGTACCTATATACATTTTTGTACATATATACGAAGCATTTTAACCTTACCTCCACCTGACAAATTCCCTCCAATTCTCCACAGGAATGAGCAGCAATACTCATTCTTCATGTGATGTCCCTTCTTTTTATGGTGATTATTATTTACGGACCTTTTGAGTCCAGTTAATGTTGAGTATGCATGAATCAAGGTGGGGCCATTCACTAGGGAACAACATCTATACAGAGAAGTGACTCTTCTCTGCATCCAGCAACTGACAAGAGATCATTTACAGAAGTCCACACTTCACAACTGCCCTCACTGTCCTCTCTGACTCCTACCTTATTTGCTCCAAATTTCTTTGATTCTTTCTGAGCCACTATGATGGGGAAGGTTAATATAAATAACCCACCTACCTATGCCTGAATATTCAGTCTCTGTTTCTCAGCATTGTGACAAGTCATAAATTTCTGCATTATCTACTACACACTGCATTATGAACTCAATCAGGTGAAAATGAATAAATACATAAATATTTTTAAAGCATGATGTTGAAAACCAGTCAAAAGACTGAACCCATTGTGTGTAACGCCTGAGAACTGAGAGAGAGACTCCAGGAAAAATGGCAGAGGGACTTTTACTTCAGGTGCATTTGGTCCCCTGGGTTGTTCCTAGCCACAATATCATGCCTCTGGAGAAAACATTTACATTCAACTCATCAGATACGTTTACTTTTATTGGATATCAACTTATAGCTATGGACTTGAGTTTGGTCAACATACTCTGAACCTGGCTTTGGCCTTCTGCCTTACTTTCATATTTTCGCAGATATAATCTATAGTACATGCCAGAAAACTGTGCTTAAAATGGTTGGTCCTGTGAAAGGACAGTTCTGTTAATATTTAATTTACTGGCATGTATTTGCTTTCTTTGTTACATTTGTATATAAAAGTGCACTAAATCGAAATAAGTATGTCTATGGTATTTCACTGTAGTCTTAACTATTCTTTCAATCCTCAGAACCCAGGTCTTTTAGACACAGGTGTGTATAATTCTGCCTGAAAGTTGATAGGAAAACATGAAGTGAGGAAGAAGAAGATATGAAGGGCTTCCCTGGTAAAAGCTATGTAGTAAGAATCTTTACATACTACACGGAAGCATCCCCTATCATTAAAATGCCTATCACAAAAATATGAGTTGGGAGTTCCAGCAGAGAGAGCATTCTAGGAAATGTCAGGCATGGGAGATTCATCCCAAATGCTGGAGAAAACAGACATATGCAACTGAAAAGATGGTAACTAGCTATGTGGAACACATAGAATGAACTAAACAGGTTGATTAAGTTATGAGCTAGTCACAGAAGAAGCCAAAGATAGTGGCTTAAACATTTATTCATATATAAGAAGTCTTGAGTGTCATTATTTCTGGAGATACAGAAACCAGGTGGAACAGCCTGAGGCTACAGATCTAGAAGGAGATTGACAAGTGCTTATGTTAAATGTATGTTGTGCACATGTACAAAACTTTCCAGAGTGAATAAAAAATATTTTGTTATTTTGATGCACAATAAACCTTTTAAATTTAATGAATAAAGAGAACTAGAAATCCTATGGGTGCGTGTGAGGGGGGTTAGCTCTAGAAATAGAGATAGCAATATATAGGTCATATGTGTTAGAAGTAAAGAAATCTGTAACAGGCTTTAGTTGTAGATGAGGTAAATAAGACAATCCAAAACAAACAAACAAACAAAAACCAAGAGGACAAAAAGCACTAAAAGAGTTTGAGAAATGAGAGAAAATTGTTTTATTCTCACATAAAATTATATAGGCTATTATATCACTTGTGTTGATAGTACCCTCTTCAAAGATTGTATACTATCTAATTAAAAAAGAACTCAGCTTTTATGGGGAACCTCCTTTTTTGTTGTCATTCAGGAGAGTCTTGGTTGTGACACAGAAGTTGAAGTTAAGTCCCTATTGCTGAAGACATCATGAACTTTGGCTAAAGAACTCAAGATTTAAACTAGAACTGACCAAAATATCCTCCCCTCTAATAACTAGATTTTATAGTACTAGAAGATGACATGAAGGCTGTTAATGTAGAAAAGCAATCAATAGGCCTACCTAGCCTTGATATATGAACCAAAACTATGACCAGCACAGTAGGCTTTTATTAAATGTTAGTCATGATACTCTTCCTATCTTGGTAGTAAACAACAGCTGACTACTTACAGTCAACTCAAAAATTATCCTACTACATGTATCTAGTGAAGTACTGGATCTTTTATATTGGTTATTTTATTTATTGACATTTCAAATGTTATCCCCTTCTCAGTTTCCCCTCCACAAACTCCCTATCTCTTTCCCCCTTCCCTTGTTTCTATGAGGGTGCTCCTCCACCCATCCACTCTTGCCTCAGCACCCCAGCATTCCCTTAGTTTGGATACTTAAGCCTTCACAGGACCAAGGACCTCTCCTCTGATTGATGGATCAAGGCCATCCTCTGCTACATATGCAGCTGGAGTCATGGGTCCCCATCCCCCATGTGTACTCTTTGGTTGGTGGTTTAGTCCCTGGGAGCTCTGGCAGGTCTTTTTGGTTGACACTGTTGTTCTTCCTATGGGGTTGCAAACGCCTTCAGCTCCTTCAATCCTTTCCCCAACTCCTCATTGGGGTCCCCATGCTTAGTCTGATGGGTGGCTGTGAGCATTCACATCTGTATTGGTCAGGTTCTACCAGACCCTCTCTTTTCAGTCTTATCTGTGTGTGTGTGTGTGTGTGTGTGTGTGTGTGTGTGTGTGTGTATTGTGTGTGTATGTATTTCTAGGACTAACCATTTAGTAGTAGGTAACAAACTAGGGAGTTCACATCTGAGAAAGTCTAATATATCCTCTTTTAGCTGTTGGTAACTGCCTGTTTATCTTCATATAGAAGTAAAATTTCAGATGTTAAACTTGAAGTGTCAACTTTTGTCGGAAATTTTCAGATCTTGCTAGGGTAACCACGTTGTTTACATTTTCCAAATATACACTTCCACAGTAGATAGAAGACTCAATCTTGCAGCATCCGTTTTTGGTCCTCTGATTCTGAACAACCTTTCAGTTCTTTCTTCTGTGTACCTTTATTGCCTTGGATATAAGAACTACATTGGAAATGTATCCACTGGGGTTTGTCACTCATGGTCAATTCTCTGGATTTGACAAGTTTTTGGCTTTCTCTAAAGGTCTTCTTCTAGGACAAAAAATATCCTAGTATAGTAAAGGAGTATTAGTGGGTTATACTTAAGATCCCTTCTGTGTTATTCTCAGTAGTACTGTGATATATGGGGCAAGGTAGCCATGCTCTACTCAACTGATAAAAGGGCCAAGAAACAGTAAAAAATGACTTATCATTTATGTGATTAGCAAAGAACATTAATAGCTACATGCTTTAGGGTGAATTCGTAAAGAAGAATAAGTATAATGTAAATTTATTTCAGTTTCTTCTCAGCAAATATGTGCTAGATAGAATTCACCCATTCTATAACAATAGTATAAAACATGATAATAATACTTCATTAGTGACAACTAATACATTTTCAAGGATGCATTTCAAATATGGGTAGACAATAAGAAATTTGAATTGGAAAAATATTGATATGAGCTTCATGCTGATAGAGTTAGTGTATTCCAAATTATGTCACATCAGTATGAACTGTCGTTAGTCTATCATATCAAAAATGTCATGACCTGGTAGCTGTCCCATTCATCTCTCTTTATAACAAGGACTAGGCTTGTAGTGCCAATGTTTCTCCTGTGAGACAGTTTTATGTATCCATTTCTATCAAAAAAATATCCAACATCTACGTTGCCTCCTACTTTCTTAATACTTGATGTATCTCCATCAAAACTCAGTTTTAAATATCTCTTTTATATTCTCTAGAAACATGTGTGTTCTAGACTTAGCTAATAATCACAAGATATCTTCTGTGTTATTCTCAGAACTAGTGTGATGTATGGGACAAGGTAGCCATGCACTATTAAACCCATACAAGGACCAAGAAATCCAACATATAACAAGGACACATGCTCCACTGTGTTCATAGCAGCCTTATTTATAATAGCCAGAAGCTGGAAAGAACCCCAATGTCCTTCAACAAAGGAATGGGTACAAAAAATGTGGTACATTTACACAATGGAGTACTACTTAGCTATTAAAATAAATGACTTCATGAAATTCTTAGGCAAATTGATGGAACTAGAAAATAACATCCAGAGTGAGGTAACCCAATCACATAAGAACACACATGGTATGCACTCACCGATAAGTGGGTATTAGCCCAAAAGATCAGAATATCCAAGATACAATTCACAGACCACATGAAGCTCAAGAAGGAAGACCAAAGTGTGAATGCTTTGGTCCTTCTTAGAAGGGGAAACAAAATTGGGAGAAAATATGGAGACAAAGTATAAACCAGAGACTGAAGGAAAGGCCATCCAGAGACTGCCACACCTGATGATCCATCTTAAATAGAGTCACCAAACCCAAACACTATTTCAGATGCCAAGAAGTGCTTGCTGACAGGAGTCTGATATAGCTGTATCCTGAGAGACTCTGTCAGAGCCTGACAATTACAGAGATGTATGCTTGAAGCCAACCATTGGACTGAGCATGGGATCTTCAATGGAGGAGTTAGAGAAAGGACTGAAGGAGCTGAAGGGGTTTGCAACTCAATAGGAAGAACATCAGTACCAACCAACTAGATCCCCCCAGAGGTCCCAGGGACTAAACCACCAACCAAAGACTACTCATGGAGAGACCCATGGCACCAGCTGCATATGTACCAGAGGCTGGCCTTGTCAGGTGTAAGAGGGAAATGAAGCCCTTTGTCCTGTGAAGGCTAGATGCCCCAATGTAGAGACATACCAAAACAGGGAGGTGAGAGTGGGAGGGGTGGTGGTGAAACACCCTCATAGAAGCAAGGGGAGATGATAGGATAGGGGTTTCTGGAGGGGAACCAGAAAAGGGGATAACATTTAAAATTGTAAATAAAGAAAATATCCAATAAAATAATCTTTAAAAGAGAAAGAAATATTAACAAATGACTTATCATTTATGTGGTTAGTAAAGAACATTATTAGCTACATGCTTTAGTGCGAATGCATAAAGAAGAATGTGGGTCTGGAAAATTATATGACTAAAACTGACATACTCAGAGGAGATAAAAAGCCCCATTACAGAGGGCATGTACTGAGTTTATTTTGAAATTCAAAATAGTTGCATTCAGCTTGAGATCACAAATTAAACAAATATGAATGATTCACACTTGACCCAGTTAGTCAGTGTATTCTGTTGATACACTTTCTTCAGCATGATTCAGGGTGTACGGACATAGGTACATGAACAGATACAGCTAAGCACAGAGAAACTCTTGACACTGAACAATATGATGCAATTCTATAATTCTGGTGACAGTGCACAATCTTCAATACTAATACTAATCCTCAATATTAATACTAATTCTAATGCTAATACTCTTCTGTCATATTTAATGATTAATCATTCACTGAATAATAACAAATGACTGTCCATTATATGTTAGAATAAAAAAGTATATTTTTATGCAATATAAGTATACATTGTAAAAAAATAACTGTGGAAAATAAGTGGAAATATTTTAAACATTTGAAAATATCTGAAGGAGCAGATTAATTGAAATTGTTAAGTATTATGCTTGTACGCATCCTCTGGTGTCATACTATATGTTGGTTGGAACATCCAAAGAACATTTAACTCCACAACATCATGTGCCTGGAAAAGCAAGAGGTATATCAAGAACACTAGGCTAAAGAAGCTGATTCTGTGACTTGAATATTCTTGGTATATTAATTAAATGGAATATAACTTATCTCATTGTACTGGTTAATGCATCAGTTAAAGTTCGTCTCTTCTAACAAGTGACACATAAGACCAAAATCAAAATATGTTACTCTTTACTGCAATATCCATGCTACCATGGAATATACAGTAAATTAGTTTTTAGTCCTCCAATTTCTTGAACCTTTATTAGTAAAAAACAATGCTAGATGAATAGTTTTAAGAGTATAATTTATCTCTTAGAATATTCCCTTTGTCCCAAGTGAGTGAAAGCAAAAGAAGACCATAAGGAAAATTCCCTCTGCCAGATGCTACATATCTCTTAGAGTGTACTCTGAAATGCATCCTGATACAGCAGGGCATATGATTATGCATGTGAGTTTTAAACAGAAAAGTACTACATTACTACATTATCACTTCCTGACAACCATTCTATCTCATTGTTCTCTGAAACACTCAAATCCTATCTGTCAAGTTCTCTTCAATAAGAGTAATCCCAACTAATTAATTATGTCTCTTTATTTCCAGATAACATTTGCATTCTCATCCCAAGGCTTTGTTTTGTAGACAAAGATGGATTATGTTTGCTGTGTGAGGTCTTACCTTATGAATTCCTGCCAATTTATTTATGTAATATGGATACTATGGTTTATTTGTTTGTATGGAAGGACCTCATACATATTGAAAGTTATACACTGTAATTACTGCTGTCTATAACTCAGACTTTTGTACACATATTTTGATAAAACACATATAAAGTACTAATTTATAGCATATATCAAAATGTTTTAATGATGTGCACTTTAGAAAAAACATAAAATACTGCAGCTTATCCAAAGTACATACATAAATAATTTAATAGAACAGAATGAAGAAAAATAAGGGATTAATAATGAAGAAGGAATTTTATACAATAACCCATATCATTGTTTTGCCAAAGTCTATAATGGCTATTTTTTAAATCACTCTCTTCACAATCTATATTTTCACTTCAAATATATATTTACTCTATTCTGAATTCATTTTGGACTCTACACTGGATGACTTTAGTCTTCACTGCTGTTGTGTAGATGATTCCAAATACATATGTTTATAACACTGAAAATATAACTAGAAACAAAGTTAATATTTCCTTTTGTAATTTGCTCATAACCAACCTTACTTCTCTTTCTGAAATCAAGAACATCATGTATTCTGTCTTAACATTAGCTACAAACAAGCTGTTTTTATTACCACTTTGAGTTGCTCTCAAACCAAAAATTTCAAGTATTTTATTTTGGATGAGCTGGGATCTATCTTGACATTCAACTGGCTTTTGATTTTATATTAAATTTGTTGTTCTAGTACTCCAGATTACTTATAGATTAATATCTACACCCACAAAGATTAAAATTTTGAGAATATCTACTGATGACGGACTCATCTGTGGTGTTCGGGATCTCTTATTCAAATATATAAAACTGTAAAAATAATGTAGGAATAAGCCAGGCGAACCATTTTGCCAGAATTTAAAAATAATTAGGTTAGAAGTGGCTGCGCAGCCTTTCTGATATCTAGAGAGCTGAGAAATTTTCAGAAATGGAAAGGAGTCAAGATGAAAAAGACAGACAATTTAGTTCCAAGCATACACCTCTATATCTAGAACATCTCTGTCCGCCTTTGGCAATACATCAAAAACAAAGTATTCATAAATTTTCCGGTGTTTCATCAACCCAAGGAAACATTCTGAATTTTAAACTGTACAAATATGTAAATAAATGCAGCCATATATGTTCTTTGTTTGTTTAGTTCTAAACATTCTGGGACATAGACAGAATGCATCTCCACTGAATAAATGTTATATAGGAATGATTATCTTTCTCTGAAACTCTGCCGTTGTATGAAACTCAGTAAAAGAGTGATAGTGATCAGTATAGAAATTAGCTGGTGTGGGGCATATTAAAACAAAGTATTTCAGTAAAAAAAAAAATCAAAGTCCTTTGTCCTTGTTATGAATAAATAAAGGATTTGTGTATTTTAGTATTTACAATCAGTCAAAGGGAGATTTTCACTGTGGCTTTCTTTTCCCTTAAAACTTCCCAGGGCAAAATGCATAATACATATAATGAGTCAGAAATGGTCATTATTCATTTACAGCCTCTCTAGTTAGAGTGAAATAATGCCATTTTTAGGTCATTGTGGAATGATGTTGCTGGCGTACGTGGACTGAATAAAGTACCTCTCAGTGCCAAGGTTAATGCATCAACTTCAGGTAGTTGCTTTGTTGAATTTTGTTAAATATTCTTGAGGATCTCTAACCCTCTGAGACAGAGAGAAATGAAAGGGAATTTAATTAGAATGTGCTGGGAATGTAATAAGATAGACTAAGCTTTTATGAGGAAAAGTCGTTCTGAGCAACAATGTTAGTGCGCCTGAATTATCACAGTGGAAAAACAGAATACACATGTGAGAATATAATCAGAATGAAGTAAAGGAAACATACCAAAGGTATTAATTTAATAAAAGCCTATACAAAAAAAAAACCCTGATTTTCAAAGAGCAGGGCTTTCTCCTGCTCTGTGAAATCTAGAAATAAAACTCGTGTTTCATTTTAAAGCGACTGTCCAAGGACAGTTACACTGTGCTGGTTATAGGTGTTGGAATTCAGCACTCTTGTGATTAATTTCAAAGGCACATTTGAACAGGGTTATTATTAGGTTAGTCTGTTAATACAAGATCTGTCAAGGAGGCCTTGAAGGGAGAATCATGCAAATGCATACAAAGCTTAGCTTAAAATACCTTTAACCCAAGCATTTGACTATTTTTCATTTTGTGTATTAAACATAGTTCAAATTTAAGTCAATTAATTCTATACAGCAATATTTGTAGCAGTCTGTTTTACGTCTTTTAAGCAAACATAAGTTTCAAGGCTCAATGTAACAAAAGCTTGTTAATTTTAAGGATTTAGTATGAGTAAACATGTTTTATATTGTTTCAATAGTAAATCAATGAGATTGATTTGAATAGTTACAAGTAGAAAAACAAAACAACTCCTGTCATTTTAAAATTTTGCCTTTTAAAGAGGAAATAACTTTCTATGCGTGCTTGGATTTCAGACATTCCTTATATTAATTTCATATTAAGCACTAATGGTATCCAACTCTTAAGTAGAAGTTCAAGTTTAAAATGTCCTGGGATTTAATTTTTCTATAACTGTTACATGTTATGCAGTATTAGGTTGCTAAATTTCAATGGCTTCATAATAGCATGATTTTGTTTTGTATAGACATTCATAGAGAATATTTTAAGTTTCAGTTAGTTTCTATGTAAATCATGAAGATAAAATTAGTTAGCTATTAAAATTTATTATTAAATAGACTACTTAGGTTATCTACTACATAAAAATCAAACCATGACTATATTTATATAATTTCATGGCTTATATTATCATTTTTAAATATAAGAATTATGATATTTTGACTATAATTTATTCCCTTTTTTTAAAAATGCTCAATAAACTTAAAGTTACTTTTGATATTATGACTATATTTCATTGAAACTAAATGAAGTCAGAAGCATTTTCCTGATAGTTAAGGAGGTTGAACATTCCCTTAATTATTTTAGCCATTTTAGATTCCTCCATTGAGAAATTTTGTTTAGATATGTACCCAGTTTTTCATTGGATCATTTGGATTCTTACATGGTTTCTTGAGTTATTTACATATATTTTGTTTTATTTTATTACTCTACCAGATGTGGAGTTAGTAAAAAATGTTCTCATTCTACACGGGGTCATTTCATCTGATTGGTGATATCATTTGCCAGTCATCAGAGAGACTACATCTGGCAGGAGACGGGACAGATGTAGAGACTGAGAGCCTGAATTTATGTGAGAGTCTTACTTGAAGGTCTCAATCAAATCTCTTTCCTCATAGCTCAAATAATCCTGGGGAAGAGGTAGAAGGAGTGTCAGGACCAAGGGGCATGAAGGACACTAGGAGAACAGGGGCCTCTGAATCATCCAAGCAAGGCAGATACAAGCTCACAGAGATGGAAGAAGCAAACACAGGGCCTGCATGGATGTACACCAGGTTCTCTGAGTATATGTTATTAGCTCTTAGCTTAATGTTTTATAAGACTTCTGACTATGATAAAGAGTGTGTCTCTGAACTTTTCTGTGTGCTTGAGACTCATTATTTTCTGTTGGGTTGCTATGTCCAACTTCAATATGAACGTTTTGGCTTTATCTTATTGTACTTTACTTTGGCATGTTTGGTTGTTATTTTTTAGAAGCCTGATCTTTTTCTATGGCAGACAGAATTGGAACAGACAGGAAGGGAGGAGAGAAAGAGTTGGGAGGGATAGAGAGAGAGAAATTATAAATAGGGTATATTGTATGAGAAAAAGATCAGTTTTTGTTAAAATAAGAAAGAAACAAATACAAACATAACATCAATATAAACAAAAAATTGTTATGTATACTATCCTTCTGAATTTAAACCCTTTGACAAATTAACATTATTTTCAGTCTTTATAGGCTTGAAAATACCTTTAAGAAACTTAAATAATATATACTGAAAGAGTTGCAAAGGAAAAATTAAGACCTCTTATTATTATAAATATATGAACACCAATAGTATAGTTTTAAATTATTCTTAATTAAATACTTTAAATTTCAAATATTATGTAATATAAGATAGTATGGTGTCTAAAATAAAATAATTTTCACTTACTAATAAATGCAATTGAAAGTTTACCTTTGAAAATACCTACCCCTGTTTATATACATGAAGATATAAATTTATTTTAAGAAATTAGGTATGAGTGTATTCTTGGGCATATTAATTCTGGATAATGATTCTATCAAGATGCCATATTTTATCTGTTTTGATTCTGATAATACATGATCTTGATTATTGCATACTTGAAAGATTATTAGGTAATATTTGCTTCCTAGATTAGCTTGACTAAAATTTGAGAAGTCACATTTTCAGTAGAATTTGTTATGAATTTCAGAATATTACAACATGTTTTATCTTTTTTCAAGCAATATGTTTTAATCATGTTTTGCCCCCGGAACTCTTCCTAGATCCTTTTTACTTGAGTAACAGCATCTACATTTTATCCCCTCTCTCTATCTCTTTCTCTCTCTCTCTCTCTCTCTCTCTCTCTCTCTCTCTCTCTCTCTCT
>NW_021604567.1:10097729-10141503 GCF_004785775.1 Grammomys surdaster | reverse complement strand
TCTCTCTCTCTCTCTCTCTCTCTCTCTCTCTCTCTCTCTCTCTCTCTCTCTAAAAAAAAGAACAACAAAATAAGAAAATCAAAACAAGAGAAAACAATAGGATTAAAACAAGCAAATACAAAACAAAATGAAATAAAAAGCCCATTCTGTAGAAAGAAACAGATTTTTCTTTTCCAAGTTTTTTTTTATTTGCGTGTAGAATACAACCTTTAGAATATTGATGACTACAAAATGTTAGAACAAGTTAAAATGCCATCACATCTTGACATGACTCTTATTACACGACAATAAATCTGTTTTATTTATATTTGTTTGAAATATTTCTGAAAATATATCTCAAAATAAGTAGGAAAATAAACAGCGCTATGATGACACTTTTTTAAAGGCTTCTCTAAATTTTAAACCTAAAAGTTGTAAAATTTTATTTTTTTTCTTTTGTTCAAAGTAGATTTTACTTCATCTTACAACATATCCTGATAACTGTTTCTTCTCCCTCTAGTTCTCCCAGTTCCTCCTCACTTAAGGATCTCATCCACCCATATGTCTCTTGTTAGAAAAAATATAAATAAATGAATAAAAACAAGAAAAGGCTTCTTAGGAATGGTGATAGGATAAAATAAATGGAACAGAACCAAACAGGATAGGATAGAACAAAACAAGGGCAGAAAAGCTCACAAAATGGAGAAGAAAGAGATACGCAGAGACTAATTCTTTCATAAACTCAGGGACCGCAATAAAAACACTGGAAGCCTGTAGATAGATAGATAGATAGATAGATAGATAGATGGATGGATGGATGGATGGATGGATGGATAGATAGATAGATAGATAGATAGATAGATAGATAGATTATAAATAAAGATGTTAATAAGTCTGCTTGTGTGACAACATATCCAACACTGCCCAACAGTCTATGCCTTAAAATAAGTTTCTGACCTGGGAAACTTCATCTTTAATCAAGATATATCTGTGCAAAACCTTATGTCAGGGCTCAGGGAACTCTGTTAGCAAAAGACCTGTAGAGCAAAAACAGAGAAGAAAAATAAATAACATATGTAAAATATAATAAAATAAAATAATTAAAAATACTGTTGATTTCATTTTCTGTTGTTCATCTACTACTCGGCATGCAGTCTATCCTTATATTTTACACAGTGAGACTTGAATGGAGAAAACTAAATTTTCCTTTGCAAGTGGTTATCAATGGGAGATAACTACTGCCTTCAGGTGGGGTCATTTCTCCTCTCAACTCTAGGACTTGCATCTGATGCAGACTCATGCTGCCACAGTCACTGTGAGTTCATATGTTCATTGAACTGTCAATTTAGTGGGCCCTGTTTCCTTGGTATCCTACACTCCCAATGCCTCTTCACCTTTTTTCTGCCTCCTGTTTCATGGGGTTTCCTGGTTCCTGAGGTCAGGCATTAGATGGATACATCTCATTTAAGGATGAAACGTCAGAGATTTAAGGTATAGTGTATTGGGCATAGTGTTAGATATGACGTCACCCGAGCAGATTTAACCGTCTTTGTTTTTAAGTCTTTTGCTTTTCTGGACATATTTTCTAAAAGGCATTCAGTATGCATTTTATTCTATAGCTCTGCATTCAGTCATCTTATCAAGTATTTTACACCTTACTCGTTGTCGAACAAGAAATGCTAACAAAATTGATTTCTCGTTTTATGAGTAAAAATGTTTTCTGGAAATCATATTTTTAATAAAGATGTTAGAATGTGTCTACATTCATTTACTTTTATGTCTTTAGTTTTCACTTGCATAAGACTTTAAAACTGAATTATATTTACTGGTAAGTGAGATACAAAAATAAAACTATTGCACATACTTAAGAAGTATTATGACATATGTTTACATGTGTACTGCCACACACTGATCACTTATTTGTAGTAAAAATATATAATTATTAACATTTTTACAATATGTGGTACATTGTTATCTTGTCCAGGCATGCACAATAAGACACTAAACTTCTCATAATGTATAATTTAGCACCCATATATCTCTGTTTACCTATTTTGCTGTTTCTCTTAAACACACACACACACACACACACACACACATGAGGTCAACTTTTAATTTTAATTAATTGTAAAACCATTATCACAACTCCCTTCTGTCTATTTTCACTTACCATAAAGCTTTCAGTTACTAGGCTTCCTTTTTTGTTTGTGTGTTTGTTTGTTTTTTGAGACAGGGTTTCTCTGTGTAGCCCTGGCAGTCCTGGAACTCACTCTGTAGACCAGGCTGGCCTTGACTCAGAAATCCGCCTGTCTCTGCCTCCCAAGTGCTGGGATTAAAGGTGTGTGCCACCACTGCCCAGCAAGTCTTCCATTTTTTAATGGATGGAAATTCTAGTAGGGTATGGGCCATGTTTTCATATTCTATCCCTTAATTGGTGGACACTTAATTTGAATTTTTTGCAATTGAGAATATTGTTACAATAAATATGAAACACACAGGGTTTTCTTCATATGGATTTTGTTTTGGTTGAATGTATTTTGAGTGGTGGGATTATTGGAACATAATGCATTTTTAATTATTTTATAAGCTATGTACTGTTTTCTACAGAGGCCATACAAATTTTTATTTACCAACAATTTTTAATGGTTTCCTTCTCCCTAATTTCTTGTCAGAATGTTGTTACCTTTTGTGTTCCTAGTGACAGACATTCTTAATATAAAAATATGACAGTGCATGCAGTCCTAATTTGCATTTCCCTAATGATTAGTCATCTTGAACATTTTCTTCTATTCATGTAGGACATCTGTATGCCTCCTTAAAGAATGTAATTCTGATTAAAGCAGAGACCATGAGAGAGTTCAAACAATATGAGGACATTTCAGTTCCACTAATTTTGTTACTTAAAATGAGTATTTCTGGAACTGGAGAAATCGCTCAGCAGTAAAGAAGGTTTACTGCTCTTGCTGAGGAGGAGAGTGTAATTCTGAGTACCCATTCTAGGAAGGTCCAGAACGTTCACCAACTGTAGATAATCCTATGCTTGTGGTATTCATGGATATATGCAACCAAGTGCACATATCCTCACACAGGCAAGTAAATAGACATAAAGTGTTTAAAGTCATAAAGAAATGAATCTTAAAACCAATAATGTGTATACCTGTAAATATTTTGACTAGTTTCTCAATTAAATTGTACAGCATTCTATATGCAAAGTATGAAATTATAAAGCAATAATTGGCTTAATGGACAAATACAATACAAAACTATCAAGGCAAAAAAAGAAAAAAAAGAAAAAGAAAGAAAAAAAAGAAAAAAGAAAAAACCTGCAAGAACCTGAGAGGCAAAGCAGCAAAAATCCTGCCTTTCATCTAAAAAGTTCAAATCCACACGTAAATAGATTTTCAAAGTCAATTAGAAACTCTGTTAGAGTTTTGGTTCTTTGTTTTTATATTTGTTTTGATTTTGACACCTTGATACAGTGCTTACACATAAAACATCAAGCCATCTATAGGAAAATGAATAGAAGTTAATTCCCAATTTTCTTAAATTTTCTGTAAGTTCGTTAAGAATATTTTGATAAGCTTCAAAAATAACTTGGTGTTATCTGGGTTTACAACGTGAATGAAATACATAAAAATAAAAAGAGTCACAGAACGTTTGACCTACAAAATTTTGAGCCTTTAGAATGTGCAGAGCTAAAGATGGAGCCGACTTTAAGGGAGTGGTCAGCAAATGACTTGTCCATCTTGAGGTCCAAACCATGAGGAATCACCCACCTCTAATGCTATTCTGCTGTACTTGCATACAGGAGCGTAGCATAATCATCATCAGAAAGGGTTCAAAAGCAACTGAGGAAAACTGTCTCTGACTCTCTTGTTTACTTTTGGGATCCTTTCTCATAACTAGACTGTGTTAAAATTACATCCAGGTTCTGCCTCCCAGCCCCATGCTCCCAGAAATAATACTCAGACTCCAATTATATTTACAACTACCTTGCTCCCATAGGTAGGTTCTACGCTGACTAGGTCATAACTAAAGATACCCGTTTATTTTAACCTACATTTTGTCATGTGGCTGTCTACTTGCTCAGGTTCTGCGTGCCCATGTGTCAGTCTCCTCACCTCTTTTTGACTCCTCCCCCTACCAGCTTCTCTGAGAATTCTTTCTCCTCCCGATGTCCCATCTCTATCTCCTCCCTAAGCCATAGGCCATAAGCTTTTTAATTGACAGGTGAAGCAACCATAAAATATACAAGAAGTTTTCTCTACAGTTCCCATTTTTAGTCCAATAAAAGTCTTCTTCCTTTTAAATATAAATTGAATACAATTGTAGCAATTACAGAAACTATAAGGTATGATATATAGGTGTAATATACAGTCCATTTTTATTTGGCGACATAGATCAAGTATTTTACTGTCTATCCTATCTTGGTGAGTTATAATTTTCTATCTAAATTTTTTTTTATTTTAACTTTTATTGCCATCCTAAAAACAGCTTTTAAAAATACTAAACAACTTAAGTTTAATCACGAGACTTTTACCACGTAGTCTTCAACCCCATCAGAGATTTCAGAAGGATTATTTAAGTAAGCAGGAAGCACAAAATCATTGCTTCCAAAAATCAAGGGAATGACAGAGACAGCTGACTGCCTGGACAAACCCCAAGACTCTTTATAAGGTTGAAACATCAGCCTTTCTTGCCCATAACATGGCTGCCTCTCCTAGCTGCCATAGGAGAGTATGTGCTTAGTACTATACAACCAGAAATGAAATGCTAAGGCTGGTGGACCACCATGAGAAACCTCCTGTTTTCTGAAGAGAAAAGGAGGAGTTGTGGGTTCAAAGCGGGGAGGAAGCGGTGAAGTACTAGGAGGAAAGATTGGGAATACTGCAGCCATGGTTTAAAGCAAATAAGTAACTTAATTAATAAAAAATTAAAAATATGCAAAGTTCAAACAAGTTTTTCTCAGTAGTTTTAAAATCACAATTAAAATATAAAATAATAGGTAGAAAGGAATATACCATTACCAAGAATCAGAGGGCAAAATATAACCAAACAAATGAAAAGAGAATATATTAGAATAAAATCTGATAAATATAAAATAATTTTCAATATATCTACAAACACCAACATCCTGCCAGTGTGAAGATTTCTATCAGTGAATTAATGAATGTCTGTGATGAACAGATGGTATTTAAATATAGTAAGAACAAAATTCACCTGAGAAATATAAATAACTATTTCTAAAATTATTATTTATGTCATATTTCAAGAGTATTAGCTAGCTATGGAATTATTTTCTTCATAAACATATAAGAACACTACACTCTAAATAGTACAGATACAATTAAAAATATGCTGATGAGCCTCAATGAAATTTTGAGGCTGTAATTATATGAATGAATCTACGTGTAAGCTGCATCCAAAATAATATTTTACTAAATTTCAACTTTTGGTTTAAAATAATAGAGCAATTGCATCTAAGTGCAAACTGAGATTTTAGGAAGGAAGTGTCTACTTTTGGACAATGGGAAGAATGAGTTTACCTTTCACCACTAGTGGCTTGTATATATTCCATTGAGAAAAATAGTGAGTGATCACTAACATTATTTGTGTCAACACTGATCCAGAGAAAGTGATCACTCACTATTTTTCTCAATCGACATCACTTGTCATAAAAATTATGCCATAATATTTTAAATGATAAGAAACATACAGGAATCTTTCAATGTTTATCTTATACTTATATGCAACCAATACTTGTTCTTTTATCTAAGATCAATTCTCATTAATTACATTTATAGCATATATAGCATTACATATATAATCTTATATATATGTGTACTTTATAAAACTTTTAATGGGGTTGATGCCTTATATATGTGTTCTTTGTATAAAAATTTTATCGATTATCTTGTTACTACTTCAAAAAACAGACGGTAAAGTCATAAAGTAAATATTTCTTTCTTCTGCTTGCTAAAATAACATGTTCAGGCCAATCAATCACTTTTGTGAGTCTGTGTCTAAGCCTGTGAGTGCTAGGCTTTGTGCTTAAAAAAAATCACAGTTTGTTGAGAATTGTTGATTTCACATAAATTAGATGCATATAATCTATATAATTGTAATATAATATTTAATCATTAATAATTTTACTTACCTCCCAGCACTCACAAATTTTCATCATCATATTTACCTCAAGTTATTATTAAAATATGCATCATATATCTTGAATCTGATGCAGGTCTCCTGATTTCTATTCATATTTAGTGTGGGAGAAATAAATAATGTTTCTAGTTCTACATGGCATTCACTTTATGTTTTTCATTAGTCATAACATTGCCAGCTGTGTTTCTCTGTCACTAAAAAGATCCTAGAAATAAATGCAGGTGTTCCTAGAGACAAATGCAAATGATATCAACGTCTTCGTCATTTCTAATCCACTGAGTGTTTAATTATGGAATGCTGTCTTTAGAATTTATTTATGTTAATAGTAACGCTTTAGAAAATAGAGCAAGTGTTAAAATTTCGAAAGGACTCATGAATTATTCCTATCATTGATCTTGTCACTGTTGACAAATGCGCCATATGTTCTCAAATTTCATGCTTTGCTTGACTTTTAATCTGCTTTGACATGGATACCTGAATCATATCACACACAAACTTAAAAATAAGGTTATATACCTCTGTGCAACTTTAATCATTCCTTTTCTTTCTGACTCTTCACTTAAAACTCTATTTTTACATTATCATTACTTATTCCAATAAAAGACAGTCAACTGAGAAGCAAAGTTCAATTTTTAAGCAGTTTGTAGCTGCAGCGTACACTCATGGCCAGCATTATCCAGAGGTGCCGTGGTTTAGTGACTAAAATATGTAAATAAGTGTTGTGGAGTTGTTTTATATCATTGCTTCTAAATTACATTCAGTATTTGTTCTTCAGTTACTTTAATATTTCATGTAATTTTTCCAGAAAATTGTTTCAAAAATTCTCCTATGGATCATAGAGCTGCCACTTAAGATTTGTAATGTTAGGTTTACTTTTCATTGCGGAACCATGGCTCTAGAATTCAGTTGTTGTCAATTTGACATCAAATGTTGAGTTATATAGAAAAGCATGAAAGAAGTGGTCATAGAAAAGGCTGGTGGGAGAAAAAGAAAATTTAATTATATTTTAATAAAAAATGTAATGTTAAATTAATTTTTAAAAGAAGTTGAAAATTTGAAAGATAATACAAGTCTTTGGGTAGACACTTCTGAATGATCTGATGAATTTCTGTGTATTTACAATAGAGATTGAAGAAGGCTCTTTCTCTCTTGCCTTTGATCATCCACTAAGTGAAGGCACATTAGATGTTTAAACCTTCATCATGAGCTTTCCTCTTCCAGAAATGTGAGACACTAAGTATCTCTTCTTTATAATTGGCCTAGGCTCAGACATTCTGTTAGAGCAGCAGAGAAGAAATGAACTTGAAAATGTCTCATTAATGTGATGACTCCATACTTTATATAAATCAAAGTATAATGTCATATGCAGAAGTGCTACATGGCCTTCAGCACCAATATCCTAGCTAATACTCACAATATTGTAACTATCGCATTAATTTTAAAAGTCAGACTATATCCTAAGGAGTTTCTGCTATGCCTTGACTACAGAACAGTACAAGTCATGTGGAGACTCTTAGCTATTAACATTGAGAAGTTCTGTGTCTTGGCTCTCGCTCAACATTCCCTTTCCTGCTAAAGGTACACAGTGCTACATTGTACTAATACTGGCTCCGTCTTCTGATTTTGTCCATATATTAGAGACCAGTACTAGGAACAACACCACATTTTTGTTGTTGTTGTTGTTGTTCAAACCCACTCTTTTGCTTTTCCTCAGATTGTTTGTCAGTTCCATTTCTATCCTATGTTCATGAGCCCTAGATAGATTTTGCAGTGCCTCAGTTATCTCTATATAGAGTGAGTGAACAACCAACAAAATAAGCCTTTCATATATATATGAAAGTGTGTGTGTGTGTGTGTGTGTGTGTGTGTGTACAAAAATAAGAGGGCATATATTTGAAAGAGAGCAAGAAGAATACATGGAAGGGTTTGAAGGAAAGAAAGAGAACTGAGAAATACTAAAATTATAATCCCAAGACAGAAATAACCAAATGTATATTAAGTTTTGTGGTACATTAATAAAGAAGCAGTTTCCACAGCAAATGGCTCTCCAAGTTATAGGCAGCTAACACATGACCCACCTTAATTTAACCACTGAGTCTTCCAAAAGCACTCAGGATGTGACCAGTACACAGAGTAAAATGGTGTAGTCTTCATTTTACCAACTGAACAAATACTTATGATAGTACTTGTAACATTTCTAATAGGAAACATTTTTACATAAATTGATGGAACCCAAAGATCTGTGAATAAAATCCAGAATGTATTAACTTAAATAGGAATGTAAAAATTCACTTTCATTGACCTCTACTATATCTATATATTGAATTATATCTTACAAATAAGAACATAGGTGATAAATTAAAATAGCATCATCTTTGTGCATAGGTCTTCTCTAAATTAATTTTATTTAATGTTATAGGCTTTGTATATATTCTATATTATGTCTCTTGGAAAATTTATAGTCATCCTGAACTTAAAGATGTAAAAACCAAAATGATTTATTGTCTTGTAAATATAAACCAAAGTTCATAATTGTAATAAATGAGAATACTGAGGAAATGTTGATTCCCTTCTTGCAAACTATAATATATTTAGTTATAAATGTAAACAGTCTCTTGACTCCCTTGAGTTATCATATTTTGGAATAGCATAGGAGAACACTGGAATGTGGTGACCAGTAATTTATTTTTATCATAGTTGCTGTTAAGAAACTCTGTAAAACATTGCTTCTCATAAAACAGAAGCTTTTTAGAATTCACTAACAGAGGAGTTCACTGAACTCTGAAGTGCATTAGTAATGCAGAATAAGTGTTACCTTTAGGAAAAACATTCTTTGGTTGCACTGAGATACTCTGTACTTGACCTGCACTAAGCATAAAATGTAATATTGATTTTAAAACTAAATCTACATATAATTCTCAGATGAGAAACATTCTCTTAAGATAAAACCTTGGGATTGATACAAGATGATTCCAACTGATTTTGAATTATCTTTTCATCTAGCATAAAAAATTCTGATAATTTTTAACAGATCAAAGGAATTTAAATCTTAGTACTTTATGATGATATATTTTACTATAATTAATTCATATACATGTGTGTGTATGTGTTTGTGTAAGTTTAAGAATAATATATAATATACAAAATAAATTCTTATTTAAGGAGATACACCACATGCTAAATATCAAATACAATCTGACTTAATCGATAAAAATCTTTTCATAACAAAAGCTTACTTATAAGATTATTTTATCTTAATTCTGTTCTTTTATGCTATTTTCTTTTTATGCCTGTGAGATTCCACATGATATTACACTTGAGTAATCAGAAAAGAAGTATTATTTTCACTGGAAAATGCCTAGGATCTAAAAGGAAAAAGAATGATATTCATGAAAATGATAAATTTTATTTGAGCATAAAACATTTAATTTTGAAATTATCCACAAAAAAATGCTTACCATAATTTTTTAATAGATTGGATGAAAGTAAAAGGTGGTAAGTTATTTAAATATTATCAGAGGCTTTGGAATATAAGAATATAAATGAGAAAATGGGTTGGCTAATGAACAATTGAGAGATTAACATGTAAAATTATTTAGCTTATTTGATGTTAAATAAGATGAATTATATCAAAAAGAAATAATTGGTAAAGTAACTGAAGGCATTGACTCTAATGTGAAATCTCAAAATTTATTCTTGATACTGGTCAAACATATGTGGCACTAAAGGTAATCTCTCAGACACAGAGAGCCACAATCAGGCAGCATAAGCAAGCTGGTCCAAGGCCCCCAACACATCTACAGCAGAGGACTGCCTGGTCTATCCTCAGTGGAAAAAGATGTGTCTAATCCTTGAGATACTTGAGACTACAAAGAATGGGGAATGGTGAGGCCTGGCAGTGTGTGGTGGGTGTGGGATGATGGGGACATCCTCTTGGAGATGGGAGGAGGATGAATGGGATGAAGAACTCTCAGATGGCAGAACAGGAAGGGGATAATGACTAGACTGAAAAAAATATATATAAAAAATACATTAAGTTAATACTTTAAGGAGGTTAAAATAATGTGAGTCACAAAGAAATTGAAAAATAAAGAGTTGTGAAAGATGGGCCACTTGACAGTCTCTCTTGACTGACAGGTGTGTAACAGCACTCAACTACAAGCATATCTGTATCTCAATAAGGGTTTTAGGCTCTTTGGTAAAAAGTGGTAATGATGAACTTGTAGGTGAAGGAACAGGGGAAGAGAAAGGGAGTTTCACAGTGAAAACTCCCACAACATGCCTGTATCATGAGTATGATCACCACAAAAAGAACTTAAGGGAGGAAAGAAAGAAACACAGGAGAGAAAGACAATGTTATTGATGTTCCATGAAGTCAGAATACAAATATGTTGAACTGAAGTGTTGGAAACGTGTGTTTGCACTGACTTGCTGATATAAAAAGTTAATTAAGATTAATGTTGAAAAAATAAAGATTAATGAAGATCCTAGAGTCTTAGTAAAGTATAAAAATAAGCTTACTTAAAATGATAATCAGAATCACGATGACAACGTTTGGAAAAGAAAGAGACTATTTGTGGGTTTTTCCTTAAGAGGGAAACTAATTATTTCAAAATCTTTATCCACTGAACTGGAGAGCCATATGCTTTATATTTGAATTGTAAAGCTATGTACTTTGGGAAGGGAAAAAGTGGTTTTATATAAATCTATCTGCATTAAAACAAGAGCCAAAGTTATCAGAAGTACTTTACATGCATAGTATTTATAGCTTGCTTTTCATCTCACGGACAAGAGTGCTCCTTTCATTAGTGGTATTACAGTGCAGGATTGATAGATTCCTGTAGGATTAGCTTATCAGTGCAAGCCACACTGAGTTGCCATGCCTAACACAACAAAAAATATAAAATGATACCTTGTCTTTGATATTTTTATGGATATTATGCAATATACAAGTGAGTGAATGTTCTTACTATCAGATGTAACTATGCGCTTAGTTCATTACATTTGATAATTGATGTCTATAACCCAGGTTGATCCTAGAACTAATAAAACAATTTAGCTTTAGAAATACAAAAAAGCAAATTTGGATAGAGTTTGAATAACATTTCTACAATTTATTGACTGTAGAAATATTTTATTGTTTCTCATATTTTTTAATTGTAGTTTTACAAGTACATTGTGTCCAGACATTAAGATTTCTATAGATAAAATACCATAAAAGTACTGAACAATGAACAGGAAACAGTCTAGGGTGAAAGTCCACTGAAATCCTCTATTAGTGTATTGTCTGAAATGTAATGTCAATGCAGATCAATGTTTCATTGTTTGTAACAAAATTGTCTCCAAATATATACCTCTGAGATCATTAAAACCAATCTCCTTGGTCTTCCGGTCTGGGAACGAGCATAGAGCAGGTCACAGGCAGCAGCTCATCACCCAACCCCAGAAAACTTAGAGAAAGAGGGACTCCCAGGAGCTTTAACTCTGGCAGCATCCCAGGTAAGGAAAAAGCAGCACTTGCTCCAAATAGGGAGCAACCAGGACCCACTGGGACCTGGGAATTCACTCCTGGCCCAGAGCACTGGCTCCATCTGGTCTGGGCCCCGAGCACTCAGCAGATCCCTGGAGACAGCTCTGCACCCAATCTCACAGAAACCAGAGGAAGCGGGGCTCTCTGGAGCTCTAATCCAAGCAGTATCTTAGGTTAGGAGGTGGCAATACTTGCCCCCAAACAGGGAGCAACCGGGACCCTCTGGGACCCAAGAATTCACTCCTAGCCCGGGCGCGGGTTCCTTCCGGTCTGGGCCCGAGCACTCAGCAAATCCCGGGAATCAGCGCTGCACCCAAACTCACAGCTCACAGAGGAAGTGGGGATCCAAGAAGCTCTAACCCAACCAGTATCTTAGGCTAGGAAGCAGCAATTCTTGCCCCAATCAGGGAGCAACTGGTATCCACTGGGACCCAGGAATCCACTCCTGACCTGGAGCCCGGGCTCCCTTCTGGTTTCCACATGAGCACAGAGCAGATCTTGGGCCTCAGCTCTAACCCCAGCAACAAAACCCATCCCAAACAATTCTGACACCACCTAGATAATAGGAAAGACAGGCCCCAGTCAGAGACAGCACAGATTGCACGAAGGTGATCCGGATGGCAAAAGGCAAGCGCAAGAACACAAGCACCAGCAACCCAAGGTACTTGCCATCATCAGAACCTAGTTCTCCCACATTAGAAAGTCGCGAACTCCCCATATCACCAGGAAAGCAAGAACAAGATCTAAAATCACTTCTAATGATGATGATAGAGGACTATAAGAAGGAAATAAATAACACTATCAAAAAACTTGAGGAGAACACAGGAAGACAGGATAAAGTCCTTAAATAAACACAAAAATCCTTTTAAAAATTTCAAGAAAACACAAACAAACAGAAGAAGGAATTGAACAAAACCATCCAGGACATAAAAATGGAAGTAGAAACAGTAAAGAAATCACAAAGGGAGATTACCCTGGAGACAGAAAACCTAAGAAAGAAAGCAGGAGTCATAGACACAAGCATCACCAACAGAATACAAGAGATAGAAGAAAGAAACACAGGTGCAGAAGATACCTTAGAAAATATTGACACAACTGTCAAAGAAAAGGCAAAATGCAAAAAGTTCTTAACATAAAACATCCAGGAAATCCAGGGCACAATGAGAAGACCAAACCTAAGGATAATAGGTATAGATGAGAGTGAAGATTCCCAACTTAAAAGGCCAGTAAATATCTTCAACAAAATTATTGAGGAAAACTTCCCTAACCTAAGGAATGAGATGCCCATAATCACACAAGAAGACTACAGAACACCAAACACACTAGATCAAAAAACAAATACCTCCTGTCACACAATAATCAAGACACAAAATGCACAAAACAAAGAAAGAATTTTAAAAGCAGTAAGGGAAAAAGGCCAAGTAACATATAAAGGCAAACCTATCAGAATTACACCTGACTTCTCACCAGATACTATAAAAGCCAGAAGATCATGGGCAAATATCATACAGACCTTAAGAGAACATAAATGCCAGCCCAGGTGACTTTTCCCAGCAAAACTCTCAAGAGTTCTCATAGATGGAGAAACCAAGATATTCCATGACAAAACCGAATTTACACAGTATCTTCCCACAAATCCAGCACTACAAAGGATAATAGCAGGAAAGCTCCAATACAAGGAGGGCAATCATATCCTAGAAAGAGCAAGAAAATAATCCTTTTCCATCAAACCCAAAAGAAGACAACCACACAAACGATGTTTCCACTATTAGCAAAAATGACAGGAAGCAACAACACCCTCTCCTTAATATCTCTTAACATCAATGGACTCAATTCCCCAATAAAAAGGCATAGGCTAACAGACTGGATACACAAACAGGACCCAGCTTTTTGCTGCTTACAGTAAACCCACCTCAGTGACAAAGACAGACACTACCTTAGAGTAAAAGGTTGGAAAACAATTTTTGAAGCAAATGGCCCTAAGAAACAAGTGAGTATAGCCATTCTAATATCGAATAAAATAGACTTTCAGCTTAAAGCTATCAAAAAGGATAAGGAAGGACATTTCATACTTGTCAAAAGAAAAATCAACCAACTTGAACTCTCAATTCTGAATATCTATCCGCCAAATACAAGAGCACCCACTTTCATAAAAGAAACCTTACTAAGGCTCAAAACACACATTGCACCTCACACAATAATAGTTTGAGACTTCAACACCCCACTCTCAGCAATGGATAGATCATGGAGACAGAAACTAAACAGAGATACAGTGAAACTAACAGAAATTATGAACCAAATGGACTTAACAGATATCTATAGAACATTTCACCCTAAAGCAAAAGAATATACCTTTTTCTCAGCACCTCATGGTACCTTCTCCAAAATAGACCATATAATTGGGCACAAGACAGGCTTCAACAGATATAAAAAAATTGAAATAGTCCCCTGCATCCTATCAGATCACCATGGTCTAAGGCTGGTCTTCAAAAATGTCAAAGACAATGGAAAGCCTACATTCACATGGAAACTGAACAACACTTGATAATCTGATAAGGGAAGAAATAAAGAAAGAAATTAAAAACTTTTTAGAATTTAATGAAAATGATGACACATCATACTAAAATCTATGGGATACAATGAAAGCAGTGCTAAGAGGAAAATTCATAGCTCTAAGTGCCTACAAAAAGAAACTGGAGGGAACATACACTAGCTGCTTGACAATGCATCTGAAAGACCTAGAACAAAAAGAAGCTAATATACCCAAGAGGAGTAGACGGCAGGAAATAATCAAACTCAGGGCTGAAATCAACCAAATAGAAACAAAAAGAACTATCCAAAGAATCAATAAAACCAGGAGCTGGTTCTTTGAGAAAATCAACAAGATAGATAAACCCTTAGCTAGACTAATCAGAGGGCAGAGAGACAGTATCCAAGTTAATAAAATCAGAACTGAAAAGAGTGACAAAACAACAAAAACTGAGGAAATTAAAAAAATCATCAGATCCTACTACAAAAGCCTATACTCAAAAAAATTGGAAAATTTGGATGAAATGGACAATTTTCTAGACAAATACCAGTTACCAATGTTAAATCAGAACCAGATAAACCATCTAAATAGTCCCATAACCCCAAAAGAAATAGAAGCAGTCATTAAAAGTCTCCCCACAAAGAAAAGTCCCGGACCAGATGGTTTTAGTGCAGAATTCTATCAGACCTTCAAGGAAGACCTAATTCCAATTCTCTTCAAACTATTCCACAAAATAGAAATAGAAGGTACACTGCCCAATTCATTCTATGAAGCCACAATTATGCTCATACCTAAACCACACAAAGACCCAACAAAGAAAGAGAACTTCAGACCAATCTCCCTTATGAACATTGATGCAAAATTACTCAATAAAATTCTAGTGAACCGAATCAAAGCACATATCAAAACAATTATCCATCACGATCAAGTAGGCTTTATCCCAGGTAATGCAGGGATGGTTCAATATTTGGAAATCCATCAATATAATCCACTATATAAACAAACTCAAAGAAAAAAAACACATGAACATCTCACTAGATGCTGAGAAAGCATTTGACAAAATTCAACACCTCTTCATGATAAAAGTCTTGGAAAGGTCAAGAATTCAAGGTCCATACCTAAACATAGTAAAAGCAATATACAGCAAACCAGTAGCCAGCATCAAACTAAATGGAGAGAAACTTGAAGCAATCCCACTAAAATCAGGGACTAGGCAAGGCTGCCCCCTCTCCCCGTACATATTTAATATAGTATTGGAAGTCCTAGCCAGAGCAATTAGGCAACACAAGGAGGTCAAAGGGATACAAATTGGAAAGGAAGAAGTCAAAATATCACTATTTGCAGATGATATGATAGTATACTTAAGTGACCCCAAAACTTCCACCAGAGAACTCCTAAACCTGATAAACATCTTTAGCGTATTGGCTGGATATAAAATTAACTCAAGAAAATCAGTAGCCTTCCTCTACTCAAAAGATAAACTGGCTGAGAAAGAAATTATGGAAATGACACCCTTCACAATAGTCACAGATAATATAAAATACCTGAGTATGAACCTAACCAAGTAAGTAAAAGACCTGTAGGACAAGAACTTCATGCCCCTGAAGAAAGAAATCGAAGCAGATCTCAGAAGATGGAAAGATCTCCCATGCTCATGGATTTGAAGGATTAATATAGTAAAAATGGCTATTTTGCCCAAAGCCATCTACATATTTAATGCAATACCCATCAAAATTCCCACTCAACTCTTCACAGAGATAGAAAGAGAAATCTTAAAATTCACTTGGAATAACAAAAACCCCAGGATTGTGAAAACTGCTTTCAGCAATAAAAGAACTTCTGGGGGAATCACCATCCCTGACTTCAAGCTGTACTACAAAGCAATAGTGGTAAAAACTGTGTGGTATTGTAACAGAGACAAGCAGGAGGATCAATGGAATAGAATAGAAGACGCAGAAATGAACCCCCATACCTATGGTTACCTGATCTTTGACAAAGGAGATAAAACCATCGAGTGGAAAAAAGACAGCATTTTCAACAAATGGTCCTGGTACAACTGGAGGTCAGCATGTAGGAAAATGCAAATTGATCCATACTTATCTCCTTGTACAAAGCTCAATTCCAAGTGGATCAAGGACCTCCACCTAAAACCAGCCACACTGAAACTAATAGAAGAGAAACTGGGGAAAAGTCTGGAACACATAGGCACAGGAGAAAAGTTCCTGAATAGAACACCAATGGCCTGTGCTCTAAGACCAAAAATTGACAAATGGGACCTCATAAAGCTGCAAAGCTTCTGTAAAGCAAAGGACACAGTCAATAGGACAAAGCGGCAACCAACAGATTGGGAAAAGATCTTTACCAACCCTACATCTGATAAAGGGCTAATATCCAAGGTATACAAAGAAGTGAAGAAATTAGACTCTAGACAATCAAGGACCCTATTAAAAAGTGGAGCACAGAGCTGAACAAAGAATTCTCAACTGAGGAAGGTTGAATGGTTGAGAAGCACCTAAAGAAGTGTTTAGCATCCCTAGTCATCAGGGAAATGCAAATGAAAACAACCCTGAGATTCCACCTCACACCAGTCAGAATGGCTAAGATCAAAAACACAGATGACAGCACATGTTGGTGAGGATGTGGAGAAAGAGGAACACTCCTCCACTGTTGGTGGGATTGTAAACTGGTACACCACTATGGAAAGCAGTTCTGCCAGCAAAACAAAAGTTTGGGTCTCCAATTGACTTCTGAAAGCCCTTTCTCCAAGGAGGCTAATCTTTTAATCTTTTTAAATGGTGTCAATTCCTAGTGACTAAGAATTAAAAATATGTGAGGTTGTGGTAGCATTCTTATTAAAAACATTGGATTCAGCATCCAGCTCTGCATCATGTATTATAACCATTGCATATCTTACTAGCGTATTGTACAAACTCCATCCTGTCAACAGCTTGTGTGTAACTGGAAGAGTAGGTGCAGGACGAAATGATGAGCAAATGGTGATTTGAGGACTCAGTTTACTTGTTTGGGTCATGACTTTAACACTTTTATACTTTTGAAATTTGATTAACTCTTGGTAATGTGATATCGAAAATGTGCTTAACTCTAACATCACCATGAATATAAATAATGAAAATATGTTTGAACAAAAGTATTTATTTATAGGCATATAGTGAGTGATAAAACACCACTCAAAAGTAACTTTAAATTAGTTTGGCCATTATCCTGTCCTTGAGGAAATTAATTAAATTTGAAATCATGTAAATCTTCTCATAAATGTTACTGCTATGATTATTGTAATCTGTGTTTTATTTAAATTATGCAGAACATATTAGCATGTATACCATGGAGTTCATTGTGGTAATAACGAAACATTTGATTTCTTGGAGAAGGGTTGAAAGAGAAATGTCTGTATGCAAAAGTCCACTTTCTTAGTGGACTTTAATTCTTTTACAGTTATCTTCAGTTTATATTTATGTTGTCTTGAGTTAGAGCGAACCATTTCAAGGTATTTCTTGTAATGCAAGTTATTGCAAATGTACAAAATGTTGTGAGAAGGAGGGCAAGCAGCATGCCCATTGGTTTGACATTCTCAGTCACTTTCAATGTCACACAGTTTCTCTTACACAGTAGGATGTCACTGTATTCTTACACAAAGAAATATATGATCAATGACTACATGCCATTGAAATATCTAATCAAATGAAATATCAAAATAATCATTTCCTACATTTTTCCCTATTCTTTACAGATACGCTAAAATCATCAGTAAGTTAAGATACAGTAATGTTCTCCATTTACTGCTAAAAATACCCTTCAGCGGGTCCAAGTGAGGATGCCTCAATTCCATTTGGGAGGTAGAAGAAAGTAATCAAGGGTGGAGTGGGACAGACGGAGGGAGATAACAATCATGGGAGGATGTTTTGGATAGCCCTGGCCTTGTATTTTTATACTAATTCTCCTTTCCTGTGAAGGACTGCAGAGGAGGTGTGAGTTATTACACAGGTGATTTCTAGTCAACCTTCTGTCCGTCTTAACTTGTAAAAGAAAGGCTGGAGCCAGTGATTGGGCAGAGGAAGGGGAGGTGGAGAAGTAAAGGCTGGAGAGGAAAGAGAGAGAGGAAGGACAACTGGAGAACGACTGGAGGAAGATAATGGGGGACGGAGACAAAGGAAACACAACTGGGGAGAGAAGGTAGAGAGGACGACTTGGGTAAAGGAGGTAGAAGGGTCTCATAGAAGGGAACTGGAGGAGTATCTGCCCAATCTAGGCTTACAGATTATATTTATAATTACTGAGTTGTGTTTTCATTGACCGGTCCTAATTGGGTTGAAGATTTAAATATCTCCTACTACAGGAGGGAGGTGGAAAAGGGAACAGGGAGGGGCAAAGGGAAACATGATCGGGTATTATGGGTGTGAGGGGAAGAACTGAAGCCCCAAGGGCTAACAGAAAGAATAGAAACTGGCAACCTTAGGTGGTAGGAGATGGGGGGACCCTCTAGAATGTCCTAGAGACCTGGGAGGTGAGAGACTCTCAGGACTCAAAGGGAGGGAGAGACCTTAGAAGAAATGTCCTACAGTGGGGAGAGGAAACTTGTGGAATCCACCTAGGCTGAGGTCACCATCCCACAGTCGAAATCTCTAACTCAGAATTGTTCCTGTCTAAAACAACTGCAGGGACAACAAAAATGGAGAAGAGATTGACGGAAAGGAGATTCAGTGATAGGCCCAAATTGGGATCCAGCTCAAGTGGAGGCCCCAAGGCCTGACACTATTACTGATGCTATGGTGTCCTTACAAACAGTAACCTAGCAAGACTGCCCTCTGAAAGCCCCAGCAAGCAGCTGAAAGGGTCAATGGAGATTTTAACACCCAACCAATGAACAGAAGCTGGGGATTCCTGTGGTTGAATTAGGGAAAAGCTGGAAGAAGTTGAGGAGGAGGGTGACCTCATAGGAAGACCAGCAGTCTTAACTGACTTGGACCCCCAAGATCTCTCAGGCACTGAGCCACCAACCAGGCAGCATACACCAGCTGATATGAAGCCCCAGCACATATACAGCAGAGGACTGCCAGGTTTGGATCCAGTCAGAGAAGAAGCACCTAACTCTTGTGGGACTTGAAGCCTGAGGGAGTGGGGAGGTCTGGAGGGCTGGGGGTGAGGATGTGGGGGCAGCAGGGAGAGGGAGGAGGAGGTACAGGATAAGGAACTGTCAGAGAGCAGACCAAGAGTAAGATAAAGCCTGGACTGTAAAAACTGATTAAAGAATAAAAAAAATCCTTTAGATTGTAAAAATAAAAACATAAGAATTATTAAATTTCAGTTGAAGTAATAGTTTCTGTACTTACCGGGTTACAGTGAACTACAATCTTTACACAGGAGGAGATAATTTATTTTACTTAAATTAATTCTTTATTTTGAGAATCCTATGACTAATTTTAAAGTCTAGAGGGGGGAAAGCATCCAGATATAGAGCATTCTATTATTTCTAGAACTCTAAGTATATGTGTTATGTAAGAAATGAAATGGAGGAAAGAAATGTAATCATATTTTATGGGTACAGTGGTCAGGTCTTGTTCTTTGATTGGAAAAGTGGCCATAAATGCACTATTACATTTTCAATGAAGGTTTACTGCTACTTGTTCTTGTAATATCTCTTCCATGTGTTTCTATACTACATCTCATATTTCAAAGTCATTTTTGTGTCATCTCAATTTCATGACCTGTGCCAAAGCCCTGACTGAAAATATTATCACTATTGTATGACTCTGTTATGAGAAGTATCAATTCCTATTACGATACTGATGCATGCATTTCTTTAGTCTTTCTCAACCTCCTGGAAATACTACAAAACGAAAAGCGTTTTATTGAACCCTCAATCTCAGTATCAAACTAGAAGCACTAGTAAAAGTAATGACATTTTTTAAATGAGTATCATTAAAGTTTGTGTTTCTTCCTTTCACCTGTTAATATAAATATTTAAGTGTACATATAATGAATTACTAATGTATGCTAAAATGCAGTCTTCCAAAGATTCAGCAAAAAGAAAAATGGTACTCATAAAAGACCACTATGAGTCTATTTCTGAGAAATTCTCCACACAGTGAAACTTAGAGACAGAAGAAGGCCATTTCTGTGTGATGGCTTAAGCCTGAGAGATATGTGAAAATTTAAAGATTAGAATGTTTTAAAAAATGGAGATTTTTCTTAAGTAATATAATTGTGGTAGCTTGAATGAAAGTTGCCCCAATAGACTTAGATATTTGAGTGTTTGATCTCCAGCTAGTGAAGTATGTTTTGGAGGTTTGGGAGGCGTGGCCTTGTTAAAAGGGAGGTGTGTCACTGAAGCTAGGCTTTGAGGACTCACAAACCCACACAACTACTATTGGTAATAACCACCATCTGTATGAAGGTGTGAACTCTCAGCTCCTACTCCTGCACCATGCCTGCCTCTCTGTTGCCATGTCTTCATGAATATGAACTGTAACATCCTGGAACTGAAAACTCCAAATACACACATTCTCTTACAGTTGCTTTGTTCCTGGTGTCCCTTCACAGAAAAAGGAGAGTATCTAAGACAATAATTTAAAACTTGACGGTAATTATAAAAAGCATGTAAAATCATTGAGAACATAGCCAATGTTCATATTCAAATTTGCAAATTGAACTTTTCAATTTACAGACTGTAAATATTTTTATCTTTCTTTAAAAAGAAATTTCATAGAAACAGTTTAGAAAAGAAGAGTTAGTTTAGTTAGGGTAACTTATTACTGCTATTTATTAAGTTGGTATAGCAAGAACCTAACTTTTAAATAGCTCTGCTTAAGCCCATTCCTGTGCAAAAACCCATGGCAGCAATGGATTCAGGTTTGTAGGCCCAGCATTAAACAAGCTATGTATATAATCCACTCTCGGGTACAGAATATTTTGTAGTTGTATACAAGTGTCTAAGAACTGGATGATGGAGTAGAGGTTGCTAATGCCATTCTATAAACTCAATTCAACCATTCTAATCAATTACTATATCATATCTGTAATTCTCTTCAATGGATCCACACAAGGATCCCTTTATCACCAGTTAGAATGGGGAGTTGATCAGGGCCTTATCAGTTTTCTTCCATTTCTGTCTATTGAAAGGCTCTGAGGGTAAGGAACTCCTGTCTTCTATTGTGTTCCCTGTGGTCAATTTATTGGGTTCTGAAGTATAAATTAAAACCTGTAAAAAGCGTATAGCCCTGGTTAACCTAAGTGGGTCACACAACAAAAGTAACAGACACAGACTTGAGAATAGAAATTTTTTAAGGGAAAAAGCATGTAGACAGATGGTAGGAAAGTGGGAGACAAGATGTTATTATAAATTGCATACATTTGTGAAATTTTCTAAAAGAAAATATAATAAATATAGAACAAGAGAATTTCCTAGTGTGTTAACTCAGGGACAAAAGCTATTAAGGAGGTAGGGAAAGTCAGCTTTGCAAATTGCTTGCTGCTTGTCAGCTATCTCGTGAATAAGCCTGGACTTAGAATAACCCTTCCTATATGTAGCACACTAAAGTCAATGATACAAAACCATTCTCCTTCATTATCTGTACAACGCATTTGCCATGCCAAGGGAGTGGAGCATGTTCTTGAACAGATGCCAGAAGAAATTTAGAGAAGGCAATGTTCTGAGAAGTGCCAGATGTACAAAATAAGGCTTGAGAACCCATCTAAGAGTATATTCCATGAATGGAAACTATAGTTACAAAAGGGAAAGAATAAGCTGGGGAAAACGCTGTGTGTGTGTGTGTGTATGTGTGTGTGTGTGTGTATGTATGTATGTGTATGACAGAATATAAATTCTCCATTTATTATCTGACACATAAAGGGTTTTGATATTTCATTTTACCACTGAAGTGGTATGCTAAATAATCAGGATATAAATATTATTTGTCAGTAATAAGCATGCAGATTCTTATTATTTTAATTCAAATTATGTTATCATTTAATTCCTTCATGTTTTGTTTAAAATATGAAACACACACACACACACAAAAACCCCTTTATTTCTTAGGAATTTTTTTTTAAATGTGTATGGTAGTACTTTCATTATCAGTGAAATCCTACTTCATACTGTATTTTAATTCCGTGAGTGTGTATTTGTGCATACATGTGCATGTACATGTTATACACTATTTCGTGTGTGTGCAATGAACTTGCACATGCCTGTAGCACCAGAGGTTGACGACAGGCTTCTTCATGTACCCTTCCCTATCTTACTTAGTGAGACAGGCTATCACAGTGAATCTGGAATTTGCTCATGTGGCTATGGCAACTAGACAGTGATCTGATTATTTCTATTGTTCTTTGGTTATGGAAATGTACGCAAGCACTCCCAACTTTTACATGCATATTGTAAATCAAGCTCAGGTCTTCCTGCTTGAGCAAGCACTTTGCATTCTGAACCAGAATCCCACCTCCTCCCCCAGTTTTCATGGTATATTTTGTTAGTTTTCATTATACTCCACTGTCAGGCTGGTGAGGACAAGATTCCAAATTGTTAGAAGACCAAGATTCATGGTCACAAATACAGATGGCAGTTATATGCTTGAGGTTGAATGATTCCACAGTGTTTTCAGAAATATATTTCTCATAATTCTAAAAACAGACAATAGCAGCCATGGTATAAGTAGATATCTTTATTCCACACACTCAGAGCTGACAACTGTTCAGTAATTCATAGTATTTTTGAAGAAATTACAACTTTTCCTACCATCCAATAGTGTATTTCTATTTATTTGAAAATATTAAGTATCCTTTAATAAAATAGTTGAAACATAGTTTACAAATTTTTCATTCATTTTCGTTTGTCACTATATGCTTTATAAATTTCTAGAATTTTTGATTGATTATTTATTTTAATTAAAACTATTACCACATTCGTTCACATTTATTTTCACTTCTCTGTTTCTCTTCATGCATTTTCCCAATTTATATCTGGAGAATTGCATTTATTAAATCCTCTGTATTCTGCATATAAAAACAGATCGTGGGATATCAGTTCTGCCCCGTGAAAATGAGAAAATAGTGTACTTCTGACCACTGATATCCTGTATCTATTCTGGTTCTTATCCTGGAGGCTGAATTGTTCCCTTGCTGGAAACAATGTTTTCACATATTAGGGTGAGGCATGGTCTATCTGTAATCACGATGGGATAAGACATTAAGAAGACTATTTTATAATCAATATTGATGTAAACAGATGCCCAGGTAACCACATGATGAGGAGTAATGGCTACAGTTTTTCTGTTTTCATGATGAGTAGAGGCCCTTCAAACTAGAGACTAATTCCTTTAAATCATTCTTCAATGCACTGATACAGACATGTGGTATTGGAGTGTATCCTAATATTGTGTTCTTGGGCTGCTGTATTCCCTTATGCCATATCAAAGACTAAACATAGTTACTTTGTTTTTCTTTTTCTACGACTAAAAGTATGTCTGTAAGATATATTTGCTGCTTATTAGAAGACATGTATAGAGTCATGCACTCTAGGAACATTTTTATGCATGAATATGTTGCACTCCAGTAGCAATTAGTCTTCTTTTATCTTTAGTCTTTCTTCTGGCTCTTCTATTCCAGCTCACCCACAGCAGAAACAGTATGCCTTCTACTTTCATGTGCATTTTCCCTCTGAATTGACCCACAAGAGAAAACCAATGACACTTATTGTTGGAAATTGCTTAGTTTGCTTATGAAGAAAAATTTTACTTCTCCCTTTTCTCCTGAGAATTACATAATTCTGTTCTCTTGAATAGCCCCATTTATATATACTATAATTTCTTTGTCAGTTTATCTGTTCATGGATACTTATATTAATTGCATAACTTGGCAACTGTGAACAGTGCCATGATGAACTTAAAAGTTTATGTGGGTATAGCAGAGTAGTTTTGAGCACTTTGAGTGTGTACATAGGAATGGTAGAGGTGACTCAAAGAATAATTCTTTTTTTAAC
The DNA here is from genome assembly GCF_004785775.1 of Grammomys surdaster. Classification (NCBI taxonomy): domain Eukaryota; kingdom Metazoa; phylum Chordata; class Mammalia; order Rodentia; family Muridae; genus Grammomys; species Grammomys surdaster. The sequence continues at coordinate 10,117,305 of NW_021604567.1, read as the reverse complement.
AATTTAATAACCCATCTCGCTGACTTCCAAATGAGCTGGACTAATTTAAATTCCCACATTGTGTAAGAGTCTTCCACAGTCACTAGCCACAACCATAGCATTTGTTGGTTTCTGCTTCCCCAGTGTCTTCATTCTGATTGCACTGAAGTGGAATCTCATTGGTATTTAGATTTGTATCTCCCAGATAAGTAAAATGTTGAATACTTTATCATGAACTTTATCCAAAATACTTTTCTTGAAAAGTATACATTCTGTTCATGTTCCCATTTACTTTTGGGGTTGTTAGTGGTTTTGGTACCTGATTGTTGAGTTAATTATGTATTGTGGATATTCATCCCTGTCAGAATACAATAATAATAATAATAATAATAATAATAACAATAATAATAAAAACTTCTATTCTTGATGCAGTGTGTTCCTCGAGCTTTTCTGCTGCAGTTGTGACAGAATCCCCTGGAGCTATCACCTGCCATCAAGAGTATTTGTTTCTAAGATGATATGCACAAATCAAGTGGAATTTAACTCAACAGACGTGTGTGTGTCTGTGTGTGTGTGTATGTGTGTATGTGTGTTTGTGTGTGTGACCATAAAGTATCAAACAAGAGACCATGACTTCTTGTGACGCGCCCACCTCGCCAGCAAGGAAGACACGGCAACACACCAGGATCCTTCCGCAGCAAACGTTTATTCCAAATGTAAAGAGGAAGACCCCGGGCCTGGAAGAGGCACTGTTTATATACCCTTGGAGTGGTGTGTTCACTTCTGATTGGCTGCTTACTCGTTACCCACCAAAACGCCCCGGGATGGGCTGTGACTTTGGCGCACTTTTACCATAGCACATGCGCGGTTTATTTGTTTACTTGGAGGAGCATCTGATGCCAGTGCCATCTTGTAATGGCGAATGCTGTCAGCATAAGCCGCGGCTTTCCACATCTCCCCCTTTTTGTTTTAATTAAGAATCACAGGCACTGGCCAATGTCCCGTGTCTTAGGCTAGTTGACCTTCTTCCATAGCCAGCACCAAAGAATGGTGAGCTCCCTGTCTTAGGCTACGAGGGTCGCGCACCCACACCTGGCATTTTCAGAATGTGCGCCCCAGGTTATGGCCTCTCTCAATGCCCATCATGGGGTAAACTCACAGCTCATGGTGTACCTCTGGCATATGGCATCAACCTATTCCCATCGTTGGGACCAATGCCAGCTGGCCTGGAGACGAAAAGATGGAGCTGTCCATCTGGCTGTCCTTGGCCTGTCTAGCATGGTACCAATCATGACTCAAACTCAAGCCCGATCAAGCAAATTCCATCTTGGGGGAATAAGCAATCAAGGACTGATAGTTTAAGACAGTCTCCCTTACCCTATCAGGTGCAATGGAAACAAGTCCTCTGAGTGCAAGGGCTAGCGGAAACAGAGAGAGATGCAAACACCAGTCCCTGTGCAATGGAGCCATCTCCCAGGGGTGCAAGGGCTGTTTGCCTCAAATTCAGGTACCACAGCTACACAGACAAGGACCAGCCAGGCCAAGACTCCTCACCGACCCAGTGCAATGGGCAAATCCCTTGGGGTGCAATGGCTGAGGAATCTGTCTACTGGCTATTTCTTTAATCATGGATAACCAAATTTCAGGAGATGAGCCTTGTTCTAGGGCTGTAAGTGTTTGGGTAATAACGACCTTGTCACGTTTTTGTTGAGCTCTGAGCTTCCAAACCAACCATAGCATGAACACTAATCCGCAACATAGGGTGTACCAAACAGGCCTACTCCCACCCACTTTTTAAAGAAAGAGAAAGCTGAAGAGATCCAGGAGGAGTGTCTCTCAGTCAGGGACAGATCCACACGCGTCGAGTAGATAGCCACCACAGCCGCTCTCAATTTTTTGAGTGTCTCATTGAAGTTTTCTGACCAATTTCCTGTAAGATATTGAGACAATTTCCTGGACAGATTAGCTACATTATGTCTGACTGGTATGGGTTTTGGAAAGGCAGATAATATGTCCCATCATTGTTCCCCCGATATACTAGGAACTTGTATCCCCTGGATCAGCACGAGGGCTATCATCAGAGTTTAGAGGGTCCACCTGGGTGTCATCTTCTAATATCGCGAGTCGTCGCGTCAGTCGCTCTGGTAGCCAAAACGGGTTGTCTTCTTCCTGTGGAAAAACACATACCGCTCCCCTGGCTCTTATTAAAATAAGATCCGGGCCTTTCCATTGTCCGGTCAAGACATCCTTACATTTGACCATCTCTTTTGGCCTGTCAGGCTCTAAACAGTGATGGTCAGCTGCTGTGTGGCCTTGACTGTCCAGATTTAAAAATTTGAGGGTAAAAAGAATCATTATCTCTAACTCCTGGCCCATAAGCTGTTTTGAATTTCTTTTGAGTCTGAGGCTGACACCTCCCTAAGGAACAAACAAGGCAATAAACAAATTCTAGAAAACACCCTTTTAGAGGCAGGTCAGGACAAAAGGAATGTCTGAAATACAAGCTTCTGCTGCACCCACTCTGTATATAGCCTTAATTCAAATGTAAATGTTTTTAATCTTGGCCTATATCCTGAGGCCTGGCCCAAAGATTATCCTTCCTGCACCAAGGACAAGTTTGTTATGTAACCTTGGTCACCTGACTGTTGCTCAAGCCTTTGTTCCTGGGACAGTCATTTTTAAAAACTATGTAAATTTCCACATCTAAAACATCTTTTACCTTTACGGTTCTGTGCAAGCTATGGCCAGACCCTGATTGTATGAGGGTGCAATTTCATCGCAAAGACGAATGTATCTAAGTCTGTCTTTGCTTGTATGGTCTGAGAGCTGTGTAGGTAGTTCAACCTGATTAGCATCACACTGACCTTCTCCTACAAGCATGTTAAGATCCCAGTCTGCATTGCCTGTCTGAGCATTCATCATGGCACTATGATTTTTACTAGTGTTACTCCAATCTGAGCTCCAAATCAAGTAATCTCTTCCTGATAAAATAGGCAACTCTCCTCTATCCTCTTCTCAACCATAAACATGGGTGAGTCGAAAAATTCTAAACTCAAGATTAGAACTGCCAACTGTAGCCAATGGAATACTGGCAGTTTAACTATAATTTTTAAATTTCTTTTGTAACATTTGAATATAACCATTAATTTTGAGAAGCAAAACCAGAAGCAATGTAAACAATCTATTTTTTCTAAAATCAACACCAAGTAGATTAACTTTATGTTACAAAGTTTTGTGGCCAATTCTTATATATGAGTGTGTGAAACAGCTTTTAATATCTCATTGAAGAGATATTGTTTTAAAATCTTATTTTTTATACATCTGGTTTCTGAATGACTCCAACCCTGAGTTACCATTTTAAACTAAATTTCTGTCACCAAAGTTGTAAATTTCTAATCACACCCAATAATTTAAGCCAATAATCTATAACCAAGACATGCAGAACATTTTTATACTTTTAAAACCAATCAGAAACAACAATGAAGTGGCTATGCATCTTATATATTTAGACCAAACAAAGTTTGTTGCCTTTTCTAGCTGTAATTTCAAGAGAAAAGCACCTTGTCAGAGAGATTTTTCTAGGACAAAACAACTCTTAGCTTCCTTATAAAACCCAAAAAGCTACTGGTCTCTTTTAAAAGCAGCTTATGCCAACCTCAATTCCTGGAAACGCTTTTTCAGCTCAGCTCAACTCTTAGCTACAGGTGTAGGGTAGCTTATCAGCCTCTGCTGTGTATATTAAGACTGCCTTTAAAACAAAGTTAAACTAGAGTTGGATATGTAACCGTTTTTGTCTTTTGAACATGCAACATAGAACATACACTTAGACAACGAGAAACAAAAAACAATTGACACACGTGGACATTGGCGCGCCAAGGACAGACCACAAAGAAGGACATCTAAGAGCTAAATAAAGAGAAATTCAGGATGTCTCCCGAATTTCTTTCTTTTTCTAGATGAATTCTGAAATAGCCTTTTCATTCCTTTTTGCTCACACAGCTCAGAGAGAGGACAACAGTTTTTCTAAAACCCTTTCTCTCTCTCTCTCATATTCAAGATGTAACTTGCTTGAGAAGCATCATGCCATAAAGCTTTCCATTCCATATACTGTCCCAAATTAGGGAGAGCAGCTTTTACTGTGTTTTGCCAATCATTTGGAGTCATTGCCATAGTGGCAAATCTCTCAAGCTGCATAACTGTAAAATTAGCATCAACTCTATATTTGTTAACCGATTCAGCAAGTTCTTTGATAGAGGCATACTCTACAGGTGCGTGGACACGGCCTCCCCCCGTGTCCTCAAATACTGGAAAGGCTTGTAACATCCTTCTTTTGTCTTCCTTTGAAAGGAAGGAGTCTGAGCAGCGCTTGTCCGCATAAGGTGGAAGTGCGCAGGGAACATTAGGTTGGGAGGGCGTGACAGGCCGAGAGGCCATGCGGCTCCTATCTCCCATTTTTTTTTGCTTTTGATTTCGCGGCAGCAACCGCTCATCTGGCTGGCATCTTTCCTCCTCATCTGTCTCTTCGTCTAAGTCCTCCGCCTCGGAGGAAGTTAGCTCCTCCAACTCAGAGCCACCCAGCCCCGAGGCCTCCAGCTCCTTTACCGGATAAAGAGGTTTCTTTTCTGGGGCCTTTTCTCCTTTCCTACATCCCTCTCCCAGGGCGTCCTTTCCCTTATCTTTCGCTTCCTCGGACTGTGTGTCTTTGGAAGGGTTTTTTTTCTTAGGCATGCCTTTTTTTCCTTTTTCTTTCTGAGCTCCTAAGTGCTTATGCTGCTCTGTTTCTGACCCACTGGCCTGTAATCAGACTAGCACTCCCTGGCCCGCTGCTACAGTCGAGTGGCATTTCTCATCCCACAAAACCAGAAGGAAGAGAACGAACGCCGCTAGCACAATAGCAAGAGCTTCTAGAGTTCCTGCCAACTGGGGAGGGAGACGAAATAGATCAAGTCCAAACATGTCTCTCAGAGCTTTACCTTGCCTTGCGGTTCTGAACCCTTCCTGTAAACGGGTGTCTCCTCGGCGCCGGTGATGGTGAATTTTCCCGGGTTTCGGCACCACTTGTAACGCGCCCACCTCACCAGCAAGGAAGACACGGCAACACACCAGGATCCTTCCGCAGCAAACGTTTATTCCAAATGTAAAGAGGAAGACCCCGGGCCCGGAAGAGGCACTGTTTATATACCCTTGGAGCGGTGTGTTCACTTCTGATTGGCTGCTTACTCATTACCCGCCAAAATGCCCCGGGATGGGCTGTGACTTTGGCGCGCTTTTACCATAGCACATGCGCGGTTTATTTGTTTACTTGGAGGAGCACCGGATGCCAGCGCCATCTTGTAATGGCAAATGCTGTCAGCACAAGCTGTGGCTTTCCACAACTTCTAGATAATGTGAGGAAGAAAATGTAAGAGTTGGAGGGGTTAGGGGTTGTAGAAATAATGTAAATACAACAGCATTCTTAGTTTGATAAATTAAATTAATTAATTAAAGATATAATTGTCTATTGATTGTACCTATTGGGAATCAATTCAGTTTATTGTTAATCACAAAGATCTCTTTTACAATACAAAATATCTCGTGAACTTACTTTGAATACATGGTCACTCAAAAGCTACAAACCCTGTATAATCTCTGACTTTTTTGTTTTTCTCCAAGATTTTACTGTTTTATATCTCTGCACATGTAGAAAGTTAAATTCTGTTATATAGTAAAAATTGGATGATTTTGTGGTCATATTTATCTAACTACCATGTGCCTCCTAGACAGCGGATATACATAAAGGTCAGCTGAAAACCTTTAGGACAGTGAAAATTCCACAAACTTCGTGATCAAAATAAAATTTAACACAGAAAACATGTGAGTTATGACTCAACACTAATTTTTTTTCTGAAAGAATGTATCCATGTCTTCTTCATAGTAGACAGTTCTCTATCTGTTCACTTTTCATCTGTATATAATCCCACAACCTTGCTTTCTTCTTCACAAAATTTATATCATTCATATATTTAAAATGCTGTAGAATAGGGTTTTGTGTATTTATAAAAAATGATCTATTTTGTTACACTTCAGATTTTATTCCTGCCCCCCAACCCCATTCACCCTCGACTGTTCCATATTCCAACTCACCTCTCTGTCTCCATGAGGCTGTCCCCACTCCCCAACCCTCACCCCACCTCTAAACTCCCTGGGGCTTCCAGTCTCTTGAGGGTTAGGTGCATCTTCTCTGACTGAACCCAGACCAGTCCTCTGCTGTATATGTGTTGTGGGCCTCATATCAGCTGCTGTATGCTGCCTTTTTGGTGGTCCAGTGTTTGAGAGATCTCAGGGGTCCAGATTAATTGAGACTGCTGGTCCTCCTACAAGGTCTCCCTCCTCCTCAGCTTCTTCTAGCCTTTCCCTAATTCAACCACAGGAGTGAGCAGCTTCTTTCCATTGGTTGGGTGCACATATCTGCATCTGACTCTTTCAGCTGCTTGTTGGGTCTTCTGGAGCGCTGTCATGATAGGTCCTTTTTGTGTTCCTTTAGCCTCTGTAATAGTATCAGGCCTTGGGACCTCCCCTTGAGCTGGATCCCACTTTGTGCCTGTCCCTGTACCTTCTTTTTGTACCTTCTTTCCCTCAGGCTCCTCTCCATTTCTATCCCTGTAGTACTATCAAACAGTAACAATTATGGGTCAAAGTTTTGACTGTGGGATGGTAACGCCTCCCTCATTTGATGCCCTATATTCCTGTTGGAGGTGGGCTGTATAAGTTTCTCCTACCTACTGTCAGGCATTTCATCTAAGGTCCTTCTCTGAATCCTGAGAGTCTCTCAGCTCTCAGGTCTTTGGTACATTCTGGAGGGTGTCCCAAACCTCCTATCTCCCTAGATTGCCAGTTTCCATTCTTTCTGTTGGTCCTCAGGGCTTCAGTCCTTTTCTCACATCCAGATCAGATTCCCCTCTCTCCCCACCCCTGTCCACTTTTGCTCCCAGATCCTTCCCTCGCTCACCACTTGTGATTGCTTTCTTCTTACTCCCTATTGGGACTGAGGCCTCCTCCCTTGCAAACATTTAAAAACAGAAAGAAAGAAAGAAAGAAAGAAAGAAAGAAAGAAAGAAAGAAAGAAGAAAAGTGGAGGAACAAAAGAAATGTGCTGGAAATAAAACTTGGCCATGAAGAAAGAAAGAAAGAAAGAAAGAAAGAAAGAAAGAAAGAAAGAAAGAAAGGAAAGAAGGGAGGGAGGGAGGGAGGGAGGAAGGAAGGAAGGAAGGAAGGAAGGAAAAGAAAGAAGGAAAGTAAGAAAAAGCAAAATCCTTATCAAGGTACAATAAACACATAGAACATACACACACACAAAAATCTTATTTTACAAAGAAATATACTACTTATTTTGAATTCATTAGTAGTAGTTTTTCTATGATACTAAAATCAAAAGAAGAGGACTAAACTCTACTTCCCAATACTTATACATTTTGATTCTGATTTTAGAAACTAGTACATAATAAAGTACATTTAATTAAATGATGTTCTGTGTGGAATTATGATAACATATGAGTAATAAGAAAGAGAGTTGAAGAGGAAGTAACAAGTAACTAGTAAAAACATGTGCAAGGTTTGTGATCATTACTGAAACAGGAGATTAGAAGCCTTATTTCTGTTTTTTTCATATTTACATATGGCTTGGATAAAGGGATACATAATATTTACTCTTTATGGTCTGCTTTTGAAAACAATATTTTTAAAACTATTTGTCATTTGGTGTTGTTTACTAGTTTGAAAATTTAAAGCACTTTGAAGCTGCTTTTAGGTTTAGTAATTCTTCTAGGAGCACACCTTCTCTAGCTCAGTCACAGAATGTACATAAGAGTAGGCATGTGCCTATCTTTTCTCATTTCTGAAATGCCACGATTTCTGGAAAAATGAACTTATTTTATAAAGAACTCTTTAATATTTGAGTACTTTTCAATCCCTCTAGCCTTATGTGAAATAAATTTCCTAGTGTAAATTCTGAGTAAACACATGTTCACCATGCTCCTTACAGCCAGGACTCTCACTCTCCAACTAGTGTTAACAAAATACTAAAGTCACAATTTATGTTTACAACAAAAAACAAAACAAATCACTTCAAATGTAGTTTGTCATCTTTGCCACAGTAAGATTCACTAAATTGCAGTTCAATTATTTCTTTTCTCCCTTGAACACTAATAACACTAAGGTTCATTCCTGTCTCCTTTTTTATTTTTACATGTCTGGGTATATGGTAGCTCCATTAAATCTATTGTGACTAAATCTAAAGAGCCATTGTTCTAAAAAGTAGGTCAGAGTTCTCTTGTCAATAGACTTACATACATATTTTACATAGAGAATGTAATTAGTAGAATTGAGTTATTAGGAAGCACAAGGATTTGGGTTTGCTTTAGAAATAGTATTTAAAAATTGCTTGTGGCATTTTCACAAAGAAAATCACTCCATATAGGCAATTATTTCTTGAACCACCTTAAACACTTTGTTGCTAACAAAGCAAGATGAGTCTAATTATAAATTATCTCACAGTTCATTGCCTTTTATACAAGCATTAAAATAAAACCGATTCAGAAAGTATCAGATGATCAAGTATTGTTAACATACTCATTTTTCCCTTCTAAATGCACACAGCAAGAAAAGTAAAATGTCAGTTTACTGAAGCTTTTAATGCAAGAGCATTGTTAATAATACAGATTATTGATGAATATAAATATTCAAACATCAACATATGTTTATTGGTTAAAAACAAACACATACTGTATATATGGTGCTTTGATATGAACGTTTATTTTCTTTAAATCAGTATTGAAATGTCAACACCAAAGTAATAAATTTGCAAAGTGAATCATTAGGTCTAGAGCTCAGCCATCCTATCTGCCACGCAAAGGTACAACTGAAATCATCATATATAAACCTCATAGAACAGTGTGCTTCTTCTCCATAGCACGAGATGAGATTGCATTGGTCTTGAAATGCATAGGCTCCAGAATATAGAGGAATAAGCTTCTGCTAATTAAAAATTACTATGTTTATATCAGTTTGCTATAGCAGTGTAAAGAGATGAAGACATACCACTTTTAATTTGAAGTATTATTTCTTTAAATTCAATCTCACTGTCTTACATCAAAGAACAAATCAATTGAAAAAAATCCCCAGCACTATTGTAGCTGAAATTATTTCTTTCAATTTAATTGGCATGGGTTAATTTGTTTTTTTTCATTCAGTTCAGGAATTACTGGACTGAGCCAAGAATCTAAAAATTGTTTTGCTTGCAAAGGAAGAAAGCAAATTGGCAGACGTTCATAATCCAGTTATTGCTTGACTTACACCATAGAGCTGCCAACTCTGAGAAAAAGTAGAAGAAAGGAATAGAGAAGAACCAAAAATTTATCTGTTAATTTGATGGAAAAATGCAATAAAATCTTATTTAACTAGTTGTGTTTAGTGTTTTCTTCATTTTTTTAGCATTTCTTTATACATACGTATTTGTAAACAATGGCTTGGAAAAAAATACAGTGCAAATCATATCACCATTTTGTTTTCCCCAGATGAGGGGTGGGGGGGAGAACAAACAAAACAAAATAAAAACAAAAATATCAAATTTCATTTGAAAGAAGGAGAGGAAAGCCCCTACAGTATATCTTTACGTATAATCATTGAAGCAAAACAAAAACATATCAGGATTTTAATGAAAATTCAAGGATATGAAACATATAGCTAGGAAGGGAAAACAAAGAATTCAGGAAGTTAAAATATCTTCTAGAGCAATCATACGGCTGACCAGGTTGAGGGAAGTACCTAATACTATTATAGTATTATGATGATCTGTAAGTTGTCTTTATTTATATAAATTATTGAATCTCTTAACCCTCAATAGAGAGGCAAGTTTTACAATAGATGAGAATCAATAAAGAGACTCAAAATGGTCCACATACAGAGAATAAGAAACAGTGCCATGCTCAGATCTTAACAGGACATGTACATCTTAATCTCTCCCCACAAGTCTTTTATCATTTAAAAGATGTGAGAAAGATTATAATAGACAGAGGGAGTTGACATCTGCAAAGAACATCTGCCACAAAATCTTTGCTGGCCGTGAAAGGGAGAGGTGAGGAGGCTTGAGCCGCATGACAAGGATGTTGCAGGTATGTACTCTCCAGGGCTGTGACTTACCCAAGGTCAGGACAAACTCCCAGCATAGATGGATGAGTGGCCAAGTAGCCCCACTATAAGCCCAGGAGCTGTTGCAATTGATAGCTGTTAAGATAGGGAGAGATGGATTATTTTAGAAATGTTGCCTTGCTGGGGCTACCTATACTTCAGTAGATGGTCCTACTATGAAGCAGTAAACAACAAACAGAGTTAACAGACTTGAACAAAAAGGGATGAAATGAAAAAGTGGTAGATGATACATGGTAAAAATTAAAAAGACGGTGATGGAACATGAATTTGGTGAAAACGTGTTATATAAATGAACAAAATTCTCAGGCAATAAAACATTTGAAAACACTTTAAAGAAACATTACTCTGTAAGAAACAGATTTAAATTTAGGTTAGAACAAGAACTCTATCCTCTGTTTTAACTTCATGATTATATACAATAAAGAATGCAGTTAAACCTTCATATCTTTTACACTAAGTTCAATAGTTAAACCACCGATCAACTCAGTGAATTAACTAAAAGTGATTTGTTTTAAAAGTGTCTTATATCTTATACTTTATGGAAGTCGAGAGCTTAGGCCCTATGTAGTGTGAGCAGGAAAGAACACAACCTCACTTTTGCAGATATAAATATTCCCTGTTGGGAGATATTGGGTTGTGGTATCTGGTGACAATTATACAGGAGTCAGGATGGCTAGAATGATCAAAAGATATTGTGTACATGTTTAATATTCTGAAAAATAAATAGTGTGTATAAAAATAAACAAGAAAAAATTTAACATTCAAAGCTGTCTTAAAGTTGCATTTTAATGACTCCATGTTAACACTGATTAATAATACTAATATATCCTTTCTACTCCAGGAGGTAGTTTCCCTGTGACTATAAGATCTGTGGAGTAAAAATATGACTTTCACAAAATATGTTTTACAATCCAGAAGTGATATACTTTTTTAAAAATAATTTATTTATTTTTTCTCAAATCGTAATTCATTCAACAGGGGTTATAAACACAGAAAGGCAGGATGTGGGGAAGGGATGACACTGGAGTGTGGGTGTTCAGGGGAATACAGATATCTTTCAGAACCGGGTATTGGCTGGGTGAAGGTTCAGGGGACAGGTCACTATGACTCTGCCTATGACTCACTTGTCCTTATCTAAGTTGGTATTGTCTGCCAAGGCTACCTATTTACAAGGTCTATGACTACTCAGGCTGGTAAATTTCCACAAAAGCTGCCTGTTTACAATAGCTTATAGCCATCTGTTTCAATGTTTTTCCACAGAGACCCAAGACTTGGTGTTAGTATACATGTATGACAGGCCTATTGCTGATTTTAGGCCTATGGCTAATTTTAGACCTTCAGTGTGTAATCAGGGCTGCCCCTGACTTCTCCTCTTTTAAAGCATAAATATAACTCCACAAGGATTGTATGAAACTATTGATTTTTGTAACACAAGTGTATTTCTTAATATGCTTCTCAAACCACTTGATTATGAATCAGGTTGCTTGTAAACCTGACAATGTGATCTCAGATGAATTGAGTCAACACTTTTACATGTGAAAACATGAATCTTATTTTTAATAAGCAATTCAAGTCAATGTTGTGTAGAATAAATTTCTTTAACTATTTTTATATTATATTTTTTGTTGTGTTCTCTTTATCAGACTAATCATCACATTGCTATTATGCCCCAGTCAAATTCTTTGCACACACACAGACACACACACACACACATACACATATACACATATATATATGTATATATATACATACATACATATATACATATGTATATTATTGTCGATTCATCTTCTATTTTTAAATATCTTAAATATTTATTTTACTCTTCTCTGTCCATAATGGTAAAGATTTTATATAGTGCCTTGCTACTAAAGATAAGTTAGAGTCAAATAAGTACTTTGTGTATGTGCATTGTCTGTCTCTAAAATGCACTAACTTACTTATATATAATAATAAAGTGGTGCCCTCAATGACTTTGAATCTGCATCTTTTAGAAGAGCATGTTGTAGTAAATGTGATATATACATTTATATGAATTTATAAAGTCTGTAAATGAAAGAGCTATAAACTAATCTTACATTAGAAAACAAGTTCTCTAAGAAATACAAGTAATTATGATGGTGGATTAAGCAAGGGATGTTAGAAAAGCAAATTCCATCAGTACATAACTTTCCTCTAGCCAACTAATACCCTGGGCAACAAGATTTTAGCAGTTTGAGCGTAAATATAAGAAGCATGTCAGACGTACAAATTGTCATAATTTGGAGTAGATAGAGTTCTGGAAATTTCCTTAGCACTGTACATGTCGTGCACTTGAAAAATCGGCACGGATTTTAACACTTAGTTGCATGGCAAAATCAGTTCGTAAAATGTTAGTGTTAAACTAGTAGAGTCAGCCACAGTAGACCTAAATAATAAAGGGTGTTTCATTTGTACATGCAATAACAAAGAAGTTCAAGACAGAGCTCAAGGTAAACACACATATGTAGGAGGAGCTAAGGTGGGAGGAGTAAGGAGAGGAAGAGGAGGAGTGGGGGAGGAAGAGAAAAGGAAGATGAGGAGCTAGAGAGGGCAGAGATGTAGGAGGGTGGAGAACCACACAGGTATGGAGAGCAGTTGTGGAAAACAACTTATAATTAGGTTAGCTAATTGGGAAACAACTCTAATTGTATGAGCATGTTGTTATTGAGCATTACCAAACATATAAAGCCTTTGATTAATCTATAAGAATTAGAGTCTCATTCTCTTACTGGGCCTGGATGGATGGTGGAATGGTCTGGGCAATGCCCAGCCTTGCAGAGACAACGTGGAAGATTGGCAGAGCCATCTCTCATGCTGGTGTCTCGTGGGTGGCAGGGCTGGTGTTTCTGGCAGGCAGGTTCTAGCTGCTGCGTGCACGTGGCCTCTGGCTGAGGGACATGGTGGCTGAGCTAGGCAGAGCTGCTGCAGCTTAGATAGTTGGCTTGATCAGTGGCCGATTTTAAATAATTACTATAATTACTACAACACACATACATGCATGTTCTCTCTCCCTATCTCTCTCTCTCTCTTTCTCCCTCCCCCCCTCTCTCTCTCTGTGAAGTTAGTGCCAGTAGTGAAAACCTTCCTTGAGAAAAAATTAAGCACAGTAACTCTGTCATATATCTTTGCACATCTTCTAACAAAATTCTGCGTATTTTGATAAAGTATCCTACCTCAAGTTATATCATAGTCAAGGGGTTAAATATCAAGTAAGCAAACCAACCAAATGAACAAAACATAACAAACAGCAAGATATTGGTCTGTGTAATCCGTAGGAAATAGTTCCTCATAATGAAACTGAACATATGTTAGCCAAGGGCTGAAGTCAGTAAGAGAGAAACAGCACAGTTAAACAAGAATCAATACAAGAATGATTTGGTTGAATTGGAACTATGTGAACAGGTGTGTCTTTGAGTTTTTTGACTGCCCTTGGGACTCTTTTCCTCTTGTTCGACTTTCTGGTCCACATTCAGTTGGAGGGATTTTGATTTATCTTATTGCATTTTGTTTTGTCGTGTTTGGTTGTTTGTCTTGGAAACCTGTTTCCTTCTGAATGGGAATGTTGGTGAGGAGTGTATCTGGGGGAGAGGGAACTTGGAGGAAGCTGATAGAAATGGAGGGAGGTGAAACTATGGTAGTGGTGTATTGTATAAGACAAGAGTCTATTGCAATAAAGAAAAAAAGAATTAAAATGATTATATACATTATATATATATATATATATATAGAGAGAGAGTAATAACATTATTTCTCGAGCAAAGAAATGAAAATCTTTATTTTATAAATATTAACCTCAAAATTTCAAAGCAAATCAACAGCTTTCTGTGACTTCACAGAATTCTTTGTGTTCCTTTACAGAAGGAAACAATTCATATTTTAGTGACACAAAATTGAAGTTCTGCTTGATAAAGTAGTTTGTTCCCTATCTTCCATCTATTTCCTCTTGGGTGTAGTTGACCTAAGGTCCTCTGAAAAGAGCATCAAGGCACAAAACATTAGTGAAAAGATGGGAAGATTCTTCACAGAGTGTGCCTCCCCTCTCTTCCCCTGGGCACCATGGTCATGCATAAGATAAAATTGGATGTGCAATCACTCATAGTGAGATCTAAAGCTAGATCTGCTTAACAAAGTTTAATGTCTTATTCAGTGATTTTTAATTCTGGATGAACAGCATATTTACTTAAGCATATAGATTCCATTTGAAGCTTGAAGATTCAGAAATAACTGTCCTGGGTCAGATATTCCCAATTACCTGAAGACATATTGCCTCCTAGATACATCCAGATTTCCATAAGAACTGACCTTTCATCTCTACTTGAATTTCAAATCAAATTTAAAAACAAGTGGGAACTGGTACTCTCAAGAATGTGTTGAGTTTCACCTCCGTTAAGTCTAGATTGTACTTGAGTGGGGCAGTGCTAGAAAGTTTGCCCTGGTGATGTAGGTGCAGGAGTACTCTCAGGCTAACCAACTCAGACACTACCAGGCCCAGATCCATGGTGTTGAACGTACCCACCTCAACAACTACCTCATATATGAATTGCTGAAGTCCATGAAGGGGCCAGACTTGCATATTCAAAGCTGCACAGTGCAAGAAGCAGAATATCCAAGATGCATTCTGATGACGATGTGGTCTTGACACTGTAGCAAAATTTAGAGACCTTGAATCAGTCCAATGACTCATTGCAATGAACATTTGCAAAGATGTTTGCTCAAAAGATCATAGTGTATGACACACCATAACACTCTTCAGCTTCAAAGGCCAGATGGTTCTGGTTCTGGTTCTGGTTCTGGTTCTGGTTCTCCTCCTCCTCTTCCTCCTCCTCCTCCTCCTGCTCCTCCTCCTCCTGCTCCTCCTCCTCCTCCTCTTCCTCCTTCTTCTCTTTCTCTTTCTTCTTCCTCTTCCTCTGCCTCCTCTACTTCCTTCTTCTTTTCCTCTTTTCCCTCTTTCTCCTCTTCCTTCTTCCTCTCTTCTTTCTTCTCCTCCTGTTTCTTTTTCTTCTCCTTCTCCTCTTTCTCCTTCTAATTCTTATTTTTTTTTAATTATCTAACGGGCATGTTGCAATGGAAGAGGGCAAGTACAAAAAGAACGAAGTCCTTACAGAGCTGTGGTGGCTACCCTTACTTAAATATCATTAGGCGATGCTAGAGAAATGGAAAATGAAATGAGAAATCTTTATTCTTCTTTTTGTAAAAGGGTCTTGGTTCTTGGAAGAACCAAGGAAATGACTGAGATTGTAGTACAAGATATAAACGTCACAAAAAAATTACAGTAAGTAAAAAAAGAGAGAGAGAGGGGGAGAGAGGTTTCCAAAGTATTATTAAATGATAAAACATTGTAAAATAACAAAATTCTCAGTTGCCCTGCATTCATTCATGCCATTTCTTCAAGTTAATACATATTCTGAAATTTATCCCACCTATGTTTTGCAGTCCTAGTAAAAAAACCATGATTGCATATGTATGCCTATATTTTTCATACATGTATAATATATATTTATAACCAAATCATCCATGTATTTATATACACCATATATATATATATATATATATATATATATATATATATATATATATGTTTACTAATGGATTACCACTACTCACACTAGTAAAAAATATTTTTAATAATTGTAGATTGGTTAACAAACATATTCTATATACATAAGGAAGCTAAATCATTTTCAGTTTAATATGTACAGAAAAACATTTAAAAAATTTAAACAATTTGCAGTTTGTTCAAATTACCGAATCATCCTAGATGCCCATTAGTGAAAGGTTGCATAATGAAAGTATGATGTATGTAATTTATATCTTTTTAGCAGAGTACCACTTAAACAATACAACCCAAGCCAAACTATACATACAACATAATCCTTGGCATGTCATAGCAGTCTTTATGGTTTTATTTCTGCAGCCTTGCACAACTTTAATCCCAGCACTTGGGAGGCAAATGTAGACAGATTGCCGTGACTTTGATGCTCCCCTGGTCTACATAGTGAGCTTGAAGACAACCAGAGCTACATTGCAAGATCCTTTTACAAAAAGAAGAATAAAGATTTCTCATTTCATTTTCCATTTCTCTAGCATTGCCTAATGATATGTAAGTAAGGGTAGCCGCCACAGCTCTGTAAGGACTTGTATATGGAATCTCTCTATTTCAGTACTCTGCCTCTCTCATTTGAACTGCAGATAAAAATACAAACTAGGTATTAAGCTAACCAACTGTAGAAGTGTTTGCATTCTCATTTGTTTTCTTTCAGATAATTAACACCAAATTAACTTAGACAAAAATAATTTCAAAGCAAGAAAACCAACAAATAAATATATCATTGAACCCTCCCTTTAATCAATGACAAGCAATTTGGAGCTTTTTACATTTCATATTTTACAGAATTGTCATTACTAATAGAAATTTTAGCATGCTTTTTAGTCCAACTTTACAGGAACACTTTTTTTTTCTCTCTGATGAATAGTAAATATTTCAAGAAAATTGGAGAGCCATTTTCAGCCGAATCCATTCAGCTTTGTGGAGCTGGTTAGACAAAGCCTCCAGAAAAAAATTACAGCAGCTTTTATCATTATTTTCTTCTCCTCTAGATAAATGTCTATCGTTGAATAGTTCTCTTGATTTGCCGTTGTTATGAAGTGGTGAAATAAGGTAAGTGTTTGCTTAATGGATGTTATTGCCTCAATTTACAAAGAAACGATTCCAAGCCATTTTGCTTTGTCACATGAAAAACGTCTAGTTATAGAGGTTTGTGTTTAGAAAACTTATAATACAGTAATTTCTCCTGCTTTGTTATGAATAAATGGTTGTGAATTGAGCTTTAGCCTTGCTCATTTTATATACCCTCCTGTTTGCAGGATGTTTGGGGCAGCTTTAGCTTATTCCAAAGTAGTTGCGTTCAAGGCTTGTATTTTATTTCTACCCTTAAGAAACAAGGTCTAGATTTCTACTCATTCTGTTGTACTTCTGCATCACTATTATTTTATTAACTATCATGGTTTACAAAGGAAAGTGTTATTAGTTTTAGAACATGTTCAAAATTACATTGGCTATTCTTAGATAGTGTAGTAGGAACGGCGGGGCCACCTCTAGATAAACATTGAGGCTCACAGCCGCAAAAGCATCTCCTACAGGAGGGACTAATTGAGGACTGCCTGAGAGACCAAGGATTGCTTCCGTAGATAATGTCAGCTAATCAAGAGCTACTGCTTAGAAAAGATGCTTTCTTGGGACCAGTGGAGTGCAGGAGCTTGCTGCAGTGTTGAAATGAGCTTGCTGCAGCGTGTCTTACTTGGTCTCAGTGTCTGTGTCCTTGACTCTGCACCATGTTACCTCTAACCCTGAAGGGCAGGCAGCGTCAGGCAACCAGTAATCCAAGGTACAGACAACAAGATAGCATATCTTTACATACTGATAAATAAGCACATTCACCAGTTAATAATTTCTGAGGTCAGGGATGACATTAATCTACTCAGGAGTTCATCTCTTGTAGATAGACAGGACTTCAAGTAGAGAGGAGGCCTCAATTCATCCACAAAGTATTCAACCCAAAATTTGTTCTGCCTACAAAATGTACAGGGATAAAGATGAAGCAGAGGTTGAGGGACTGGACAACCAATAACGACCTCAACTAGAGACCCATCCCAGGGGGGAGAGTCAAACCCTTTCACTAATAATGATACTTCGCTATACTTAGAGACAGGAACCTAGCATAACAGTCTTCTGAGAGACTTCATCCAGTAGCTGATGGGAAAAGATGCAGAGATCACAGTCAATCAGTAGTCAGAGCTCAGGAGTCTTGTAGAATATTAAGGACAAGGAATGAGGGAGTCAGATTGGACAAGGACACCACAAGAAGACCACTACAGAGTAAACTAACCTGGGCCCATGGGTTCTCATAGAGACTGAACCACCAACCAGAGTATGCATGGGCTGGCCTAGGCCACCTACATATATGTAGCAGATGTGTAGCTTATTTTTCCTGTGGGTCTTATAATTACTGGAGTGGAGGTTGTCTCTGACTCTGTTGTGGACCTTTGGATCCCTTTCCCCTAGCTGGGCTGCCTTGTCTGGCTTCACCAGAAAAGAAGGACCTTAGTCCTGCTGTGATTTGATGTATCAGGGTGAGTGAGTACCCATAAAAGGCCTCCCCTTTTTGAAGGAGAAGGGAAAGGGGGGAATGGGGGAGATGGTGTAAGGGTGAGACTTGGAACAGTGGAGGGAGGTAGAGTACAGTCAGATTGTAAAGTGAATAAATAAAGTAATGGAGAAAAAATAATTTGTTGTCAACTGGTAAGAGACAACATGTGACTAGTTATTTATTTTTAAGTTTTTGTTCCTTAATTACATATCCCCTAATTATTTTTCCACATTTTGCTTTGTCCATCTCCAGTGTGATATTCTTTTCCATCCCTTCTATTAATCAGGTAGTGGAGGCAGGGAGAAATGAAGCTTAAAGATGCTGATTTGAGCCTTTACTGAATCTTCCATTAGCCACAATTCACTAAACAAATTTGGCACTTTGAAAGACTACCTAAGTAAATAAATAAGAGTTTCTTTAGCTGGCTTATAGTGTCTCTGCTTTCTGAGGATTTATGATTCATTAGATTATCTCATTTCTCTAACATGCATTTTAATTCACAGGGAGATCTTTCTAGGATTTTTCAAATGTCAACTCTCTATTAAGGATGCAGTCTTAAAGATAATTTAACAGGCAAGATAATTCAAATTTATCATTAACGAGAGGAATGTTCTATATGTGGAACAGAAAAATGTACAGATGATAGTGGAACAGAAACTCTATCCCTCACCCCTGCTTTCAGACAAATGCTGCTGGGGTCCTCGCTTTGTTTCAATGACATCCTTTTGACCATTCTTACATTCACCTTGCCTAGACATCTGTGACAGCATATTTACACTTGCTCTATATGGTTAATATCTTCAGGACAGATAGAGATTCATTTATAGAAATACAAATTCCAGTTATTTTGACTCCTGGCTGGAAACACAAAAAAGATGTGCAGATTGTACAGTGTTCAGGTGTTCAGGCTGGAGACATACAGAACTGGCAGTAACACCATTGCTTCTCTTTCTACACTCATCCAGCCAGTAGGAATAAGGCTCATGAGATTAATGAAGTAAACAAAATTCACATGTTTGGGAAAGTTGAACTTGAGAACTCTTCTCTCAAGATTATGTTTATGGTAAATCACTACCATAGGAAGAGAAAACATAGCAGCTTCCTGGAGTACACCCTCAGACATGGAGAGTTCTACAGCTTCAGTGACTCTGGTCTGTTGTGTGTTGTTTGTTTTACATTTAAATTTGAATTCTACTGTAGAGAAGTTGACTTAGGGTAACTCTGCTAAACAAGAGAACTAATCA
>NW_021604567.1:10056887-10097329 GCF_004785775.1 Grammomys surdaster | reverse complement strand
AGGAAGGGAAGAAAGAAAGAGAAAAGAAGGATGTTATGAAATTACTGAGGGATGCACATCTCACAAAAAAAGGAAATGAATGAAATAGAAAAAGATTCAAAGACTAGGAGTGTAAATGTGGCAGTGTATCTAGCAGAAGCTGTTTACATGTTTGTGTGTGTGGGTGTGGGTGGGTGGGTGTGGGTGTGTGTGTATGCTTCTTTATTGACATGTGCATATATGTGTGCTTGTATGTGTCAGATAGAGAAATCATCCCAGACCATGTAGGACTTTTTACCCCAATGATAAGTGAAATCCCCACTGATTCCCAAAATAATTTTAATTTTTCTATGTGTGTGTGGTGTGTGTGTGCATACATGCTTGAGAATATGTGAGTTTTTTCTTAAACTACAAGATGGTGTTGGATCCCATAGGGCTGGAATTAGAGGCTTTTATAAGTAGTCCAATTTTGGCTGTGAGTACCAACCTTGGGCTGCTGAAAGAACTTCAAACATTCTTTAAAGATTGTTCAGGTACTTATCTGATTCATACTAAGTGGAGTACTCTGCCTGACACTTGCAAGTGATTATAAGACAGAAAACACATGTCGTTGTTAATTTTAAGATTGTATTTTAATTACACCAAATTTCTTTTTCTTTCATTCTCCCAATGTCTATCCTACATATTTCTCCCTGATCCTTCAAGTCCATGAGAACAAGAACAGCAGCAGCTTCTGCTGTCTTTCTCACTTGGGTATTTGTGACTTAACTGAAACTGTGTGGATTAACCACAATGGTTAGTGTCAAGATGACTATATGAGATTGATAAAATTTAAGCTACACAAGCTTTATGTACAACTTAATAAGCCTAGATTTTCGTAAGATACCACTACAGAAGCTAGGAGAAACAGTTTTGGGTTTTAAATATATTTTTAATTTATTGATCATTTTATTTGCTCACATTTCAAATGTTATCCCCCTTTATGGTCTCCCCTCCACTAACCCTCCAACCTATCGCCTCCCCTAACCCCTCCCCTTTGCCTATAATAGGGTGCCATACCACTCACCCACTCCCCCTCACCCCTTTATCATCCCCCTTCTCTGGGGCATGAAGCCTCCACATAACCAAGTGCCTCCCCTCACACTGATGCCAGATAAGTCAGTCCTCTGCTATATATGTCGTGGTACATGGATTGGCCCATGTATGCTCTTTGTTTGGTGGTTTAGACATTGGGAGCTCAGAAGGGTTTGGTTAGTTGATACTATTTTTCTTCCTATGGGGTTAATGAGACAATCTTCAATAGATAGACAGGGCCCGCAGTAGAGACATGGGGTCACACACCCATTTCAAAATTTTTAACCCATAATTGCCCCTGTTGAAAGGAAAGCAGAAATAAAAATGGATCAGAGGCTGAAGGAAAAGCCATCCAGAGACTGCCCCACTGTGTGGTTCATCCCATTTGTAGACACCTAGCCCAGACACTACTGCTGATGTCAAGAAGAGCTTGAAGACAGAAGCCTAGTATGGGTGTCCCCTGAGAGGTTCTACCAGCAACTGACCAATAGAGAGGCAAATGCTCACAGCCAACCATTGAACTGAGCCTTAGGAACACAATGAAAATATTAGAGGAAGAGCTGAAAGAGCTGAAGGAGATTGAAACTGTTTTAACTATGTTTCCTTTAAAAAAACTTTACAGAAATTTGTTATTTCAGATTCTGCTTTATTTTGATGGGAAGATTGATGTTTCAGGTTTCTCCTTCCTCTTTTAGAAGTTGCAAATTATCAATATTTAGCCCAATTATCTAATTATCTCTAAATCATAATAATTTTGAACCTAATTCATTTGCATTGCTTCCTCGTTATATCTGATATATCTTCAGCTTAGAAGCTCCCAAAACAATGCTGATCATATACCTTTTTCATATAAGACAAGGTCAATAAATGAGTATTTGCTGAATGAGTAACAATCAAGAATTTTAGCTGGCGCAAATATCCGTGTTGGTTTTATTCTGAATTAATATCATAGAATATCAATATGATAATGAACATTTGATTTATATTTTTATGAATTTGTATTTTCTTTACTAATACAATAATTTTCTGTCCCAAACATTTAGATTATGGAATTAGACTTGCATCAGAGAATGGGGGGAAAGGTGATGAGTTAAATGGGGAAAGCAATAGAACATATAAGATACTAAGGTAGAAAGGAAGTTAGTAGGTTTGGGAGACTATGTGAAAGGTTTCAGGGGGATGGAAAAGAAAAGGACGTTAATGTAAATCAGAATAATTTTTCTTTGTAAATGTCAAAATGAAACATAATACTTATTGTCAAACTGTGATTCTCTTTGGAATGTCATGAAAGTTATCTTGGGAAAAGGTATTGGCAAAATTAATGTACAAAGTTCAAGACCTAGGAACACATCTCAATGAATAAAATGTTTGCCGAGCCATCTGAGACCCTAAGTTCAAATTGTCATTGCTCCCTTTTAAGTTAGACACAGTAACATATGTAATCCCTGCACGACTTCACTCAGTGAGAAGTAGAGCAAAGAGAATTTACCAAAGCTCCTACTCCAGCTATATTAAGAAATTCAGGAGAGGGTGGGTGGATGGGGAGCACCCTCATTGAGGCAAAGGGGAGGGAGGAGGTGGAGGTTGTGGGATGGGAGGTTGTGGGTCGTGGAGGGGTGACCAGAAAGTGGACTATCATGTGAGCTTTAAACAAATGGAATGATTAGTAAAAACAAAGGAAAGAAATGTAGTCTAAGGAAAGAGACTTTGTCCTAAACAAGACATGGGAGATAAGGACCAACGAGAATTTTCACTCTCTGCTTCCTAAGACTTGTACCACAAGTGGGCCAACACTCACACTTGTAAACACAAATATCACTTTTTAAAAAGCAATATGTTGCCTTCATGTCAATAAAAAATGAAATTCATATCAAGAAGAAAAGAACAAGAGGAAATAGCAATTTCAGTATTTTAATGGGAAATATTTTATTTTAAACTTATTTATAGACTTTATGTTTCTAATAATAAATGCAATGTATGTCTCTGATAATTTATTACATAATTTTCGAAGATAGCTTTATGAATTAATCCACAAAATTTAAAGGTTCCTCCAGTCTTCATTCAGAAAATAAACTGAGACTTAAGGGAGAACAACATATGGGAAAGAAAAAAAAGATGAATTCAAAATCACAGTAGGTCTGAACTTCATGAATAAAATTAAGATAGAATTAGGATCTGAAGACCATGGAAGAGAACCCAGTGATATGGTACACTTTTAGTTTCCTGAAGATCAAGAAAACATTTTAACCACTTAGTTGGAAAAAATGAATATGATGGAAAATAAAAATTCATACTTTGGGGGCTAAAACAATAGAAAGATGATGAAAATAAATTTGGGAAGTATTAACCCAGTAATGGTATTTTAGAGAGTAAAAGTATTTGCAACTTGAAGCTTTGCAAATTCTGTTTATTTTCAAAATCACTTTGAATAAAGTATTCCCAGACTTGTCTCACTGAGAAGGACAAGTGACTAATAAAGGCTCTTCCTACTGCTTACAAAAGACTTTGCAGTCAGTAGTGGAAGAGAAGGACTGTCTCCACAAGCTCACATTGACACCGAGCATCAGGGAGGGAAATATTTAATAGGAACTCTGTGGAGTATTTCTCTGAAGAAATACTCTCAAGGACTTTGAGGCTTAATTTAGGATATTAATGAGATAGATGAGTCACTTGGAACAAAGCTATTCTGAACCTAATCTCATCTTTCTTTGATGATTCAGAACACATTTTGGGAGCTTCATTACTAACACAAATTATCATTATACTACTGACTCAAAAGGCTGCAGGATAGAAATATTCAAAACATCATGTAACAGTGGCAATTCAGTTCATAAATAGGTAATTTTGTTATCATGCATGGTGGTTGGTATACAGTCTCAAAATACCCATATGAGGTAATTTTTATTACCAAATTTTAAGAGTAAGAAAAATAATTAAATTTATGATCAAAGTGATATGAGGAATTAAAAGACCAGAAGTGAAATCCAAGGAAATCAGTGGAAGTGAGTTTAATGGCATCCACTCATTACCAAATTGCACTCACCAGAGAGACTGTCTTTCAGAGCCACTAATTTGAACAGACAAGATTTTTGCTTTTATAGCAAAAGAGCAATTTCTCTTAATCTTAGTTTCACTTATTCATAAGACAGATTTGCGACTATAACTGAATGCAATATAGAGGTTTAACCATGAAATCTAATTAAGAAATCAATGAAGAGTCTGACAACCATTCATTATTGAGGAGTGACTGGGATTATTTGCAGGTATATAAATAATCTAAAACATATATTTTGAAATGATCATGTGTAAATGAGGGCAATTTTTTTTGCTGTTTCAAATAATTGTATTAAGTTCAGTTTAAAAAATTATCATCACCAGGATTAGCTCAATGGATGTTTGTCATAAACAGAATATAGGCCCCAGAGTTTTCTTTTGTATCTGAATAGTAATCTAGAATATAAGAGGTCTCAGGTTCCATTCCCAGTGCCGTCCTTTTTATCTTAAGATTCAGGTTCCAACAAAAGACCTCATATATACTAGGTAATTATTCTGCTACAGAATTAGGACCTCCTGAAACACACTAACAAGAGCTTCAGGAAAAGCAGAAAGAAAGAAAAGAGGTAGAAAGATGAGAGAGAGGGAACGGCTATAGGACGTGAGGAGGAAGAGGCTGCAGGAGCGAGTGGGCCTGGAGAACTGAGCACAGAATGATCTCTTCGGTCTTCCGGAAAAAAAGAAGAGGAGGCAGAGCCATGAAGAAGAGTGGGAGATGGGAGTCTGTGATGAAGGAGGCAGAGATGTGACCGGTGAGCCAAAGGCAATCAACAGTGGAGCAGATACAGATCCCTAGAGAAGCAGCAAGAAACAGCAGGCATGTGGGGACGATTTGGATACCCAAGAGGAAGAAGGGAAGGATGATGTAACAAAAGGATTGATAAAGGTCAGAAGAAAAAACAAAAAGAAAGGAAGTCTTGGATGTAAGCAATAAAGATGATGGCAGGACTTGTGAAACAGAGGATGAAAGTGAGAGACGTCAGCCACATCCAAAGGAGAAAGCCCAAAAGAAGGGGAAGAGGGACTGATGGTCTAAAGCAGATCCTAGCTGACTGCTTTTCAGGGATAGCCTGGTTTGGGGCAATTTTGCATACTCCTCTGAAAGCCATTCTGGAGCACTCGTTTGCTGAGGAGAACGAAAGCATTCTATGCTAGCTGAGGGCATGGACGTGGTACCCTGTGAAACTTCCTTTCTAAAACATATAAACCTGTTGCCTGGCAGCTCACCAGCTAAAGGATGGTGGGAAGAAGAATCAGGACAGAGGAATATTTGAAAGAGTGTCTCTTCTAGAAGTCTGAAACTGTAGACTTACATAAGAAAAAAAGAATTATGCCGATAACCTAGTCTACAATGGAATTTACAGACATAAGCCAATGGCTGTCTATATAGCCACAAAGAACACAACCATCTACAAGGAAGAGCTATGAGCTCCTAGTAGATCAGGACTCCAACTGCTCTCCCAAGCTTTTTGTGCACATTAAAACTACCTAACTTGACCCTGACACTCTGAGATGCTACTGCCTGGTTTCTGCTCTCCTCAAATGCTATTATTCACTTTGCCACTAATGAACACAGTTTCACTGCAAATCATGCTCAGCCTAACTAGGCTACAGTGTGCAACCACTAGTGGCCTTGCCCAGAATAACACGCCCTCAAGAACACATTCTTTACTATTATAGTGAGGAAAGACTTCAGGGGAAAAAATAATCAGTAGTAACCTAGTCGTAAGTAAAAATGTGTTCTATAATGTTCAAACATCTGAACCTGTAACCTCTTTCTCAGTACTGTGCCAATGATACTTTGCAATGCACATCAATATCCTATAAACCATTATATCTTCATAATTAAACATTCTGTTCCCTATATCCATGCCAGGATGGTAAATCCAGAGGTTTTCCATACAAGTTCACTCTTCCCTGCCCGAATACTCATTTACATCCTTCCTGTCCTAGCCTACTCACTTCCACACCATCATTTCCTCTGGTAAATGTTTAGCAATGCTCTGAAATGACTTTGGTGGAGAAGTCACATTTTTCTCTTTGATCATACTAAGTTCTTATCTGATGGACTGATCTGGAAGCAAGGAGAAGAGATAACAGATAAAATAATTAAAGGAGAAGCATAAACTTTTAAGATGTGTACACCGAGACATGACTTTTTCTAAGCTCTAGATATCCCAATGCTATTCTAAAAAAATTTTTTTAAAAGAACATAAAATAAGACTTTGGTTATGTTATCATCTTAAGAATGATAGTAAATTAAACAAATATAATAAATCCAATAAAAATTCTTATTCCTGATCACAGAAAATTGCTGTTATCCCAATAGGGTACTGATATTTCTGATTACTGTCAAACAGTGGGCAGTTTTCAGTATTGTTTTTGTTGCAGTACTAAAGGATAGTCTTCACACAATTGTCTAAGTTCTACCCTTCTAAGCATGCTCTTAATTGATAGTTACAAATACAAATATTCTCCTTCCCTTATCCAAGGCTTCCACGAGAGAACCCAAAAATCCAACTTCCTTCATTATTCTAAAAGCCATTGTTCTTGGTAACTACTAGTGAAACTGTTCATTGTACATTCCCTGTGCAGCTATGTCCAGTTAACATCCGGCAATAAACTGTAGCACACACCCTCTTGGAAACATTTAAATATCTGGATGATACAAGTACTGAGGGGACCCTGGCATACAACATCGACAGAAATAACCATCTACAAATATCTTGAGGTATTTGACTTAAGAGCTTGATGAAACTCATCTGTAATTGAACACTTAGAAAGAAGAGGGAAGGGGATCATAATGTTTACCTAAGCTAGTCAGGGCACTATTTTTATTCTTTTAGGAAGATTAAAATAATATGAAACATTTTCTATAATTTCTGATAGTTATGAACGGTTTTTCACACACTCTAAGGTACAGAGGCTATTTCATTTAATAAACTTTTTACAGGAGGAGATCATTTAAAAGATGGAATTCCAGGAAGGATGAGTGACAGAACAGACAGCAGGTATCATTTCCAAAATTTATTCAACAACCCAATTGTCAGGTATAACCAGAAAGACCCTTATATAAAGAAATACTAATGGAAAATTATTGTATTGGTATAATTTGGAATATGGAATCCTAGAGGTACAAAGAGGTTGAAAGGTTTTCCTTGATAGCTTAGGCCACAGTAATGTTTAAAGCTGGTTGATTCTGGGGAGAAAAGTGTCTATTTACTCTACTAAATATCATATTTTAGCTCCATGTGTTTATTTGAACGACTTCACATGTATACTTAGACATGAAATAATCACACTTCATTCATGTTCTAATGACTTAAATTTCAAGTCCTTCTCATTAAATATACACCATAGGTCTCAGACTAGCAATGGAAAATAAGTATATGTGTCATGAGCTATGGAGGAAAGGCTAAATGTATACAAATGTTATTCTGACAATGGCACATTTTATTGCATGGTCTGTGATGCATAATTTGGAACTGCAAAGCTTTCAGAATCATGAATCAGGATTGATTCTTGCAGCAGCAGCATATTTGCCTTTCCCATCATTATTAAATTGGTCTAATAATACCTGGGAATTACCCAACCTACTGAAATGATTTTCTGCAGATCAACCAATACGAACTCTTTTTGTAGCAATGCTATGTAGACAAATAGATGATTCTTAATTCCTAACAGTGATTCTATTAAATTCCTAAATTTATGCTACCGATTATTGAGCTGTTTGTAGACAAGGCTGCAATTAAGGCTCTGCAAGTCTCCATGCTTCATAGTTTATTTGCACTAAGATGCAAGCAAGCAGCAAACAGATTTATGATTAAGAAAAACACTCCTTTAGGGTGTAAAACCCTTTTCTGAAAACTAAAAGTCATAAAAGGGAATGAACAGTTTATTCTAAGTGCAAGGACAGAAGATAAAATGTTGACTGGATTTATCTATATGAAACTTCAATACTAGTTAGACATGGAGCAAATGATTTGCCACTTGACATATCATAACTTACAGATAATAATTATAGTTTTTAACTTTTAATGAACCTGTGGAGCTAGTAACAGATACTGAGTGTTTAATTAGATAACTAGTCTGAATAGAACCACATGTAAATGTCTTTGTTGTTAATTCTTTTTTTAATTGGTTATTTTGCTCATTTACATTTCAAATGTTTCATTTCCAGGTTTCCCCTCCACAATTTTCCCATCTCATCCCTGATCCCTTTTATCTCTATGAATGTGATTCTCCACCCACCCACCCACCCAATCCCACCTCACTGCACTAGCATCCACATACACTGGGGAATCAAGCCTTCAGAGGACCAAGGGCCTCCCCTCCCATTGATGCTGTCTTCTGCTACATATCAGGCTGGAGCCTGGGGTCCCTCCAGTGTACTCTTTGGTTGGTGGTTTAGTTCCTGGGAGCTCTGAGGTATCCCATTATTTACCACTGTTGTTCTTCCTATGTGGTTGTAATCCTTTTCAGTTCCCTCTGTCTTTACTCTAGGTCTTTCACCGGGGTCACTGTGCTCAATCTGATGTTTGGCTATGTGTGTCTACATCTATATTATTAAGGTACCGGCATTGCCTCTAAGAGGACAGCTATACCAGGCTCCTGTCAGCAAGTGCTTCTTGGTATCAGCAATAGTGTCTGGGTTTGATGTCTGCTGATGGCACGGATCCTCAGGTGGTGCAGTCTCTAGATGGCCTTTCCTTCAGTCTCTGCTCTTATTTTTGTCCCTTTGTTTCCTTTAGACAGGAATAATACTAGGTTAAAATTTTTGAGATGGGTGAATGACCCCATCCCTCATCTGGGCGCCATGTCTATCTACTGGAGGTAGTTTCTACAGGTTGTAGCTCCACTTTGTTAGGCATTTCAACTAATGTCATCTTTGTTGGGTCCTGGAAACCTCTAGCTTCCCTGGCACCTGGGACTTCCTAGTGGCTACCCTCAGTTCCCCACCCCACCCCCACTGCTACATGTTTCTATTCATTTTTCTGACCATCTATGTTACATCTTATTCAATTTATGATTTGAATTTATGTTTAAACCTGTCATGAACTTTTGAGAATAAGATGCTGGGAATACTTTATGCTCATGTATCTTGAAAAAGTGTGGAGAAAAATGACAATAGAGAGTTGGTATTTTTACTTTCTTATTTAGAAAATTTTTCTTTTAAAAATTACTTTATTTATTTACATTCCAGTCATTGCCCCCCTTTGTCCCCTCCAACAGTTCTTCATTCCATTCACCATCTTCCTTGACTCCAAGAGGGTCATCGCCCCCACAAGGCCTCCCCTCTTCCTGGAGCCTCAGGTCCCTCAAGGATTAAGCTCATCTTCTCTGACTGAGGCCAGACAAGGCTGACCTCTACTATGTATGTCCCAGGGGCCTCGGATAAACCGATGTATGCTCCTGGTTGCTGGATCAGTCTCTGCGAGCTCCCAACCTGAGACTGTTTGTCTTTCGATGGGTCACTTGGTCTTTCAGCTTCTTTAATCCTTCTCCTAATTTCACCATAAGGGTCCCTGACTTCAGTCCAATGGCTGGTTGTATATGCTTTGTCTCAGTTGGCTGCAGATAGGGCATCTCAGAAGACAGCCATGCCAGGCTCCCTTCTGTAAGCACATCATAGTATAGTAGTGTTAGGTCTTGGTGTCTCCCATGAGATAGATCCCAAGTTGGGTCAGTCATTGAACCGTCTTTCCTTCAGTCTCTTCTCCATTTTTCCCTGCAGTTCTTTTAGACAGGAACAATTCTGGATCAAGAATTTTGACTGTGGGTTAGTAACACTGTCCTTCCACTTGAGGCCCTGTCTATCTACTGGATTCTTTGAGATCCCTCTCCCTAATGTTGACAATTTTGGATAAGGTCATCCCCAATGAATCCTGAGATTGTCTCACCTCCCAGGTCCCTGATATGTTCTAGACAACCCCCTGACCCTGCTTCCCACTCTCAGAGGCTGCTTATTTCCATTCACTCTCTTGGCCTTCTGAGTTTCTCTCATGTTCTCGCTATATCTGATCCTGTTCCCCTTTTCCCCTCCTCCTGCCCTCTCCCTCCCAGGTCCCTCCCTCCCTCTGCCTCCCATGATTATTTTCTTCCCCCTTCTAAGTGGGATTGAAATATCTTCACTTGGGACTTTCTGCTTGTTAAACTTCTAATGATCTGTAGGTTGTATCTTAGGTATTCTGTACTTTTTGGCTAATATTCACTTATCAGTGACTACATACCATGCATGTCATTTGGGGTCTGAGTTACCTCACTCAGGATGATATTTTCTACTTCAATCTATCTGTTTGCAAAATTCATGCTGTTCTCCTTTTTAATAGCTGAATAGCATTCCATTGTGTAAATGAACCACTTTTTCTGTATCCATTCTTCAGGTGAGGGCCATCTGGGGTGTTTCTAGCTTCGGGCTATTAGAAATAAGGCTGCTATGACCATGGAGCACATGTCATTGTGGTTTGGTGGGGCATCTTTTGGGTATATGCCTAAAAGTGGTATAGCTGGATCTTCAAGTAGAACTATTTTCAATTTTCTGAGGAGCCACAAGATTGATTTCCAGAGTAGCTATTTTCTTACAAACTTGGGTTTCTTTCATTTAGCAATAGAAAGGTAGAAGCTTTACTTTCCTCTATCCAATAAAGGTTGGAGATTATTTTACATCCAGAATGAGTTCTATGTTGGTGCTTGGGCTTCTGTCCATCCAACATATACATACACATACTCTTATTCATACTCATACACATACTCATACACACACACACCCATATATATATATATATATATATATATATATATATATATATATATGCACCAGTATAAGTGCATGTATGAAGTATTTAAGTTGATGAAACAGTTGGTTGGCACAGCCAAAGTATGTGTGTAAAAATATATATTTATAAATATATGTGTATGAATGCGCATATGAGTGTGTTTCTATCCACTTTGCTTATGTAAAAGTTTTTTTTTTCTTCTGAGGGTGTGACACTTTTTCCCTAGTTCAATAAATATTAATTGTTCCAAGCCTCCCTCTCACCTGGCCAGTGAGAGGCAGGGCTCCCAGGCAGTAGAGAACAAATCCTTTGCAATAAATCCTATACTAAACTCTCAGATGCTATGTAGCATATGTTACTTGCCAGAGAATTATATAGTAAGTTTATAAAGTAAATGAGAGTTAAGCTTTCCAAAGCTTAATGGGGCACAAAAAATAATAAAGAATTAAGGTTTAGCACAGAATAGTAAGAAAGAATTAAAAGGCCAGAAAACATCAGTCCTTTGGCCTGTGTCTGATGCTGTGTCCCACTTTAACCCCTCTAGGCCAGGCAGGCTCCTGATACATATGTCATACAGAAAGATACAGTGTGAACTCCAATACTAAAAAGTTATCAAGTTAAATACTATATAAAACACTACTCAAAAATAGTAATATAGTCTATATTAGTGAAAATATTAGGGAAGTAAATCAATAAATTACAGCATATCTAATTCAAATTTATAAAATGTTTCACCAGTAATAATTTATTATTCAGATTTTCTTCAGTTTTGGACTTCCTGTTGAGTCTCTATTCGCTTTTCGGGTTTAGAAAGTCTTATTCATTTTCTACTACTGTTTGTGTGTGTTTTTATAGATTTCTTTAAAAAATTCATTAATTTTTCTTTTTAAGGACCTTTATCATGTGTATAAAAGCTATTTTAAAGTCTTTGTCTTATGTCTTAGCTGTGTCATAATATCCAAGGTTTATTGTGGTAGGATTTTTGAGCTCCGGTGGAGAAAAAATGTCCTGGCAGATATTTGTTTTATTTTTACACTGAAATCTAGGCATATGGGTTTGGAAAGGTTATAATTCTAGTTGCTGATATATATTCTTTGTTGAATGGAATTTTTCAATTGGTTTCTGTTGCTATATATGGTTCTTAGAAGCTTTGTGATAGCTTGGTATCCTGATAGATGTGACTACTAGAAATTTCTGTTAAAAATGTGTTTCTAGGTGTTAGGAGCTCTCACTTAGGAATGGAGAAAGACTAGGAAGAGGGATTCCGAAGGGTCCAGAGAAGGTAAGAAAACAGTTTTTTTTTTCTACCAGAATCTGACTAGTTTCCTTGGGATGGGGTCAAAGGCAATAGGGGGTTGCATCAGGTGGTCTTAAATAGAGCTGGGGGTAAGATCTGGTAACTAGATTTGAAGAAGTGATTGGAGAAGCAAAGATCTATGGCTAGAATCTTGGCTGGAGTTTCCTGTGACAATCTCTATCTTATACACAAGGAGTGACTGTAGTTAGAGGGTAGGATAAAGCAGCTTTCAGAAAAGGGAAGCAAGGAGGGGAAGATTTATGAGATCCACTGGAGACAGGGAGTGGGAAAGGGGAGGCCACAGCAGGTAATCTGCTACAGAGATGGAGATCAGACTTAGGAACTGTATTTGAAAGAATGTGATCTGCAGACAGCCTCCTTCATTCCACCACCAAAGTAGCCAGTGGGTTCACAAAGAAATTTATCTTGTTTTTAAATATTTGTTTAAAACAGAAATACTTTGTATATTCTAAATATATCTAATTAAATAAAAACTGTTACAGCAAGATGATGGATGACATCTTAATCTACATGGGAATCCGGGCATCCATAGTGTGACACTGAACGGCTATAACCAAGTTTCTTGGGAGTGTAAGGTAAAATGATCTAAAGTTTGAGGCCAGCCTAATCTATACAGTGTTTTGAAGGTCAGTTTAGGAGTCAGAATAAATTTCTATTCTCAAGGGAAAGGGCGTGGAGGGGAGAAGAAAGGGCAGGGCAGAACAAAAGGAAAGAGCTTGAAAATAAATACAGAATTAAATGAGAAGGTTAGTATCTTTTCAGCATAGTTTAACTATATCTTATACTGTCATTATTTTACATAGTATTTGCTTATGGTGTGCATATTGACATTTTAAGATTTTGATTTACTGTGATTTTTGTCTACCTAGCTCTAGTAACCTCTCAGTATCTAGTTGATTAAGTCCACACACATACACCAATAAACACACTTATTAGCTTTTTTCCCTCTGCAATTGTAAGGAATATATCAGTTACTCAAGAAATATTTTCAAACAGTAGTTAGTAAGAAAAATTAGCTTACGAGCAAAAGTTTACTATGATGCCATATGCCCCTTATGCATTTCTGGTAACTAAAAGTTTCATAAAATATAATATTATATTAAATTTAAATTTAAGAGTCTTATGGAATACTTTCAATGTATTGTTTGTAAACTAATACATTTAAATTTTCCACTTTTGTGGAAAGGGTTTGCAACCCCACCGAAAGAACAACAACATTAACCAATCAGATACCCCAGAACTCCCAGGGACTAAAGCACCAACCAGAGATACACAAGGAGTGACCCATAGCTCCAGCCCCATATGTAGCAGAGGATGGCCTTGTTGGGAATCAAGGGAGGAGAGAACCTTGGTCCTGTGAAGGCTCCATGCCCCAGTGTAGGGGAATGCAAAAGCAAAGAGGTGGAGGGGGGTTGGGGGAGCACCCTCGTAGAAGCAGGGTGAGGAAGAATGGGATGGGTGATTTCCAGAGGGAAAACTGGGAAGGGATAACATTTCAAATGTAAATAAAGAAAATATCCAATAAAATAAATTTAAAAAGAATAATATGTGCAGATACTAAAGATATTTTTATTATTATTCATTATTGAAATAAATTCTGTGCTAACAAGGCAAACTAATAGTCAAAGAAAAACCATCCTCTCTATAAATTGGTCAGTAATATATGCTGTGTAATAAATGCCTCCAAGTGTAAAAATTTGCATACTAGAGGCGACATCATCTTATTCCCGACTGTAAACTCTCATACTGTGGGGATTTGACTAATGAAGTTTCAGTGATCAGACAATAATGGCTTCCTCAAAGCAGAAACTGACAATTCAAAAACACTGTTCTGAACCATAGGGGACTGGGCTAAAAAGTGTGTGTCTACTTTCGAAAGAAGTTGTTCACTAAAAGGGTGGTTGTGATGTAAGCTACAAAACACCACTTTTAAGAGTAACTATGAGATACTATCAAATTTTAAGGATTTGATTCATTTTCTGAAATTGTCAAAAGAGTGAATGTAGTAGTCTCTATCTGGAGATAGACTAATAAAGTTTACTTAATATTTACCTCTCTCTCTCTCTCTCTCTCTCTCTCTCTCTCTCTCTCTCTGTGTGTGTGTGTGTGTGTGTATGTGTGGGGGGTGAGGGGGTGTGTTTCTGTGTGTGTAAACACATCTGTGCACATTCGCTTGCATGTATATACTGGCAATTAGTATTACATTCAATATCTTACATGTTCAATGAGCTATATTTCTATCACCCATTATCAATTTTTATTAAATTATCATTAAAAAATCTGTGTAATCTTCATCAATGGGTGAGTTCCAGATTCTCCTAAAATACTTTCTCTTTGTTTATTCCCAAATTAATTATTTTTTCAAAAATTCTTTCTGGGCATCACACCAGTCTTTATGAATTCCCTGGTTTCACATGTATATGCAATATATTAAATACTTCAGGCTAAAAGGCAGAGTGCATTTTTTAGCCAGTTGTTGTTATATATAAGTGAATATTGACAATGGACACAAAAACAAACTCAAAGAAAGCTTATTAGAATGAGGAACTACATCCTAAAGAACAAACAAACTATATGAGGGAGCTTCAGAGTGATAGAAAGTGGGGTTTTCTGAATTATATTTCAGGAAATTGGCCAGCTCACCAATAAAATTCTGTGAATAAATTCTCCAAGGTATGTGTGTGTGTGGTGGGGGTGCTTTTCATACTTGTAAACCTTGAAAACTTCGTATTTCTTTCTCTTGTTCTCAGGCATGCCCCATTTGTTTTCAAATAAAATAAGACTTTTTTTTCAGTGCAGGAATTTTATACTCTAGGGTGTCCTTGACATTGTCCAAAGTCAGCAAGCAGCCTCTGTTACCTAAAAGGATGTTACTTACCCTATGACGTGTGCTAGAAGATGCTGACATGTTGATGCTCATATATCTCAAATGACAACTGGGAAGCAAATGGCTGAAAAGAATCTTTCCATCATGTTCTTTTTCCTGGTTGGGGTCTAATTATACAAGTTTGTGCAAGTAATCCTAAAATCGTAACATGTATGTGTGTGTGTGTGTGTGTGTGTGTGCATGCACACACATGCATGTGCACATCTGTTGAGTTCTGCCTGTCTGCCTCTCTGTCTCTCTCTGTCTCTCTGTCTGTCTCTCTCTCTCTCTCTCTCTCTCTCTCTCTCTCTGTCTCTCTCTCTCTCTCTCTGTCTCTCTCTCTCTCTCTCTCTGTCTCTCTCTCTCTGTCTCTCTCTCTCTGTCTCTCTCTGTCTCTCTCTCTCTCTCTGTCTCTCTCTCTCTGTGTCTCTCTCTCTCTCTCTGTCTCTCTCTCTCTGTGTCTCTCTCTCTCTCTCTGTCTCTCTCTGTCTCTCTGTCTCTCTGTCTCTCTCTCTCTCTCTCTCTCTCTCTCTCTCTCTCTCTCTCTCTCTGAGTGTGTGTGTGTGTGTTTTGCTGAAGCTGGAACCTATTGTTTCATTCATGCTATAAATATACTCTAATCAGAATGTGTCAGTCAGGTAGGTAAGAAGGCTTACATACATAAACATGTTCTGAAAGAGCATAGTTCTAGTCATGACTGAAACTGACTAAACCTGTGTAGATCCTTTACTACCAAGAGCCTGTTATCTCCCTTTATATTCTCTCATTCTCCTAGTCATGTGTATACAGATGAGGTGGAATGAGTTCTAGCCTCCTGCCCTATTGCAGTGGAATATCCTGAATCA
Source organism: Grammomys surdaster (assembly GCF_004785775.1). NCBI lineage: Eukaryota > Metazoa > Chordata > Mammalia > Rodentia > Muridae > Grammomys > Grammomys surdaster. Next base: position 10,081,417 of record NW_021604567.1, on the reverse strand, counting down.
GAGTTGTCCTGATACAAAGACACGCACACATGCATAATTGTTTCTTGTACTTTCTCTTTGGCTTTTTTTGTTTGGTTTAGGGTTTTTTTTCTGTCCTATTCTGATTTGTTTGCATTTACTTTATTTTATTTTTTAATACGTGTGTTAGTTTTTTAATGATAGAGAGAGAGCAACTGAACTTTATGAATTAGGGTGTGTGAGGAAGTGAGGAGGACTTGAGGAGAGAAATAGGGTGAAGCTAAACTGAAAATGTATTGTATAACAATATCCTTTTAATAAAAAAAAATACTGTGCACCACAAAGAACAATAGCAAGGACAAAAGGTGTCCTTACATTATGCAGTGTGCAGCTTTGTCCATCATTAAGAGTGACACCATCAGGTTTTCCTCCTTGGTTCTTATTTTGTAAATCATTCAGATTATTTATAACCTTCTTTGTTCTTTAAGAATTTCTATCAGAAAAGTAAGTATCATTAAGTTTAGGAACTGTATCTTATTCACCAGGGTCTCCTTTTATTCTATTATAGTTATCAATAAGCAGTATGTAATTCTGCTATTGGTTCCTTTGGGTAACATAAGCTTAATTTCCAAATAATCACAAATCTTTAATCTCCTTATGATGTTCTCATTTTAATGCATAGAGTAAGCAAATATGTTGTGGGATGGTTTTGCCTTGGTAGTATTGTAAAACACAAATATGGTTGGGGAAGAGATCATGAAATCCAACTGAAGAGCTGTTTTCAGGAACAATCATAGAATGAGAACCGGAAACACACAGACTTTTGGGGTCATTCGAAGAAGCAGAATTGAAATAATTGTGAGCTTGAACACTCTGTGGCCATGCTTATTTTGCTCTGTTTAAATTTCAAGCTCTAGCTAATGCCCAGAAGATGAACGCAGGACCCAGGGGCCCTTATGTCTAACACATCTCCCATCATTCCACATTGACTAATCATCCTTCTTAGCTGTCACACTTCCCATCATTCCACACGGACTAACTGTCCTCCCTAGCTGTCACACTTCCCATTGAACCATGTTGACTAATTGCCTTCTCCTGCTGTAAACACAGCCAAGCCTCACAGACTCAAGTTCTGAAAATGACGTTTTAGCCCCACTATTCTGGTAACAAGATGCTTGCATGCCTTACGTTTGACTACTTCTGACCATTTCAATTGACCAATAGATCAATCAATGGTGAGAATTGAGTACCATTATTTTCATGGTCTTCCCACTGATTTGCAACATGAGAGGTTTCTCCATTATTGTATTCAGGAACATGTTTGACATTTCGTCATCTAAACAATGATAGCCCCAACAGCTACCTATCTATGTCTCCTAAAACAAATACCAGATCACTACATTTTCTTTTTATTTCTTGTTTTACTTAATCCAGAAACCAATAACATAAAGAAGCATTCTCACTGTCTAGGTCTAAAGCAAGACTCCACCTTTCAATAGCATATCCTATAGAACATTTCATCATTTCTCTATCTTTAGATACCTCAGTCCACAAATGGGTTATGCATTTTAACTATATTATAATATGCAGGTGAAAATTGGGTGCATATACGCTACTTGCTTTTTATTACTATTATCAGCATCATGAACATCATCATGATCATGATCATCATCACCATCATCATCCCAATCAATTTCGGTTTCTCTTCTCTTCCAAATTTGTCTCATCACCTCCCCACTGCTTCCTCTCTCCATCCACTACTCCTCCATTCTCTTCAGACAAGGGCAGACCTCCCATGGATATTAACTAAACATGGCTTAGGAAGTTGCTATGAGACTAGGCATCTCCCCTTATATTAAGCCTGGATGAGATAACTCAGTAGAAATCGAAGAATTCTTTAAAAAGACAGAAGAGTTGAAGACAGGCCCTGAATCCTCTCTTGGGAGTCCTACAAGAAGACCAAGCTACAAAACTGTAACATATAAGCAGAGGGCCTACGTCCATCCCACAAATGTTCCCTGGTTATCAGTTCAGTCTCTGTGCACTCCTATGAAATCAGGTCAACTGATTCTTTTGTTTTTCTTATGATATCCTTGACCCTTCTGGCTCCTGCAATCTTTCCTCCTTTCAACAGGAATCCCCAAACTCCACCTAATGTTTGGTTGTGCGTCTCTGCATTTGTTACCATCAGTTGCTGATTGAAGCCACTGTGAGGACAATTGGGCTCTTTCATCTAATTGACTATACTTAGAAGATTGTCACGCCCAGCTGCTAGTATCAGTAGCATGGTGATCAGAGGACAGTGCAAACATTTCCTTTTGTCTTATCTTGTCTTCCAACTCTCTGGATTGAAAGGTTAAAGATTTTTGTATCTATGCAGAAGAATTTCATAAAAACATGTTTGAAGATTTGGGTTGACATTTTCAAAGACCACACTATTGGTAATTACAATGTGAAGAAAGAATTTGAACACATTATAGAAGGAGATAAGCGTTTACAACATACTTGTAATATGAGGAATATGATGAGAAAATAGATAAATAAAAGGTAGACAAGTTTTATTATGTAAGCAGATGCTTCTGATAAGCTATAAAAAACTTACCTTTCTGTTAGTACTTCAAGCAAATAATCCCCATATAAACAACAATTTAAATAATTGTCAAAGTTAAAATTGTTTCTATTTATTATCTCATTATAAGTTTTTTATTTCTTCTGTTCTTTATTTTTATTTGACATGTACGTATAAGTCCAGAAAAACAAATAGGCAGTAGACCAATTTTTTTTAGCAAAATGCAGCTATTTTGCTAACGTTTGATAAACATTCATCAAAAGATTCAAAGGAAGAAGTCCTGGTGTGCATCTAATATTTAACAATTGTTAGGCCCTTTCAACATTCAGGCAGGAAGAAAATTAAGTGTTTTCTTTATTAAATATGACAAATTAATTATCTAAAGTAGATCAATACAACTTTATATGCTTCTGAGGTTCTGCAACATAATAATGTAAAACACAAGATACTGAAAAGAAAAGAACACTTGCTTCACTATGTCTCAGACTACAAAATAATTTATCCATTTTTAATGTTTTTAAATGTAGCTAGAAATTCATGAATTCAAATTAAGCACAACTGTTCAAATGAACCCATGAATTGTCTTAATGTCTGAAAGTAAAGTATTTATTACTGAAATATTTTTGGTGCATTTGTCTGAATTCTTTCAATTAGGAACTGCGTCCATATTTTTGAACTCTTAAGATTTTATTGCAACATGTTTTCCTGTGAAGAGATTTTTAAAATATAGATCTTATAACATTCTTCTTTTGCTTAAGTCCTACATCAACTTTCCACGGCAATTTGATCAATGACAAATCTCTTAATAGTTTCATTCCTATAACTTGTCTTCGTTCATCATCACGTGATAAATAACCATAGTGCAAAAGATGTAAGCTCACTTCCTGGCTGTTTCTTAAACTCTTTCTAGTCTGATCTTTGTAATTCATTTGTTGAATTTTTTTCAAAGACAGACAACATATGAAAAAACTGGTGTGTGTGTGTGTCTATGTTGACATATAGAAACATCCCATCACCTCAAGAAAAGGAACTCAGCTTGAACATTCACCTAAATACCCGTATCTCATATTAGATTATTAGTCTAACATCTGGTTCAAGGTATTTACATTTCCCTAGCTCTACTGACAAATTCATTTATATCTCTGTTTTCTCAAGGTGAGATTTCTGTATCAACATCAGATGAAATGGGGCCTGTTCTTTGTTTTCCGCCAAATTCCCTGCTTCATTGACTTTTATATAGAAATAAAATGTATATTTTTCTTTATGTTTTTAATTGTTCTTAATTTAATTTTTAAAGGAGGAAAAACTCAGCAGAGGTTTTATCTGCCCGATGAGGTACTGTACCTTCAGCATCAAACATTTGTCTAACAAATAATGTACAGTTAGTTTTTAGAGTGCCACGTGAAGAAGATAGCTCAACTCAAAAAAATCACAATAGATAATTGGAATCGTCAGTTTTGTGAAGTGTTTATTGGAGGTATGAATACTGAGAGTACTAGACAAGTCAGAACTGCATTTTGACAATATGCCTTTTTTCCAGCAAAGAATATTTTTCCACTTTAAACAATTCTCATATATATGATACAAATTCACAAAAGTTCATGGATACAAAGTCATGGAGTATTTCTTGTGTACTCTAAACAGAATTAGATGATGTTGTGAAAGTAATTTCCTCACTGAATCAACTATTATCATTGTTTCAAATTTCTCACAAGTAAAACTTACGGACGTTGAAATTTAAAACCCTTAATTTTCTTCTAGTTTATGCTATTGATAGTCACTCTGAATGGGGAAAAATGTCTCTTCAGTCACCTGATGGAGCCAAGTGGCAGAGTTAGTAGACAAGAGGATTTGCAGTGAGCATTTCATAAAGAAAAGCCACTCTAGGGAAGCTGTGGATTGCAATAACTTTCTTGACCTTCAATTAAAGAATTACATCATTGAAAGTCTGCCTGCTCAAGTTCAAATGTAAGCCTCGATTCTTGGATCTTTGACCTGTACACCCTGGGTGTCAGCATATAAATAAGAAGAACAGGAAAAAAGTCAGTGATGAGTGAGGATACAATTTTCTTATAAATGAAAAGGCTAAATTGACTACAATGTTGCCCTTCTACAAAACCTGGCCACAGTACTTTCTGGATGTTCCTTTGAGCACACTGTAACTCAATTTTTCATCTTTAAATTATACATAAAGTGTTCCTACCATATGAAATTATTAGACAACTGAAATGTATGTGTGTATGTGTGTGTGTGTGAGACACAAATCTGTTGACACAAATGCTAATGAACATAGCATGAGCACTAACCTTACACAACACAATGTTCTGCAGTTAATTCAATAGAAAAAATAAATTTGTTTTCAATTTTTTTTCCTACTTTTGGGAGAAAAAGTCTCTACATTTCCATCCCCATAAATTACAGAGTAAAAATGTTAATTTCAATTTCAAATTATTTCATTTATCCCAATAAAAGAATACAGAGGGACATATTGGCCACAGTTGATTAGCAAGCCGTGTGAAAGTTCTTTAGGGAAAAAGCTACCTAGAGCCACATACAGTAAGCCATCTGTGTGTTTAATTTAATCCACCCTGCTCTGCCTCCTGCAAAATTTTACCTCTAAAATTTATACACCATTTTTAATTGGAGATCTGTATGTCCTGCTCAAATCTGTCTCGTTTTTTGGGGAAAATTGTGTATTATTCACATTTTTCTTCTCAAACCCCCAAATTTTAATTTTCTTATTAAATTTTTCTCCAGTAATTTACATTGTTCAATGCAAATATACTGCCTCAGTATTGCAAAGTTTTCACTGAAAGCCCAGGAATTGAACCCTCAGTAAATATAATAATATATAGAAATATGTAGATAATATACAGTCAGTATATTATTAATATACATTAATAGAGTCTATGTAAATAATATATAGAGAAGAAATATATGTATATATGTAATATATATAAATAATATGTATATATAGTTAATATATCCCCTATTGAGTCCATTTTGTTATTCCACTGCATATTTGTGTTTAGAACTGACCACTTGCACTGGATAACCTAACAGGGGACTCATTCCTATATATTATCTTTATCTGAGAAATCATTAATTGCCTGGATCTCTTCCTTTGGGAGTAGGACCATAAAAGATTACCAAATTTACATGGGCAAATCAACATGTCTCTGTTTTCATCTTTGAAAATTCATTGGTTCATTTTCTTCAGTTTCATATCAACTAAACTTTATGCAACTGTAACATGGCCTTGGTAACAACTTTTATTATCTAAAAATAGACATTACTTTTTTTTAGTAAGTTTGAATTTTGGAAATGATGGTCCTTGGAATCATTGGCAAATGATAAACAAAGTTCTTCCTATATAGATTAAGTTTATTATAAAAGTTTAAACCCAATAACTTTACCATTTGTTTCCTTTTATATTTTATATAAATGTTCTACATAATATTTTGATCATATTTGTTCCTTTTCCCACAAACCCTGCTAGGCCTTACTCACTTCGTTACCCATCCAACTTTATGTTTGTTTGTTTTTTTAACACTGAATGGGGGAAAAAAGAAAGGAAAACAAAATAGACAAAAGATTGTACACACAAGGGGCTTCCAGACCCCACTGGGCAGTGTCACTGAAACTTACAATAATAGTCATTCAATAACCACCCTTGAAAACAATTTGGAATGGAAGATGGTTAGCAATGAACATCATCCTTAGAAATGATTTGAAATTATAGACTGTTAGTAAAATTAGGTTAAGATGTTTGTGTCAGTGGCTCTTATGTGGAAAACTTTAGAAAACAATTTAAAATTCAGAAAGGCACACTATTATTAATAGTTGAGCTAGAATTTTTTTTTTTTTTTAGGTCAGAGAATAGAAAAAATGGCAGCCCAACTGGTAAGAGCTGACATTGTTTCTCTTGCTAAAGCTGGGCAGGTGATCAAGCTAATGATTCATTTCTTTTACCCATTTTTGCCCTCAGCTCTGTAACGGCCATTTCTTTTGTAATGGCCGTCAGGTTCTGCTACTTTGTAAAGGCCGGCTGGTTCTGCTGCTCCGGTCCGCAGGTCAGGGTCTAGCAAGAGAGAGAGTGGGGACGGAGGAAGGGGGAAAAAGGGGCGAGAGACGCAAAAGATAGATACAAGACAGAGTCCGGTGGAGTCTCTTCAAGTCTCTTCTTTATTCTCCTCTCTTCTATATTCTCCTCACTCCTTCAGTCTCCTGACACCTCCCACACATAGAAAGGAAATCCTGGGTATTTATACCCTTTACCACGTGACTTGCCCTCGTGGACAATCTCAACTGAAGGCACTATGTCACCTGCCTTGTAGCCATGGATACCAGGAGCACCTTGCAGCTGGGGGCACTAAACAGTGTAACAAGATGTTCATCAGAGTGTGCTCAGCTATTGCAGGCTGTTGAAAACAAGTCTCTTGTCAGGGTATATGGCTCGAGATGGCTGTAAAGATGATAGCCACTTTCGGCTAAGAGTCGGCTCCCAACACAGCTCCCTGATAACGATTTAACAACAAATTGATAATGAGTCAATGTGGGCTTTAAAGATTTAAATTAGGAATGACTGATTGTTTTCATATGAAAGTTAAGATGTTTAGATATGTGATTCTTTTAAGATTCTTATAAGATGACATTTTAAGATAAATAATAAAATAAGTAATCCTTTCTTTGTGACTGCAGATTGCAGCCTTCCAGTAAAATTACCTTGCTTGCTCACTACTTTATTAATTCATATCATGTTGCTTGGGAATAATTTGTCTTATTTTACCCATAATTTGAAAATGTTTATAAATGTGAGGGTGTTGAGGAGCATATTTTTATCTGCATATATTCAATGAAATCGTTCACTAAAAAAACAGAATGTAATCACATTGTAATTTTTATGTTCTTTGTAAGATTTTCTTGGGATATATAAGTGGTGGAAGAAAATAAAGTTCTTGGTACCTGTTTGTTAAAACAACAACAAAACAAACAAACAAACAAACAGATTCCATGATGTGTCAATCAACTAACTCTGACCATGAGTACTGCCTTGGAGTGTGATTCATATATCCCAGCATCACTGCACTGGGGCAAATGGATTTCTCACTCTGTTAGGGGTGGAGCGTTATGCCCACTTCACTTTCCTGGTCCTCTGAGTTTTTGTCTAGCTTGAACCTGTGCAGGATTTGCACATTCTGCCACAGTTCTGTGAGCTGACTTATCTATCCATACTGTTATTCCTGGCAGATGAGGTTTCCTTGAAGAGGCCCACATCTTTTAGAAAGTTTTTATAATCTTTTTGCCTCCTCTTTTGCATAGATATCTGAGCCTCAAGAGGAAGAGTTTGATAAAGAGCTGAGTACACCAAAGTCTCCCATTCTCTGTACGTTTTCCAGTTCCAGGTCTCTTTGTTAATTAACACCTATTACAAGAAGCTTCTCTGATAATGATTGAGTGATGACTTATGGGTATAACAATATGTCCTTAGATGTCATATTATTGATATGTTAAGGTAGCAACATAATATTAGTAGTGTTTCTTTGGGTCTTATGGCCCTAGTTATTGGTCTCATTAATAATGTTCTGTGTTGCTTCCAATTCATGGGGTGGGCCTTAAATATACCCAAAAAGAGATTTGTCATTCCCATGAAATTTGGACCAGAAGATCTTGCAGGTGCTTCTTTCATGTATGCCTCATAGTTTAAAGCTGAATGAGACTGAAGGTTATTTTTCCCCTTCAGAAGCATGTAGTGTCTTCCAACACTATGAATACTCATCAGTAGGGATGAAGGTTGTAGTTGAGCACTATTTCCATTTCTCCATGCTTGATGATATAAGAAATGCCTTCAGCAATAGAGCCTTACCACAGTTTGTAAAGGGTTTCAATGAGATTGACATAGGTTACGATATAGGAGAGATGGTCTGGACTCCTTTAGCAAATAAGACAAAACTAACATGATCAATTCCTGCTCCTAGGTATTTTACTTGGTATCATATGAAATTTAGTTGGTATGTTGTCTCTCCAATTTTATGGTAATTTCATTTAAATCAGTTTTATATATTTTATAATATAGTTTATAATATACTTTATATATCTATAAAGTTTTTAGAGTAATAGGTTTCCATATAGCTTTTCAAAATACCACGATCTACCACTATATTTACTTTAATACTTAATATGTTCCACTGGTTTAACTGGGAATAAGGTAGCATACTTAATTAGGGTAACACCTAGTAGATTCCTAGTAGTTTCCATTGCATTAGTTTTCTACCATCCCCCCCATAAAGCCCTCCAATATTAGTTGTATTTCCAAGTGCTCGATTCTTTCACAGGCCACCTCCCACTGCCTAATCCTTCCTGTTCTTATCCTCATTACCTCCCAGGTCTATTCATGATATCTATTCTATTTTGCCTTCCCAGGGAATGCATGTGTTCCCCCTTCAGGCCTCCTTATTACTTAGGTTCCCTTGGTGTATGGATTGTAGCATGATTATTCTTTATATCTAGTCTCACTTATATGTGAGTACATATCGTGATTGTCATTCTGGGTCTGAATAATTTCACCTGGGATGATCTATTCTGGAAACATCCATTTGCCTGCTTACTACTCCATTGGGTAAATGTACCATATTATTCTTCAGTTGAGGGAAATTAGGTTATTTCTAGTTTTTGGCTATTACAAATAAAGCTGCTCTGAACATAGCTGAGTAAGAGTCTTTGGGAAAGGGTAGTGAGGCCTTTTGGAGTGGTAAACTTGGGTCTTCAGGTAGACCAATTTTAAGTTTTACAAGAAACTGCCATAGTGATTTCCAATGTGACTGTACAAGTTTTTTCTCCCACAAGCAGTGGAGTGTTCCCCTGGCTCTATACCCTTGTCAGCATGAGCTGCCACTATTGTTTTTTATTTTAGCCACTCTGAGAGATCGAAGATGAAGTTTAAAGCTATTCTTATTTACATTTCCCTGATTGGTAAGGCTCTTGCATGTCACGTTAAGTGTTTCTAGGCCAGTTGAGATTTCTCTTTTGAGAAGTCTCTGTTTAGATCTGTACTCCATATTTAATTTGGTTATTTGGTTTGTTGATGTCTAGTTTTATGAGTTCTTTATGTGTCTTGGAAATTAACCCTCTGTTACATTTCTATTTGGGAAATATCTTTTCCTACTATGTAGACTGCCATTTTGTCCAATTGATGGTATCCTTTGCCCTACAGAAGCTTCTCAGTTTCATGAGGTCCCATTTATTAATTATTGATCTTAGTTCTTACACTATTGATGTTCTCTTCAGGAAGTTGTCTCCTGTGACAATGCATTAAAGTCTATTCACACTTTCTCTTCTATCTTGCTCAGTGTATTTGGTTTTATATTGATGTCTTTGGTTGCTTAGATTTGAGTATTGTGCAGTCTAGAAGACTTCTAATTTTCCTTTTATTTTTCTGTTCTTGATTCACTTAAAAATTGATAAATGTGATGTTTGGTTTGCTTCTATTTAATAAACAAATGAGTTTTTAAAGAATCTTGGTAATTTAAACATTGTTTAACAGCAGATATATTCTAGACTTCACAACATTGGGCAGGCCACACATTTTGTTCTGAGTAATAGATCTCACATCTCGTTCTAGAAAACTATCCACGATAACTTCTTATACATCACTTAGTTATCTCAACAATGGAGCAGGTACTCTACAATGACAATAATGTAGTGCACAAGCAGTGCTACAAGTAAAATAAAACAAACAAGAAATCAATAGATCTACATTTAAAGTGAATTGATGTATCAGGGAAAGTTTAAGCAGTCCCTCCAATTATCTCAGTAGTCAGTATGCTATCAGACTGGAAGGATCTCCAAATACGATTATGTGTGCTTACAGGAAGGTGCTCATATACATTGTGGCATATCAGTCTACAGGATCTGAGTAAAGCAAGAAATTCTACCATGACATTCAATATAGAGTTCTGAATATTATTTACATGGGAGAGGGATACTCGTTCCCTGAGTTTGTTACTCATAAACAAATTAAAAATACTATATTCTATCTTATTTAATTATTATGAAAAAATAAAATATTTATATATTAAACATTTAGCATGCTAGTTTGGTGACAGTAAGCTTTCAAATAATGTTATCATTAGGTTCACTCAAGCTATGCATAGAAAGCAGAAACTCTCAAAACGCAGATGAGAGACAAAGAGTTTTTAGCTCAGTATTCTTTGGTAGTGTGTCCAAAAATATCTCTCACTCTGTGAGCTGTAAAAAGAATCTCATCTTTTTATTTAGAGTGTATGACAGAACTGACGAGGTGTGTTTGAGCTAAACCATTGCCAGTGATTTGGAAATACATGAATAATTTTCCTTTGTTCTTTCTCTTCTCTTGACTTTGGATTAGTTTTAGGGACATTACATTATTCCAATTTTTTTACCTTGTTTGTTATAAACTTGTGCTGTCTTGCTCTTATTCTATAACCACTACCTCTACAATTTTAGACCTTGCTTTCAAAGAAATTTGAAATTTGCAAGACTGCCAGTTGGAATAAGTAATTAACACTTCAGATCAGCTCTGAAAGAGGGATACAACTGTGGCGTACAAACTCCTGCCAAAATTGGAGCTATCACCCAGAAAATGCCTGAAAATCTCATCTCAGTACTTTGAATATCACTGAAGAAAAACAGAAAAAGGGAGACAAAATGATCAACATGAAAACTCGCCTGCTTACTCCCATGGTTATACAAATGAAGGTGCAGTGAATAACAGAAATGAATCAATATGTATCTGCAGGAAGGATTTCCGGCCATAGGGAATGCAGTGGAAAATAGGAAGCTCCAAAGTGGCATTCGAATTTGATTTTTTTTTTTTCGAGACAGGGTTTCTCTGTGTAGCCCTGGCTGTTCTGGAACTCACTCTGTAGACCAGGCTGGCCTCAAACTCAGAAATCCGCCTGCCTCTTCGAATTTGATTTTAAGGATCAAATTATCACAAAGTTTTCAGTACATGGGTACATGATAAGGACCTAGTTAAATTTGGAAACATTTATGAAAAGAAATTCTTCTAACTTCATATAATAATTACTCTGTCGAATGTTCATAGAAGAACGGGAATAAGAAGGATGGGGAAGATATACAGAGTTGTTGGATTAATTATATTTGTTAATCTGGACTATGTGCTTGTAATCATTACATTTCCCTGTTATTTAATCATATACAATTTACTTCAAATAAAGTATATACTCACAAAATCGTTACCAGAATGTAAACAAAGAAATATCATAGGGAGACAGCACAGGTACAAAAAAAAAAAAAGCCTGTCACTTGCATATTGATACAACGGCTGTTCAGTTAACATTACTTCTCTCTGAATAACCAATTCAGTTTCACCTATGTGTTTGCATCCTTTTCATCAACATCAATTTTAGGTTCTCTGGTGAGGAAAATACTGGACAAAATTCTTTTCCATGAATCTGGATGTAAAAGAATCTGGATGAAAAAGTCTCAGAGAAAATATTGTCCTTACTTTATTATTGGGGCAGTCTTCGGCTTATCCTCTTGCATTTTTCAACAGAATCACACTATTATAAAGTACTACTATTCTCTGTGAGTGAGAATTGGTAGAGAGAATATCTTTTGTATTGTATGGATGCATCACCTGACTAATAAAATTCCTATAGCCTATAGGAAAGGGTATAATAGAAGGTGGGACTTCAAGGAGGCAGAAAGAATTCTAGAATAGAGGCAGGCGCAGTAGATCTGCCCTGGAAAACGTAACAACACAGATGCATGGCACTTAAACACAGGTAAATAGCCACATGGCAGTATGTAAGTTAAAATAAATGGATTACTTTAACTTATGAACTAGTCAGAGAAGAGCCTAGCTATAATGTCAAGGTATTGGTAAATATATTTTCAGTGTGAGTCTTATTTCTGGGAGCATGGTGCTGGTAGGAAGAAATATACCTAATTTCTAAAATTATTTTCCAGAATTATTGAAACAACAGGGTGCATATAGAACTATAGAAAGATTGGTTAGCGAGATGTCTAGGCAACTAAGAGCATAGAGTGCTCTTGCAGAAGACTCAAGTTTCTACCATCTAATCATAGGACCTACACTCCCTTCTCCTAGGAATCTGACACCAGTTCCCGGAATCTGTGACCTATGGGCACCATAATGCACTCATACAGATACACCATTTTACACAAAATTAAAAATTTATATACATATAAGGAAGAAACTTAAAAATAGACTTATAATGAATTTTCTCACTTGCTTTAGGGTGCTAAGGAGTCCCAAAATGTTCCACAACAAGCTGAAAACTCAGAAGTAAGGCCTGAAAACCTGGAAAGATCACAGTGTGATTACACTATAAAGGATAGTGTAAAGCACAGGAAAAGCCAAGTTCAGACTGAGTCTAAAGAAAAGACTTTGCCAAAGAAGTTCAAAGACATCTACCAACTAGAAGGATCCCTTCTTCACAATGTCTTGTGAATCAATTTCTATGTTTTTCTCAAGTCTTCAACTAACTGGATACTCTCTTTCTACACCAGTGAGAACAGTCTAATATATCCAACACACAGTCATATGTTACTTCTCCACATATGTAGTCTCTCATATATCCACCTGGGAAAGATCTGAATAAATATCTGGGTAGTCAGCCAGGTTGATATATGATAACTGGCTCCACAAATACTCATATTCCTTCTTGTCTTTCTCTAACTAATTTCAAATAGCATTCTGTGAAAATAGTGAGCCCCAACACCATTTGTCTTTCTACCTGACCTTTAAAGTCATACTCAGAAAGCAACCCAAATATTTGCCACTTTTATGTAACTGAAGTATCACCATCATTAATATTTGCCTCTTGAATTTATTGACTTCTGGATAGAAAGACTATTTAACAAGCAAATAGTTTTGATATTCCTGTTACAGCTTTGTGTAAGCAAAAAGAAAACCCAAAGATAATATCAAAAAATATGAAGTAGGAATAAGTATGGTGTAATTATCAAGGTAATTAAGATTACCATGATGCCTCACCTCAAAATTAATGACAATCTCAAGAAAAGATGTTGACTTGGGCAGTCTATTGTGATTACTTTTAATTGATTTTCCTTGTCATCCGATATAAAGCATGTACTGTTACAGAATTGTGTGTATAAACAACTTTATTTTAAAGTGCAAGCTGCTGCAGCATCCATGACAAATTTTTTAATTTGAAATCCAAATTACTCTTGAATAAAATGTTTAATGATAGCTTCAGAAGGCAACATTTTGATCGCATTTATAAAGCACACTGATAGATGACATTTTCTGACAACTCTTGACGGGTTTCTTTTAGTGTTTAATGTGAATATGAACATGTTTCCTAGCTACTATTGTGCATCTCATCTTGTTCTAATTAAATTCAAATTATTACTTCAGAGACTAGTATCATCATATAGTGAAATAATTATTATTATATGTTTAATGTACCATAAATTGCCACATCATCTTCTTTCATAATGGAGTTCAGCTGTTTGAATTAACCAAAATGATTTCTTTTCATTAAAAGTAAATCTTCAACATACATGGGATGGGTTTTCTTATTTTTGTGTTACATGCTATAAGCCTAAGTTAAGAAGACAAATAGAAAATCCCTATCCTATGATTAAAATAAAATCTATAAAATGTCTAGTTGTCTTAGATTTGTAGGTTTTAGCTGATTCTGTGTATTTAGGATGTAACTATATTAATTCTGGAAAATTGGTGCATTTGGCAATGCATATCTGTATCAAACCATAGATTATTTTTGTCACCCTGGAAGGTTTATTATGTCATCTCAACCTCTCCACTCCTTCTATCTGCTCATCTGTCTGCTTCCACATTTTGGCCCTTCTGAAATTTCATGTAATTAAAAAATTAAAAATATATCTTGCATTTCTATTGAAGTTTTTACTAAGTTTTACATTAAATCATATATAAGCTACAGAATTATACTTTTTAAGATACTGTTGTTATAGTTGATGTTTTTCTAAAGAAACACATGTGTCAGGATGGATATGTATCACAAAGGGCTTTACTAGGTTCCACTTTTTGAGATGTGGATTTTGCGGGGTAATAATTGTTTAACTGTTGGTATAATTGAATATGTTTCATGGAATAAGTACGATAATGTTGCTTCTGAAAATTCTTGTTGCTCTATATCTGATATATTCCCAGTTTAAAGCTATTATGCATAAAATAATAGTTTACCAAACTTCATTAACAAATGCTTTCATTACTGTCAAATAAGGATAAATAAATGTAAATGTTGTTTAATAATAGCATTATCTTTAAATTTTTAGGAAACAACACTTTTCTAGAGCGTTTTTCCATATCATATTTCTATAGGAAATGTTGAAGATTTAGTATGGCACCACCTCTTTTAACCAAATTTAATGTTTTGTTTTTGTTCTCTACTCTAATGGGTATTTTGTGGTTTATTTATATTTTTAAAATCAACTTTTCACTTATGATAGTAAGACATTTTTATTGGACATATTAGTCACCAACGTTTTCTATGCTTTGTGAAGTATTAGTTGTTCACTTTTGCAAATAGTATTGAGTTGTTAATCTTTGTATTGAGAACCTGTAGGTATACTTTATACATTCAGAAATTAAAGTTTATAATGTGAAAATGTTGGTTTCAGTCTTTTGTCAGCAAATATAATTGCATATACAATTATGATGCAGGGTATTTTTAATCCTGATTATATAAAAATAATAAATCCTTAGAATACTTTGCTAGCTTTAAATGAAAATTTCTATTATCTTAAAAGAATAATAGTATGAAGGGTTTTAACTTTAATATTAACAATTGAAATATAAGAATTATACATCTACAATAAAGTTTGTAGACATTAAAGTTAGAGCTTATTGTTTGATTTTTTTCATTTTTAAACCAGTTTCACTGATTGTAAGCCTATTTCTTGAAGAAAAATCTCTTTCTAAAAAGTTATGTCATAGCAATTATAACTCATTTCTTCATAATTAGGACCCAAATTTTAAACTGCATCTTCAGTTTCATTGATTAATTTGACTATCTTTGTAATTAGCACACCCCATTACTTATTGTAACACAATAGTAAAACCTAACATCAAATTATTTGACTCTTTCAAGATTGTTTTGCATTTCCTAGTTATTTTGCATTTCTATTGAAATTTTTACTAATTTTTACATTAAATTCAATATAAGCCACTGAATTTTATTTTTAAAGATACTTTTGGTGGAGTCAAGTCTCTCTAAAAGAACACGGGTCAGGATGAATATGTATTACAAAGGGCTTTATTAGACTGGCTTACACATACAGTCTGAGTAGTCCAATAATGGCCCTCTGAACATCCAGGAGGTTGAAAAGTAGAAGATGCTCTGTTCAGGATGCTGAAAGCCTCAGTAGTCCCAACCTGGCATAGAAACGCTACAATATTCTCTGATATCCAACAGTCTTCAGTCCATTTAGTAGAACGAAGAATTTGGATTCCTATGTCAGCAAAGGAGGGAAGCAGGAGTGGAATAATAGAGTAGACACCGCCAAGGAAAAATTTCCTACAGTTGAAGTCAGTGCTGCTTCCCCTCAGAAATCTTTATATCTTCACAAAACTGTGAAGGAAAATACTGACCACAGAGTGAGGGGAAGAACTGACCACACAAGAAGGAGGATAACTGACCACATGGGTGAGGGGAGTGTAGC
Source organism: Grammomys surdaster (assembly GCF_004785775.1). NCBI lineage: Eukaryota > Metazoa > Chordata > Mammalia > Rodentia > Muridae > Grammomys > Grammomys surdaster. The sequence continues at coordinate 10,065,195 of NW_021604567.1, read as the reverse complement.
AGGATAATTTCCAGTGGCTGCTACAATATATTTGCAATAAAACTCGGTAAGTGGGGAGGAGTTAATGTGGGAGGAGCAAAGAGTGGGAAGAAGAAGAGGAGAAAATGAGGGAGCTAGCTGCCATGGAGGAGGACAGATGGGTTGAGAGCAGTCCTGGGTAGCAACTTATATCAAAGGTTAGATTTGGGGTAACTATTCTAATTATGTGGGCATCTTGTTAACTGAGTATTTCTAAATATAGAAATCCATTGGATTACCTTTAAGCATTAAGAGTCTTCATTCTACCGGGTACCTCAAGTATGGAAGATATTGACCGGAGCTGGGCCGAGCTTCGTGGGGACAGCGTGGTAGATTGACAGAGCCAACTGCTACGGTAATGTCTCATGGGTGCCAGGGCCAGTGTTTCTAGCGAACCAGAGTTGCGGTCAGAGCCAGAGCAGTAGAAACATAGGAGGCAGTCCAGGTAGCCAGACTGCATCATGGCTTTTCTAAATATCTCCTGTTACAGGGGAGAGTATTGACCACACAGAGGAGGGGAGAGTTCTGACCACATAGGGGTGGGGGGATATTATGCAGTTCAATTATAGTTCTAGGAATGAACTCATAAGTTGCGTGAAAGGTATATTCTCTTTTGATCCTAGTTCCCAACTGACAGCAAATATTAAGTATTACCAGTAAAATGAAACTGTACCACATTTTAGGCTCATTTAATAATTTTGAATTATTTAATCTATGACTGTGTATAGACATTTGCTTCGAATTTTAGAAATTATCTCAGTCATGCTTTATTTTTTTCTTTATATATATATATATATATATATATATATATATATCATCGACAATTTTGTATCTTTGGTATCTAATTAAATTTAAACTGTGCAAATGCTCAGAGATAACTTATAGATGCATACCCAGTTTTGTATGCTACATCATTAAGAGACTTAGTTATTAAATCTATTAGGACTTTTATTTGTTATTTGTTATGCTTTTCTCCTTGCTGTATTTTGAGAATTTCAACTTTTCTCTTCTAAAAATGTTTAAATATCTACAAACATAATATCACCATACATATCTTTATACATATATATATATATATATGGGTGTGTGTGTATGTGTGTGTATGATACACGTTATCTTTTAAAGTCTATATATGCCAGATGTAAGTATAACTTTTATTTGACAGATGTAATTGTCTTCTTAGAGGCTTACTTGTGAATAAGCTCACCCTTTCTAGTTCTTTCTGGACTCTGGCTGGCTGGTTCAATTCAGTTGGAACACCTTTACAAGCTGATTCATTCAAACTGGCTTCTCTTAACTTCTCTATGAAGTGCTTGCTCTCCTTGTTGCAAATTAACTTTGCCAATTTGTTCTAGACTTCTTATTCTCTGGCTTCAATGGCCTTTGCTGACCTGAATTGACTGAACTGGAAAAAATGAATGGAACTTAAGAATGAACTTAAAAACCAGCAGTTACCTTATATGAAAATCTGAAAGTCCATTAAAAAAAAAAAAAACCCTGTGGCCCTTCAGCCCCTGCCTGGTCCTTTGGGCTGGAGCAGACACAGAGTCGATCTGCTCCTGTCCTGTGGAGAAACTGAATCCTGAGTCATCTAGGAGCCACTGCACTCAGAGCAGCTGACACAGAATCGGTCTGCTCCTGTCCTGTGGAGATACTGAATTCCGAGTCATCCTAGAAGAGCCTCTGCACTCAGAGCAGCCAGTAAGAACTCCATCTCACTCCCTAAGCCCCAGAGATACATATGGGAGCCAGGGACATTCAGGGCACAGCAGCTACCCAAACCCCGCCCCTCCGGAATTCCACTTCCCTTCCACCCCTGCCTGGTCCTTTGGGCTGGAGCAGACACAGAGTCGGTCTGCTCCTGTCCTGTGGAGAAACTGAAACCTGAGTCATCGAGGAGCCACTGCACTAAGAGCAGATGACACAGAGTCAGTCTGCTCCTGTCCTGTGGAGAAACTGAATCCTGAGTCATCAAGGAGCCACTGCACTCAGAGCAGCCAAGGAGGAGCCACTGCTCTCAGAGCAGGATTTCCAGATCCAAGAGGCGGCCTGAGTCCCAGGAGTTCTTCCACCCAGTAGATTAGGAGCATAAGACCACAAAGACATCTGGAATCCGAGGAGCTCTGCAATAAGCAAGATAACTGGAAATACAGACTCCAGTCTTACACAGTGAGGGCAGGTACCACTAGAGCTAACCAGATGGCGAAAGGCAAGCGCAAGAACATAAGTAACAGAAACCAAAGTTTCTTGGCATCATCAGTACCCAGTTCTCCCAATATAGCAAGCCCTGAACACCCCATCACACCTGAAAAGCAAGATTCAGAATTAAAATCACTTCTCATGATGATGATAGAGGATTATAAGAAGGAATTAAGTAACTCCCTTTAAGAAATACAGGAGAGTACAAGTAAACAGATAGAAGCCCTTAAAGAGGAATCACAGAAATCCCTTAAAGAAATGCAAGAAAACACAAAGAAGGAATTAAACAAAAACATTCAGGATCTGAAACTGGAAATAGAAACAATAAAGAAAGTTCAAAGGGAGACAACCATGGAGATAGAAACCTAAGAAAGAGATCAGGAGTCATAAACTCAAGCATCACCAACCGAATACAAGAGATAGAAGACAGAATCTCAAATGCAGAAGATATGATGGAAAATATTGACACAGTTGTCAAAGAAAATGCAAAATGCAAAAAACTCCTAACTCAAAACATCCAGGAAATCCAGGACACAATGAGAAGACCAAACCTAAGGATAATAGGTATAGATGAGAATGAAGATTTCCAACTTAAAGGGCCAGTAAATATCTTCAACAAAATTATTGAGGAAAACTTCCCTAACCTAACGAACAAGATGCCCATAAACATTCAAGAAGCCTATAGAACACCAAATAGACTAGACCAGAAAAGAAATACCTCCCGTCACATAATAATCAAAACATCAGATGCACAAAACAAAGAAAAAATACTAAAAGCAGTAAGGGAAAAAGGTCAAGTAACATATGAAGGCAGACCTATAAGAATTACACCAGACTTCTCACCAAAGACTATAAAAGCCAGAAGAGCCTCACTGACATCATACAGACCCTAAGAGAACACAATTGCCAGCCCAGATTACTATACCCAGCAAAACTCTCAATCACTATAGATGGTGAAACCAAGATATTCCATGACAAAACCAAATTTGCACAATATCTTCCCACAAACCCAGCACTTCAAAGGATAATTGATGGAAAACGCCAACACAAGGAGGGAAACTACAACCTAGAAAAAGCAAGGAAGTAATCTTCCAACAACCCCAAAAGAAGATAACTATACAAACATAACTTTACCTCTAATAACAAAAATAACAGGAAGCCACAATCATTTTTCCTTAATATCTCTTAACATCAATGATCTCAATTCCCCAATAAAAACACGCAGACTATCAGATTGGATACACAAACAAGACCCAGAATTTTGCTGCATACAAGAAATGCACCTCAGTGACAAAGACAGACACTACCTCAGAATAAAAGGGTGGAAAACAATTTTCCAAGCCAATGGTCCCAAGAAACAAGCTGGAGTAGCCATTCTAATATCAAATAAAATCGACTTTCAACCAAAATTAATCAAAAAAGATAAGGAAGGACACTTCATACTCATCAAAGGAAAAATCTACCAAGGTGAACTCTCAATTCTGAACATCTATGCTCCAAATGCAAGGGCACCTACATACATAAAAGAAACTTTACTAAAGCTCAAAACACACATTACACCTCACACAATAATAGTGGGGGATTTCAAAACCCCACTCTCAGCAATGGACAGATCATGGAAACAGAAACTAAACCGAGACACTTTCACATTAACAGAAATTATGAACCAAATGGACTTAACAGACATCTATAGAACATTTCATCCTAAAACAAAAGAATATACCTTTTTCTCAGCACCTCATGGTACCTTCTCCAAAATAGACCATATAATTGGTCACAAAACAACCCTCTACAGGTACAAAAAGATTGAAATAATCCCTTGCATCTTATCAGATCACCACAGACTAAGACTGGTCTTTAATAATGACAAAACCAATGGAAAACCCACGTGCGCATGGAAACTGAACAACTCTCTACTCAATAATGACTTGGTCAAGGAAGAAATAAAGAAAGAAATAAAAGACTTTTTAGAATTCAATGAAAATGAGGACACATCATACCAAAACTTGTGGGACTCCATGAAGGCAGTGCTAAGAGGAAAACTCATAGCTCTAAGTGCCTACAAAAAGAAACTGGAAAGAGCACACACTAACAACTTGACTGCACAACTAAAAGCTCTAGAACAAAAAGAAGCATATATACCCAGGAAGAGTAGAAGGCAGGAAATAATCAAACTCAGGGCTGAAATCAACCAAATAGAAACAGAAAGAACAATACAAAATATCAATAAACCAGGAGCTGGTTCTTTGAGAAAATCAACAAGATAGATAAACCCTTAGCCAGATTAACCAGAGGGCACAGAGACAGTTTCCAAATTAATAAAATCAGAACTGAAAAGGGAGACATAACAACCCTTAGCCAGATTAACCAGAGGGCACAGAGACAGTTTCCAAATTAATAAAATCAGAACTGAAAAGGGAGACATAACAACCCTTAGCCAGATTAACCAGAGGGCACAGAGACAGTTTCCAAATTAATAAAATCAGAACTGAAAAGGGAGACATAACAACCCTTAGCCAGATTAACCAGAGGGCACAGAGACAGTTTCCAAATTAATAAAATCAGAACTGAAAAGGGAGACATAACAACCCTTAGCCAGATTAACCAGAGGGCACAGAGACAGTTTCCAAATTAATAAAATCAGAACTGAAAAGGGAGACATAACAACCCTTAGCCAGATTAACCAGAGGGCACAGAGACAGTTTCCAAATTAATAAAATCAGAACTGAAAAGGGAGACATAACAACCCTTAGCCAGATTAACCAGAGGGCACAGAGACAGTTTCCAAATTAATAAAATCAGAACTGAAAAGGGAGACATAACAACCCTTAGCCAGATTAACCAGAGGGCACAGAGACAGTTTCCAAATTAATAAAATCAGAACTGAAAAGGGAGACATAACAACCCTTAGCCAGATTAACCAGAGGGCACAGAGACAGTTTCCAAATTAATAAAATCAGAACTGAAAAGGGAGACATAACAACAGAAACTGAAGAAATTCAAAAAATCATCAGATCCTACTACAAAGGCCTATACTCAACAAAACTGGAAAACCTGGATGAAATGGACAATTTCCTAGACAGATACCAGGTACCAAAGTTAAACCCGGAGCAGATAAACCATCTAAATAGTCCCATAACCCCTCAGGAAATAGCAGCAGTCATTAAAAGTCTCCCCACTAAAAAAAGCCCAGGACCAGATGGTTTTAGTGCTGAATTCTATCAGACCTTCAAGGAAGACCTAATACCAATTCTCTTCAAACTATTCCACAAAATAGAGACAGAAGGAACACTACCCAATTCATTCTATGAAGCTACAATTACACTCATACCCAAACCCCACAAGGACCCGACAAAGAAAGAGAACTTCAGACCAATCTCCCTTATGAACATCGATGCAAAAATACTCAATAAAATTCTAGCAAACCGAATCCAAGACCACATCAAAACAATCATCCATCATGATCAAGTAGGTTTTATCCCAGGAATGCAGGGATGGTTCAATATTCGGAAATCCATCAATGTAATCCACTATATAAACAAACTTAAAGAAAAAAAAAACCACATGATTATCTCACTAGATCCTGAGAAAGCATTTGACAAAATTCAACATCTCTTCATGATAAAAGTCTTGGAAAGATCAGGAATTCAAGGCCCCTACCTAAACATAGTAAAAGCAATTTACAGCAAACCAGTAGCCAACATCAAGCTAAATGGAGAGAAACTTGAAGCAATCCCACTAAGATCAGGGACTAGACAAGGTTGCCCACTCTCCCCCTACCTATTCAATATAGTACTGGAAGTCATAGCCAGAGCAATTAGACAACAAAAAGAAGTCAAAGGGATACAAATAGGAAAGGAAGAAGTCAAAATATCGCTGTTTGCAGATGATATGATAGTATACTTAAGTGACCCCAAAACTTCCACCAGAGAACTCCTAAGCCTGATAAACAACTTCAACAAAGTGGCTGGTTATAAAATCAACTCAAACAAATAAGTAGCCTTCCTCTACATGAAAGATAAACAGACTGAAAAAGAAATTAGGGAAATGACACCTTTCACAATAGTTGCAAATAATATAAAATACCTTGGTATGAATCTAACCAAGCAAGTGAAAGACCTGTATGACAAGAACTTCAAGTCTCTGAAGAAAGAAATTGAAGAAGATCTCAGAAGATGGAAAGATCTCCCATGCTCATGGATTGGCAGGATTAATATAATAAAAATGGCCATCTTGCCAAAAGCAATCTACAGATTCAATGCAATCCCCATTAAAATCCCAACTTAATTCTTCAAAGAGTTAGAAAAGGAAATTGTCAAATTCATATGGAATAACAAAAAACCTAGGATAGTGAAAACTATTCTCAACAATAAAAGAACTTCTGGAGGAATCACCATCCCTGACCTCAAGCTGTAAGACAGAACAATAGTGATAAAAACTACCTGGTATTGGTACAGAGACAGGCAGGAAGATCAATGGAATAGAATTGAAGACCCAGAAATGAACCCACACTCCTATGGTCACTTGATCTTTGACAAAGGAGCTAAAACTGTCCAGTGGAAAAAGGACAGCATTTTCAACAAATGGTGCTGGTTCAACTGGAGGACAACATGTAGAAGAATGAAAATTGATCCATTCTTATCCCCTTGTACAAAGCTCAAGTCTAAGTGGATAAAGGACCTCCACATAAAACCAGATACACTGAAACTAATAGAAGAGAAGGTGGGGAAGAGCCTCGAATCCTTGGGCAAAGGGGGAAAGTTCCTGAACAGAACTCCAATGGCATATGCTCTAAGATCAAGAATTGACAAATGGGACTTCATAAAATTGCAAAGTTTCTGTAAGGCAAAGGACACTGTCAATAGGACAAAACGACAACCAACAAATTGGGAAAAGATCTTTACCAATCCTTCATCTGATAGAGGGCTAATATCCAATATATACAAAGAACTCAAGAAATTAGACTCCAGACAACCAAATTACCCTATTAAAAAATGGGGTATAGAGCTTAACAAAGAATTTTCAACGGAAGAAACTCGAATGGCCGAGAAGCATCTAAAGAAATGTTCAGCATCCTTAGTCGTCAGGGAAATGCAAATCAAAACAACCCTGAGATTCCATCTCACACCAGTCAGAATGGCTAAGATTAAAAACTCAGGTGATAGTAGATGCTGGCGAGGGTGTGGAGAAAGAGGAACACTCCTCCATTGTTGGTGGGACTGCAAGATGGTGCAACCACTTTGGAAATCAATCTGGCGGTTCCTCAGAAAATTGGACATAGCATTACCTGAGGATCCAGCTATACCACTCCTAGGCATATACCCAGAAGATGCTCGAACATATAACAAGGACATATGCTCAACTATGTTCATAGCAGCCTTGTTTATAATAGCCAGGAGCTGGAAAGAACCCAGATGTCCTTCAACTGAGGAATGGATTCAAAAAATGTGGTATATTTACACAATGGAGTATTACTCAGCTATTAAAAACAATGAATTCAAGAGGTTCCTAGGTAAATGGATGGAACTAGAAATTATCATCCTGAGTGAGGTAAGCCAATCACAAAAGAACACACATGGTATTCACTCACTGATTATTGGATATTAGCCCAGAACCTTGAAATGCCCAAGATGCAACTCACAGGCCACATGAAGCCCATAAAGAAGGAAGACCAAGTGGGGGTGATTCGGTCCTTCTTAGAAGGAGCAACAAAATACTCAAGGGAGCAAATATGGAGACAAAGTGAGGGACAGAAACTAAAGGAGGGGCCGTTTCAAGACCACTCCACCTGAGTATCTATCCCATGTGCAATCACCAAAGGTAGAGGCTGATGTGGAAGTCAGGAAGTGCATGCTGATAAGAGCCTTTTATGGATATCTCCTCAGAGGTCTTCAAGAGTCTGACATACTCAGAGGTAGATGCTCACAACTAGCCATTGAACTGATCATGGGGTTCTCAATAGAGGAGTTAGAGTGAAGACTGAAGGAGAGCTGAAAGGATTTGCGGCCCCACGAGGAGAGCAACAATACCAACCAACCACAGCTCCCAGGGTCTAAACCACCAGCCTGGGAGCACTTAGGGAGGGATCCAG
>NW_021604567.1:10046142-10056787 GCF_004785775.1 Grammomys surdaster | reverse complement strand
AAAAACCTGTGAACTAATTCCAATAAATGATGTATATAAACCACAGGATATAAAAGACAAATGAAAAACAATAGGAATGAACTCAATTGCACAGCAGGAAATGCACTGGCTAAATTCATTCAGCTGAACTCCACTGCACTGCCTGAACTTAACTGAACTGTAGTGGCTGAAATTCTTTCCTTTCAGTCTTACTCTGTGTGGCTCTTATGTAGGTTCTTTCCTGTCTATTCTTGTGAGAATTTCCTATCTCTGACTCATTCTGTCAAGTCTTTCTCAGACTCAACACTTTGTCTGCCTCTCAATTAGATGTAACTTTCAAACATAGCTGTTTTCTTCTACAAAATAGCTTTGCCTTCATTGTTTTGGACATAAAATATAATGTCTGTATTCTAGTGAAAAGGATTAAAGGTATTTGGTGTGTCTGGATTCCAGTGGGATCACAGAGACTTAGAAGGTCTATAGATGTGATAAGAACAATCATGTTTCTGGATTAAAATGTATATAAAATCTTTTCAAATATCTAGTAAATTTGAAAGTATGTACAATATAAATGTGACCAATCCTCTTCCTTAAAGTTGCTTTCCTGAGAAATCACATCTATTTCTAGGAATTCAAGTTCAGTCTCTAACACAGTACAGACCCTATGTTGAGCTTAAAATGCATACACCTACCTCTCACTAATGTTATGGTGCATAAGTATTTCTAGTTCAATATCTGGCTTAATGATATAAACAACTGAATGTTTCTTTCCCTTCCTGTATTTAAGTCTATATTATTACCTATATGGACTCTTGAACCTTCATGGTTACACCCTCATGCAAGCACAGGCACACACATCTGTTTAGATAACACAGATTAAATTATGCTTGATAATTTTCTACTCTCTCATTTTCATCTGTACTCATTATTATTCACCAATTATTTTATGCACGTCATTTCATTTTTCTCTAACTATTTACTCTAGTGGATGTGTCTTTGTCCTTCAATATCCAATGACAAAAATGTTACAGACATTTACTTTTAAAATGCTACCTATGTGAGAGATACTTAATTTGTTGCAGCCTATAAACAAACAAGCAAACACACACACACACAAACATGATGGGGACAGTAAGGTGTTTTTGTGGGTAAAAGTACTTGCTGCCAAGTTTGACAACTTCAGTTGGTCCCTGGGACTCACCTAAGTCTGACAACTTCAGTTGGTCCTTGGGACTCACATAATAAAAGGAGAAACTCACTATTGTAAGCTGTTCTAACCCTGCTCATGAGCACGGCCATATCTATCTTTGTAAAATGTAAAAGTTATATAAAACATAAAATAGGAACAGGAACTTTTTTTTCCTTTTAGTTGTAGGTTCCTAAATAGTTGTTGCGAAAGACTGTCAAGTATTTTTGTATTTAGTTAAATATTTCAGATTTTCCTCCTTTCATGATTATAAGTTACTTTGACTATATTTAAACATAAAATCAGTCTTTATTTTGATCATTTGGTTGAATAAACTACATGGTTATGTTATGTTTTCATTCTCATTTATTTCTGGATATAATATAGTATGTTTAAGGAATTTTAGATTTATGTTAATAAAAAACTAATCAACTTACACCTTTCATTTTCTTCCCAAAATTTTTTGAACGATTGATATTTATTTCTGAATATATAATTCAAATATATAGGACAGAACACGGAATATCTTCCACCTCTCCCTCTGGAACTTATATGTTATCTTCCAGAGTTCCTTTTAGACTACAAGTTAATTATTATAATAAGTGGACCCTTGTCTCTGCTCTGTTCAAGCTTTATGATGTTTAGCCTGTTGTATTGAACTTACACAAAGTAGAAAGTTTAGACACAACACTTACTTCTTGTATTATAAAGACTGGAAAGTTCAACCAATGTAGGTTTGGTATCTGAAATGGGCCTACATCCTAGACATCTGTCTTAGCTCAAAATTCACAATGTGCGTAGAACTAGGTAACTCATTGTATTCTTTTAATAAGTGCATCAGTGCCATCCAGGAAAACTTCTTCATAAGACCTGGAGCATATTGTTCAGCATATACACCTTCGAAAACACAAACATTCTCAGTTCAGGTGACAGGATGAAGAGCTAGACAATTAAGAGTTAAGCAAAAAGACAGGGGTGAGTTTAGGTTCTGTTCTCCCCGGTTTCATTCCCCAGCCTCACTCTGTCCTTCACAGTGGGGCTTTGTCTTGTTTCTGACTTCCCCTCACTTTCCCTAGAGCACAACAAGCACATTCTCCGCGGTTGTCTCTATCTTTGGTCTTCACCTTTGAATCATCACTTTTTAATTGATTTCAATATTACTCAGTTTCAGATATGCCATCTGCTTGTGTCTATGATTCACTTGAAGCTAAAGGAAGGATAAAAGAGTCAAAGATGATATTTCAAAGATGATTGCCTCTTGTAGGAAGACATAGAAGGAAATAAAATATTATATTTGATAATTGTTGGGTGCTTTTTCCTTCCTCACATATACTGAAAATCCCAGGGTCACATTTCCCTTCTTTCTCTTATGCCTTCGATTCCAAGCATTTTACAGTACATGAAATCATGGTCTGGGCACATTTTCATCCATAGGATTTAACTATTCATGAAGGAAAAAGGAAACCTTTTTAAACGAAACCACTGAATTTTTGACACTGACCATATTTGCATTTTTCTTGTAAACTAGTCTGTAGTAAAGCAAATATACATTTCCCATAAATTTTATTACATTGTATTATTTTCCAATATAATAAATTTTCCTATTTAAAGAAAATGCAGAATTACTTTTATACACTACTACTCACCATAACCCTAGTCTAGACGTTGCATGATTGTGGACTTCATTTATGTATATGTCATAGGTCGGTAATATTTATTGACCGAGAATTATTAAATAAGTTAACTAGAAGTATTAAATTGAAAAACACACACACACATACACACACACACACACAGAGAGAGAGAGAGAGAGAGAGAGAGAGAGAGAGAGAGAGGTAGAGAGAGAGAGAGAGAGAGAGAGAGAGAGAGAGAGAGAGAGAGAATAGAAAGATCAGGCAGGTCTATCTGCTTAGTTGAGGACAAATATCTTGAAACAATTACAAAAATGGAAAAGTGCTGTATTGAATTTATAAATTTCATGCTAAGAGTTTTTAAAGATCATTTAAGGGCAGTACAAAATGATGCTTAAGAATCATCAGATATTGCAGTTACAGAAAACTCTGAGATGCACCAGTACCCCCAGAATGGTACAGGGATTTAAAATGACAAGGCTGAAAAGTGAACACAGATTCCTGACTGATCCTGTTCATTGAAGCTCTCCTGTCACTCCAGTGCCTGGGAGAGATGCCAGCACGGTTCATTTTATTCAGTATCCTTAAATTACTTCCAAAGTTTACTCAAACACTGTTGTGCTTGATCTGTTAGCTAATACTTGAAACAGAAGTTCACATTTCTCACGAGTCCAATCACTGCCTAACTTTCTGATGAAGATTACAGAAAAATAGCATAGTTATAGAAGAATAAGTTTGTACATAAAATTATACCAACATTTTGTATTTAAGATATAGCTCCTTTTGTATTACTAGAATCTTATATGAGCCTTAGCTCTGATTTGATTATTGTCATTGCCGAAATATGTATATTTCAACCAAAGTGACTTCAGTTTCAAAAACATATTTGAATCAAAAGTATTTTTATTGACCTAGATAATAATCAGGAAGAGATATAAATGTTAACAAATATTATAAAGCACATACAATTGCCTTTAAGTGATAAATATTAAACCATTCACACTTTATTTTGTTTGATAATTATTAACCACGTTTAGTTAGGGACTCACCTTTCGATTGGAATGAGCTCAACAGCATCTACTTTAAAAAATGAAACACACCCTTAAATATTATCTTAGATGTGATTATTCCTCTATTTTGATCAAATACTTCCAGGGGTTTATAAATAGGTGGAAGTTGTTTCACTACCCACACCCATAGAAGGTGCTACAATCAACTTTCTTAGTTTTACATTCAGGTACAGAAGTGATTGCAACATGCTGAGTGTTGAGAGGAGGTGAAATAAAAACCAGAATGAAAGCTGACTATATAACAATTTAGTCTTGTTATTTGAGTCAATATGTCTGTAGTATATGCATCAGGAATCAGATGTACAGTTATTTGACAAAAAAAAACTTTAGTATAAAGTGAGAATCATTCTTTTGTTATTATTTTTTTTCTTTTTCCTTTTTACACAACAGATTTTATTCCCCTCATGGTCCATCCTCCAGCTTTCCCACATCCCATACCTCCTCCGCACCCTCTTGTCTCCATGAGGATGTCCTCACCCCCACCATACCAGACTTCTAAATTCCCTGGGGCCTCCAATCTCTTGACTGTTAGGTGCATCTTCTTTGACTGAACCCAGAACAGGCAGTCCTCTGTTGTATATGTGTTGGAGTCCTCATATCAGCTGGTATATGCTGCCTGGTTGGTGATCCAGTGTCTGAGAGATCTCAGGGGTCCAGGTTAATTGAGACTGCTGATCCTCCTACAGGGATGCCCTCTTCCACAGCTTCTTTCAGCTTTTCTCTAATTCAACCACAGGGGTCAGCAGCTTCTGTCCATTCGTTGGGTGCAAATATCTACATCTGACTTGTTCAGCTGCTTGTTGGATCTTTCAGAGGGCAGTCATGATAGGTCCCTTTATGTGAACATTCCATAACCTTAGTAATATTTTCAGGTCTTGGGACCTCCAGTTAAGCTGGATCCCACTTTGGGCCTGTCGCTGGACATTCTTTTCCTGAGCCTCTTCTCCATTTCCATCCCTGCAGTTCTTTTAGACAGGAATCCCCCCCCAAAAAACTGGCCATGAAGGGAAATAAGAAAATCTCTAGGGAACGTGGGAAACACCTAGAAGATACATCCACTACTGGGCTGAAACATTCAAAGAAAACTGAAACCGCCCGTGCAGCTCCACGTTCAGGGGGCTACTTTGTAGCGCCCCATTCTGCTGCTCCAGTCCGCAGGTCAGGGCCTAGCAAGAGAGAGAGTGGGGACGGAGACGTGAAGAATGGAGATTAGAGAATCTGATCTGGAGATGAGGCAGAGTCTGCCCTGGAGACAGAGTCTGCCCTGGAGATGGAGTCTGCCCTTGTCTCTCCTCAAGTCTCACCTTGAGTCTCGCCTTGAGTCTCTCAAGTGCTAGGATTAAAGGCGTGTGCTACCACTGCCTGGCCTTGATTGAAAGGAAATCATGGGTATATCAAGATAATTATCAGCGTGTGCTCAGCTGTTGCGGGCTGTTGAAAACAAGTCTCTTGTCAGTATATGGCTCAAGATGACTGCAAAGATGATAGCCACTTTCTGCTCAGAATCGGCTTCCAACAGAAAACCCCTACTCTGTAGGACTAAAGCACAGCCTTTGTTAAAGAGGTTAACGCAAAGTTCACTGAACATAGAGAGGGTTGTGTTTCTATGCTGCGTAATTTGTTGGAAAGATGCCTTCTAGTATACTAGAAATATGTAATAATGAGAATACGACACACACTGTTGGCACTTTACTAAAAAATGAAGTTTTGCCTAAGATTTGTCTGGTTGTTGTTGCTGTTTGTTCTTTCTGTTTTGCTTTTTTGTTTTGTTTTGGTTTTTTTTTGGTTTACATATTTTAATTTTTTTACATCCCAGTTCTTGCCCCCACCTCCTTGTCACCCCACTCACAGTTCTTCATCCCATTCTTCCTCCCTCTTGCCTCTGAGAGAGTACTCCCTCCTCATCTGACTACCCCTTTTCCTGGGTTTTCAGTTCTCTCCAGGACTAAGCTCATCTTCTCTCACAGATGTCATACCTCCAGAGCTCTGCTATACAGAGGGGCCTCAGACCTGACCCTCTATGCTCCTGGTTGGTGGCTCAGGCTCTGGGAGCTCCGTGGGGTCTGGATTAGTTGCTTCTGCTGGTTTTCCTATGGGGTCTGTTTTCCCTTCACCTCCTTCAATTCTTCCCCTAATTCAACCATAAGGGTCTCTGACTTCAGTCCCAAGATTGGATGTAAGTATCTGCTTCTGCTCATAGGGCCTCTCAGAGGACAGCCAGGGCAAGCTCTTGTCTGTTAGCAAATCATAGAATCAGTAATACTGTCAGGCCTTGGTGCCCAACACTCTCCACAGCCATATAAAATGGATCCTAAGTTGGGCCAGTCATTGAACCACCTTTCCTTCAGTCTTTTTTCCATTTTTGTTCCTGCAGTTCTTTCAGATAGGAACAATTCTGGGTCAGAAATACCAAGTGTGGATTAGTAGCCCAGTCCCTCTACTTCAGGCCCTTTCTATCCTCTGGAGGTGGACTCTTCAAGTTCACTGTCCCCGATATTGGACATTTTGTCTAAGGTTACTGCCACTGATTCCTGAGAGTCTATCAACTCCCAGGTCTCTGGTATTTTCAGAGTCATCCCCCCCCCAACTTCCCACCCTCCAAAGGCTGTTTATTTCTCTTCTGCTTCCCATGATTATTTTCTTCCTGCTTCTAAGTGGGACTGAAGCATCCTCACTTGGGCCATTCTGTTTGTTATACTTCTTATGGTCTGTGGATTATATCCTAGGTATTCTTTACTTTTTGATTACTATCCGCTTATCATTGAGTACATACCATGTATGTCTTTTTGTGTCTGAGTTAGGATAATATTTTCTAGTTCCATCCATTTGCCTGAAAAATTCATGATGTTCTTGGTTTTAATAGATGAATAGTATTCTAGTGTATAAATTAACCACATTTTCTGTATCCATCCTTCATTTGAGGGACATCTGGGTAGTTTTCAGCTTCTAGGTATTAGAAATAAGACTGCTATGAGCAAAGTCCTTGTGGTATGGCAGTTCATTGTTGGGGTATATGCTGGGTGTTCAGATAGAAATATTTCAATATTTTCTGAGGAACTGCGAGATTGGTTTCCAGAGTAGTTTTACCAGTTTGCAATTCCACCAACAATGGAGGAGTGTTTCTCTTACTCCACATCTTCAAGAGTGTTTGCTGTAACTTGAGTTTTTGATCTTAACCATTCTGATTGGTATGAGGTAGAGTTTCAGGGTCATTTTGATTTGTATTTGTCTGATGACTAAGGACTTAGAATATTTCTTTAAGTACTTCTTGGACATGTGAGATTCTTCTGTTGTAAATTCTATGTTTATCTCTGTACCCCATTTTTAAATTGAGCTATTTGGTTTTTTTTGTGATTAACTTCTTGAGCTTTGTATATATTTTGGATATTAGCCTGTTATGGATGTTGAGTTGGTGAAGATTTTTCCCAATATGAAGGTTGCCTATTTGTCCTACTGACAGTTACTTTTCCCTTACAGAAGCTTTTCAGTTTCATGAGGTCCCATTTATCAATTGTTGATCTTAGAGCCTGAGGCATTAGAGGTCGGTTCAGGAAATTTCCCTGTGTGCCAATGAGTTTGAGATTCTTTTTCATTTTCTCTTTTATTAGATTGAGTGTTGTTCTAATAGCAATTTTAAGAGAGTAGCATTATCATCTGTATCTACTCTCATATATTCTATGTATACATAATTAAATCTAAATAGTAACCAAATGTCAGAAAAAATATGATAATCAGATCTACAAATAGGGAAGATATTTTGTAATTACTTAAGAATAATAGGAATAGGAGAAAGATTCTCAGAATTTCCCAGATTTTAGGGACTAGAAAATATCTCCAATAAATTTGTAGAAGAAAATTTTCCTTTCCTAAAGAAAGAGAGACCTACAAATACACAAGAAGCTTACAAACACCAAATAGATTGGACCAGAAAATAGACTCCTCCCACTAGTCTTGACTTTGATTTTTCAAAACCTACTTTATTAAGGTTTATTCATCACTTCAACTTCCCTTCTAGCCTACTACCCACCATAGGTAGTGGGGAAGAAATGTTAATAGGAAACAGGCAGATTTCAATCATTGTTGTCAGGATATCAGCAGTCCAGTCTAAAACATCAAACACATATTAGTAATGGCAGCACATGCTAATAGGCAAAAACCAAAAATGAATCAGTAGTGGCAACTCAATCCTGAAGAAATCGAGAGGCTCAACAGATTGGCATGAGTCCACTGAAGTGGGAAGAATTTGCCAGAATATTCTTTGGTGAGTTACTCTCTACTCACAAGCAAAGATTATAGTGACATGGAGTGAGATGAACCACTACAAAAGTTTCCTCAGCGAACACTAGGGAAGCAGTACAAGGCAAACCAATGCAAGAGTTTTATCTCTCTGTGGGATTATATTTATATTATTTCTAAACATCACATTTTCTCTCACGTTTCAGCTAAACATCCTCTCATTTGTATCTGCTTTAACAAGGCATCTTCTCTCCTGTATCTGCTTCATCAAAACATCACATGAAATAATTGAGTTTCCAAAGAAACCATAAATTTCTACTTCAAGCCACATACTAAATGTACAAAACAAAGAATGAATATTAAAAGCTGCAAGGAGAAAATACCAAGTCACATAGAAAGGCAGATTTAGCAAAATTAAACCTGACTTCTAAACAGAAACTATAAAAGCAAGAAGGTCCTAGACTGGTGTCTTGCAGACACCAAAAACAAAAAGAAAGAAAAAAAAAAGGAAAAAAAAAAAGAAAAAAGTGGACCCTCATAGGTGCCAGCCAAGACTACTATAGTCAGCAAAAGTTTCAATCACTTTACACGGAGAAACCAAGATATTCCATGACAAAACAAAATTTAAAGAATATCTTTCCCCTAATCCATCCTTAAAGAGGATAATAGGAGAAAACTCCAACAAAAGTAAGGTAAGTACACCCAAGAGACCATAAGAAATTATTAATTTCACAGCAAAACCAAGGAAGAAAAACACGCGTGCGTGCACGCGCGTGCACACCCACACACAGTAATACCTCCAACATCAAAATAACATGAATTAACAATTATTGGTTATTAATATCTCTCAACATCAATGGACTCAATTCACCAATAAAAAGACAAAGGCTAACAGAGTGGATGCATAGTCTGGGTCCATCATTCATTTTGCTGCATGGAAGAAACACACAGATATTACCATGGGGTAAGGGGCTGGAAAAAGATTCCCCAAGCAAACAGGTCCAACAAATAAGCAGGAGTAGATATTCTCTTACCTAATAAAGTAGAATTTTAAGCAGAAATAACCAAAAGATATGGGGAAGCTTCATCCTTGTCAAAAGAAAAATCTACCAAGATGATGTCTCAGTGCAGAAGATCCACAAAATTTTGGACACCAAATTAATTCTGTCTACAAGAAACGCAAGAATGAAGATGGAGAGAAACTGAGAGAACAGCCATCCAATAACTGGCCCAACTTGAGACCCATACCATGGGCAAGCACCAATACCTGACACTACTGATACTTTGTTATACTTGTAGACATGAGCCTAGAATAACTGTCCTCTGATAGGCTCTACCCAGCAGCTGACTGAAACAGATGCAGGGCTTCAGAGCCAAACACTGGAAAGAGCTCAGAAGGCTTATGGAAGAGCTGAGGTAAGGCAAGGATCAAAGGCCCTGGAGGAGATAGGAACTCCACAGGGAGACCATCAGAATCAACTAACCTGACCTGTTGGAGGCTCTCAGAGACAGAACTACCAACCAAAGCTTGTACATTGGCTAGACCTAGACCCCTGCACATAAGCAGCAGATATGTACCACATCTCTAGCCTACATACTGTTGCTGTACCTGATATCATCTTCAAAGGTATCTTACTATAGTTTATTTGGTCTCCCTTTGTGAGCTAAATTATCAACAAACTTGTAGGAGTCTGCTATAGCTTTTAACCCAGAATCGGATTACTGAGGTATACAACATTGTGGTATGAACTGGGAAGCTATCAACTTCTCAGCATCTTCAGTGTACAGTTAGATATTCATGGTTGGGTCATGACACACCTAACATCATTCACATAAACCTTTTTTATGTCCATATCTATATAATCTAATTTTGCACCTATATCTAGGCATCCACCATCTCATTATCTGTCTAGTTACCTACCAGTCCACATTTAATTATTTATATTTAACTAAATAACACAGCCCAATGCACAATCACAGATACACACACAAATACACACACACATATACATACATACACATAACACATACATACATACACAGAGAGAATAAGAGAAAGAAAAATATATTCATCTCTAAGTCATCTAGTTATATAAAACACTGTGTCAGTGGATATTATGCTGTGCTATTGTGTTTAAGTAGGATAAAATAAAATAAAAATTAAAAATGGAGTCAGATGCCTGTTATTTCACTACAAGCAATTGAGAGTATAAATACTGTTCTTGTCAGATCATCCTGAATTGTATAGTAAGTCTGAGCAACTACATAACCTAATAAAATATAGTTTAAAGAGATTGTTGATACAGTTTATTTTACAACACCTACCTAGCATAAACAAGTCCTTAGGTTCAGTTCCTATTTAAAAAAGCAGTAAGAACAGAAATTATTAAAATCTATTTATTACATTTAAAGAAATATGGTTATTACCACATATACTCATTATGTATTTCTGACAATGTGTAACTTTAAATTACACATTAAATCTTTTCAAGATGATACAGTAGTTTTTATCCACATTATCCATAATAACTATATCATTGAGA
>NW_021604567.1:10033341-10041142 GCF_004785775.1 Grammomys surdaster | reverse complement strand
CTGCTTTGAGTCTATCTGCAGTTGCTAAGCAGGATCTTGCAGTTGCCAAGCTTCAGAGGACATTGTGCAGGTGGGGAAAGGTAGGGGGTGAGGGTAAGGGCGAGGGTCCTGGCTTCTGGCATCTCCCCCTTCTCTGTTTAGTTAGAGAAGGCATCTTATGATCAATCCCAACTATGTGAATTTTGAATTTGGATGTCTAATTATGGGGGGTCTTAGACAAGTTCACAACCCCAAAACACTGATGTGAGACGAGTCACATCGATGGTCGAAGGTTTTAGGCTGTCGACGATGGGCAACGTCAAGGGACTCCGATGTGGGTGAAAGGAGGGTGAGGGCCCTGTCTTAGGCCATGTAGGCTGCACCCACTCCCAGCACCACGCACTCCTTTTCGGCTGCATTGGGTGGGCCCCTGGGAAGTGGACCTACAATAATCCCGTCATTGGGCTAACTCACAGCCATCCTAGTCCCTTGTAAATGTTCAATTTACCAACCATTTGTCAGTTTGGGGTGTAATATTGTCATAAAGGAAGGCTCCCCAATGTTAGCGGCCATATCAAGGGCGGCCTTGGTTTAGGAAAAAGCCAATTTTTGTTGTGGTGATCAAGAGGCCAAGCTCTCTATCGAGAGAAACGGGGGCAAAGCCAGGCATACCAGGAACCCTTCTGGAGGGCGTGGAAGTCTAGCGGTCGACCGTAGGGGGGAGGCAGGGGAGCTGGCAGCTGTGTCAGTCTCCTGCAGAGTCACTTCTGGATCCTCTTCAATTTTCGGCTGATGGTAATGAACTTCAACCGTCTTCTTGATGGCAGCATCAACCTGGTTCCGTGGATGACAGGTCGCGGGTTTTGATCTCTGTCTCGCTTAATCTTGATGTCCTGCGCACATCCTCTCAATGAGGGTCCGTCCAGAGGGGTCCGTGCCTCGAGCCCCACGTCTGGGTGCCACTTGACCCGACTGGCAGGCCCTAGTTATTCGTGGGGGCGAGGAGGACTGCAACCTGCTATTCTTCAGAAGATATGGTACACTGCTTGAGTTATGGTCTCCTTGCTATTCTTCAGATGATATGGTACACTGCTTTGAGTCTATCTGCAGTTTCCAAGCAGGATCTTGCAGTTGCCAAGCTTCAGGGAACCTTGTGCAGCTGGGAAAAGGTAGGGGGTGAGGGTAAGGGCGAGGATCCTGACTTCTGGCCCATCTGGATTAGAACTTCTAATGGCAGGCATCACGGGTGATTCATTTTTGCCTGGAAAGAAAAAAGAAGGGGATTCTCAGGGAGATTTCTCTTCCCTGGATGTAAATTATTATTCATCGTATTTATGGTTGGGCCTGGCTTTGTGAGTGTATCTATTTTTTTTCATTAATATTTATGGTAGCCGGTTAGCTGTGCCTTCTGTGGTATTGGACAGGCATATCAGTCCTCGGCTCCATAAGGGAACTGGGTCTGGGGCATTCCCTTTACGGGTATGAGGGTCCTTCCCCATATCTGTGGCAAAGTTTTGTTGGTCTTGGTGGTGCCCGAGGTCACCAACATGGTCAGCAAGAGATTTGCCATGAGCTTTCAGCTTAAGAGAGAGAAAAGTGAACAAGGCATGATGGAGAGTATTTCAGGGGGGCTCCTTCTGAGGGGGTACCGTTCCCCCTCTTTTATTTTTAAAGCCAATTTTTCAGAGTTCTTGTAAAATCAGGGCTGAAGCGCCAACAGTTGCTCCTTCTACACTCAGAGAGTCATGAAGACCTTATTTAAGGATATATAAATCTATATTTATAATCTTTTGTCAAAGGACTTTTATAGCACCACTGACAATTAATCAGACTATATGATATATCGATTGGAAATAGCTTTTTCTACTTTTTGTGAGATTACCTCTCTTCTGTCAATTAACTGTTGAGGAAGTTAGGGTTTACCTCTCTCTTGAGAATATTGATCAGAGATTTAAGTTCTTTTGTGGAGAGCTTAAAATAGGATCTTAGCCAATTTGCAACTCCTAGAAACTTTTGAAATTAATTTAAGATAAGTAAACTCCCTTTTTTAAAAAAATCCTTTATCTGTGTGGGTTTTTTATTGGGTATTATACGTATTTACCTTTCAATGTTATCTCCTTTCTCATTCTCCCCCAAGATCCTTTATCCCATACCCACTCCTCCTAATTTTTGTGATGGTGTGCTCCAAACATCCTCCCAGTCCCATCTCCCTGCTCTCGAATTCCCACACAGTAGGGAATCCAAACTTTCGGGGACCTTGGTCCTCCACTTTCACTGAAGTCTAACAAGGACACCCTCAATTCCCTATACAGGTGTGTGAGTCCCTCCCTTTGTGTTCTCTGGTTTAGACTTTGGGAGTTCTGGTTGAAACTTTTGATACTCCTTCTAGAAAGGACCAACGAATTCATACTTTGGTCTTCCTTCTTCTATGTGAGTTTTATGTGATCTGTATGTAGGTTCTTAGACATTGTGAGCTTTTGGTCTAATATCCACTTATCAATGAGTGGATACCAAGTATGTTCTTTTGAGATTGGGTCATCTCACTCAAGATGATATTTTCCAGCTCCATCCATTTGCCTAGGAATTTTGTGAACTGATTGTTCTTAATAGCTGAGTAGTATTCCATTGTATAAATGTACCACATTTTCTGCATCCATTCTTCTGTCGAAGGGCATCTGGGTTCTTTCCAACTTCTGGCTATTATAAATAAGGCTGCTATGAACATGGTGGAGCATGTGTCCCTGTTGTATGGTGAAACTTCTTTTGGGTATATGCCCAGGAGTGGTATAGCTGGGTCCCCAGGTAACACTATGTTCAATTTTCTGAGATATCGCCATACTGCCTTCCATAGTGGTTGTACCAGTTTACAATCCCACCAACAGTGGAGGAGTGTTCCTCTTTCTCCACATCCTCGCCAACATGTGCTGTCACCTGTGTTTTTGATCTTAGCCATTCTGACTGGTGTAAGGTGGAATCTCAGTGTTGTTTTCATTTGCATTTCCCTGATGACTAGTGATCCTGAACACTTCTTTAGGTGCTTCTCAACCATTCGAACTTCCTCAGTTGAGAATTCTTTGTTCAGCTCTGTGCTCCATTTTTTAATAGGGTTCTTTGATTGTCTAGAGTCTAATTTCTTCAGTTCTTTGTATACCTTGGATATTAGCCCTTTATCAGATGTAGGGTCGGTGAAGATCTTTTCCCAATCTGTTGGTTGCCGCTCTGTCCTATTGACTGTGTCCTTTGCTTTACAGAAGCTTTGCAGCTTTATGAGGTCCCATTTGTCAATTTTTGTTCTTAGAGCACAGGCCATTGGTGTTCTGTTCAGGAACTTTTTCCCTGTGCCTATGTATTCCAGGCTTTTTCCCAGTTTCTCTTCTATTAGTTTCAGTGTGGCTGGTTTTAGGTGGAGGTCCTTAATCCATTTGGAATTGAGCTTTGTACAAGGAGATAAGTATGGATCGATTTGCTTTTTTCTACATGCTGACAACCAGTTGGTCCAGCACCATTTGTTGAAAATGCTATCTTTTTTCCATTCGATGGTTTTAGCCCCTTTGTCAAAGATCAAGTGACCATAGGTATGGGGGTTCATTTCTGGGTCTTCTATTCTATTCCACTGATCCTCCTGCCTGTCTCTGTTCCAATACCATGCAGTTTTTATCACTATCGCTTTGTAGTACAGCTTGAAGTCAGGGATGGTGATTCCTCCAGAAGTTCTTTTATTGCTGAGAGTAGTTTTCGCAATCCTGGGTTTTTTGTTATTCCAAATAAATTTTAAGATTGCTCTTTCTATCTCTGAGAAGAATTGAGTGGGAATTTTGATGGGGATTGCATTAAATCTGTAGATGGCTTTTGGCAAAATAGCCATTTTTACTATATTAATCCTTCCAATCCATGAGCATGGGAGATCTTTCCATCTTCTAAGATCTGCTTCGATTTCTTTCTTCAGGGGAATGAAGTTCTTGTCATACAGGTCTTTTACTTGCTTGGTTAGGTTCACACCTAGGTATTTTATATTATCTGTGACTATTTTGAAGGGTGTCATTTCCATAATTTCTTTCTCAGCCAGTTTATCTTTTGAGTAGAGGAAGGCTACTGATTTGCTTGAGTTAATTTTATATCCAGCCACTTTGCTAAAGTTGTTTATCAGGTTTAGGAGTTCTCTGGTGGAAGTTTTGGGGTCACTTAAGTACACTATCATATCATCTGCAAATAGTGAGATTTTGACTTCTTCCTTTCCAATTTGTATCCCTTTGACCTCCTTGTGTTGCCTAATTGCTCTGGCTAGGACTTCCAATACTATATTAAATAAGTAGGGGGAGAGTGGGCAGCCTTGCCTAGTCCCTGTTCTTAGTGGGATTGCTTCAAGTTTCTCTCCATTTAGTTTAATGCTGGCTACTGGTTTGCTGTATATTGCTTTTACTATGTTTAGGTATGGACCTTGAATTCCTGACCTTTCCAAGACTTTTATCATGAAGGGGTGTTGAATTTTGTCAAATGCTTTCTCAGCATCTAGTGAGATGATCATGTGGTTTTTTTCTTTGAGTTTGTTTATATAATGGATTACATTGATGGATTTCCGAATATTGAACCAACCCTGCATTCCTGGGATGAAGCCAACTTGATCATGATGGATAATTGTTTTGATGTGTTCTTGGATTCGGTTCGCTAGAATTTTATTGAGTAATTTTGAATCAATGTTCATAAGAGAGATCGGCCTGAAGTTCTCTTTCTTTGTTGGGTCTTTGTGTGGCTTAGGTATGAGTGTAATTGTGGCTTCAAAGAATGAGTTGGGTAATGTACCTTCTGTTTCTATTTTGTGGAATAGTTTAAAAAGAATTGGAATTAGGTCTTCCTTGAAGGTCTGATAGAATTCTGCACTAAAACCGTCTGGTCCCGGGCTTTTCTTTGTAGGGAGACTTTTAATGGCTGCTTCTATTTCTTTTGGGGTTATGGGATTGTTTAGATGGTTTATCTGGTCCTGATTTAACATTGGTAACTGGTATTTGTCTAGGAAATTGTCCATTTCATCCAAATTTTTCAATTTTGTTGAATATAGGCTTTTGTAGTAGGATCTGATGATTTTTTTAATTTCCTCAGTTTCTGTTGTTATGTCACCCTTTTCATTTCTGATTTTATTAATTTGGATACTGTCTCTCTGCCCTCTGATTAGTCTAGCTAAGGGTTTATCTATCTTGTTGATTTTCTCAAAGAACCAGCTCCTAGTTTTATTGATTCTTTGGATAGTTCTTTTTGTTTCTATTTGGTTGATTTCAGCCCTGAGTTTGATTATTTCCTGCCGTCTACTCCTCTTGGGTGTATTAGCTTCTTTTTGTTCTAGGTCTTTCAGGTGCTCTGTCACACTGTTAGTGTATGCTCCCTCCAGTTTCTTTTTGTAGGCACTTAGAGCTATGAATTTTCCTCTTAGCACTGCTTTCATTGTATCCCATAGATTTTGGTATGATGTGTCATCATTTTCATTAAATTCTAAAAAGTTTTTAATTTCCTTCTTTATTTCTTCCCTTACCTGATTATCAAGGAGTAGGGTGTTGTTCAATTTCCACATGAATGTGGGCTTTCCATTCTCTTTGTCATTTTTGAAGGCCAGCCTTAGACCATGGTGATCTGACAGGATGCAGGGAATTATTTCAATTTTCTTATATCTGTTGAGGCCTGTCTTGTGCCCAATTATATGGTCTATTTTGGAGAAGGTACCATGAGGTGCTGAGAAAAAGGTATATTCTTTTGCTTTAGGGTGAAATGTTCTATAGATATCTGTTAAGTCCATTTGGTTCATAACTTCTGTGAGTTTTACTGTATCTCTATTTAGTTTCTGTTTCCATGATTTATCCATTGCTGAGAGTGGGGTGTTGAAGTCTCCCACTATTCTTATGTGAGGTGCAATGTGTGTTTTGAGCTTTAGTAAGGTTTCTTTTATGTAAGTCGACGCTCTTGTATTTGGCGCATAGATATTCAGAATTGAGAGTTCATGTTGGTTGACTTTTCCTTTGACAAGTATGAAATGCCCTTCCTTATCCTTTTTGATAGTTTTAAGTTGAAAGTCGATTTTATTCGATATTAGGATGGCTACTCCCGCTTGTTTCTTAGGACCATTTGCTTGAAAAATTGTTTTCCAACCTTTTACTCTAAGGTAGTGTCTGTCTTTGTCACTGAGGTGGGTTTCCTGTAAGCAGCAAAAAGCTGGGTCCTGTTTGCATATCCAGTCCGTTAGCCTATGCCTTTTTATTGGGGAATTGAGTCCATTGATGTTAAGAGATATTAAGGAGAGGGTGTTGTTGCTTCCTGTCATTTTTGCTAATAATGGAGACATCGTTTGTGTGGTTATCTTCTTTTGGGTTTGATGGAAAAGGATTATTTTCTTGCTCTTTCTAGGGTATGATTGCCCTCCTTGTATTGGATCTTTCCTGCTATTATCCTTTGTAGAGCTGGATTTGTGGGAAGATACTGTGCAAATTCAGTTTTGTCATGGAATACCTTAGTTTCTCCATCTATGGTAATTGAGAGTTTTGCTGGGTAAAGTAGCTTGGGCTGGCATTTATGTTCTCTTAGGGTTTGTATGATATTTGTCCAGGATCTTCTGGCTTTTATAGTATCTGGTGAGAAGTCAGGTGTAATTCTGATAGGTTTGCCTTTATATGTTATTTGGCCTTTTTCCCTAACTGCTTTTAAAATTCTTTCTTTGTTTTGTACATTTTGTGTCTTGATTATTATGTGACGGGAGGTGTTTCTTTTTTGATCTAGTCTGTTTGGCATTCTGTAGGCTTCTTGTGTGATTATGGGCATCTCATTCCTTAGGTTAGGGAAGTTTTCCTCAATAATTTTGTTGAAGATATTTACTGGCCCTTTAAGTTGGGAATCTTCACTCTCATCTATACCTATTATCCTTAGGTTTGGTCTTCTCATTGTGTCCTGGATTTCCTGGATATTTTGAGATAACAACTTTTTGCATTTTGCATTTTCTTTGATAGTTGTGTCGATATTTTCTAAGGTATCTTCTGCACCTGAGATTCTTTCTTCTATTTCTTGTATTCTGTTGGTGATGCTTGTGTCTATGACTCCTGATTTCTTTCTTAGGTTTTCTATCTCCAGGATAGTCTCCCTTTGTGCTTTCTTTATTGTTTCCACTTCCATTTTTATGTCCTGGATGGTTTTGTTCAATTCCTTCATCTGTTTGTTTGTGTTTTCTTGTAATTCTTTAAAGGATTTTTGTGTTTCTTTAAGGACTTCATCCTGTTTTCCTGTGTTCTCCTCAAGTTTTTTGATAGTGTTATTTACTTCTTTCTTGAAGTCCTCTAGCATCATCATTAGAAGTGATTTTAGATCTGGTTCTTGTTTTCCTGGTGATATGGGGAGTTCAGGACTTTCTAATGTGGGAGAACTAGGTTCTGATACTGGCAAGTACCTTGGGTTGCTGGTGCTTGTGTTCTTGCGCTTGCCTTTCGCCATCTGGATCGCCTTTGTGCTATCAGTGCTGTCTCTGACTGGGGCCTGTCTTTCCTATTATCTAGGTTGTGTCAGAACTGTTTGGGATGAGTTTTGCTGCTTGAGTTAGAGCTGAGGCCCAAGATGTGCTCAGTGTTCAGGTGGAAACCGGAAGGGGCCTGGGCTCCGGGTCAGGAGAGGATTCCTGGGTCTCAGTGAGTCCCAGTGGGTCCCAGTGGGTCCCAGTTGCTCCCTGATTGGAGGCAAGAACTGCCACCTCCTAGCCTAAGAAATTGCTTGGCACAGAGTTCCTGTGAGCCCCGCTTCCTCTTGATTCTGCGAGATTGGGTGCAGAGCTGCCTCCCGGGATCTGTGAGTGCTC
>NW_021604567.1:9879633-10033331 GCF_004785775.1 Grammomys surdaster | reverse complement strand
GGAGCCCGCCCCGGGCCAGGAGCGAATTCCTGGGTCCCAGTGGGTCCCGGTTGCTCCTTGTTTGGGGAGAGTGTTGCTTTTACCTTACCTGGGATGCTGCGTGAGTTCAAGCTCCTGGGAGTCCCTGTTTCTCTTGGTTTTCTGGGGTTGAGTACGGAGCTGCCGCCTGCGACCTACTCTATGCTCGGGCCCAAACCCGGCATTATTTTTTTTCAAATGAACCAACATCTTTTTTTTTTTTTGTGTAGGTGCCTGTACAAACATATTTATTTTTTAAATTTTTTAATTATTTTTATTTTTTATTTTTTTTTCAATCTGCTTTTATACCATTTTAATTATATACAAGTATTAAGGTCAGTCCTAGGTTGAGGAACTAGCAGTACAATAGATACAAATAGTCAAGGAAAAAGCAAGACAATAAATACAAATAGTCAAAGAACAACCAAGACAATAAACAAAGTCCCATGATCACTGTTTCTAAGGGTTTCTCAGGATGAACAAAATATCTGAGCCTACTTCCCTGTCCTAGCCCAAAGTCATTTTAATGTCTGAAGCCTACTTCCTTGTTCTAGCCTAAGATTTAGATCCCTGCCTGAAATTATTTATTTGTTATGGCCTAATATTTAGATTTCTGCCTGAAATTACTTCTTTGTTCTAGTCAAATATTTAGATTCCTGCCTGAAATCACTTGTTTATTCTCATCTAAGATTTTGACTCCTACCTGAAATTATTTCTTTGTTCTAGCCTAATGTCATATCCCTGCCTGAAGCCCACTTACTTGTCCTTGGCCAATGACAGATTCCTGCCAAGCAGCCCCCAAACCTTCATCCTTGTCAAAAGAGAAATCTACAAAGATGATGTCTCAGTATGGGCAATCTTGCGTGTATGTAAACTTAGGACCAACTTTCTGTTTACTCAAGTATTTTTAGGTGATTATAGTGGGAGTATATTGGTGTGTAAGATATAGAAAGATCATTTCATGAGTAAACTCAAGTTCATAAAGCTGGATTCCTATGTAATTGCATTTCTAATGTCTCAAAAGGATTTACCTAATTTGAGGCTCTGACTCTAGCTGTAATGATCCTAGCTCAAATTGATTTAACACACCCCATTTCTATCAGAATAATATCATGAACAAATTATAATTCTTCCAGTGCTCCATTGGAACATTCCTTCAATCTGTTACATAAACTGTGTGTTCTTTTACTGAGAGAGGCAAAAAATATTTTTTAATGTATAAAAGTGTTTGTGTCCTGAATACAGCAGCCCTCCGAACATATAAGTAAACGTGATTAAGTAATATAATCAGTGTAACATAATCAAAATTTGTAGTTGATATACAATGAAAAATTTTAAAATGTTGTCATTTAAAAGATGCAGTTAAATTTCAGATATAACAAATATCTTATCATTAAAAGTGTCAGTACTAAATAATAGAAGTTTGAGAGTTTACACATTGTATGCATTTTCTGTGAAATTAAGGATTCAGATAAGTCTTTCCCTATGTATGTTCCCTTGAGTCAACCTGCATGGTATTTATTAAATTTAATTTATGCACTGTAAAGATTTCTCTATGTAATTACATTTTTCTACTGCAAGTAGCATTATTTTGCATGATTAAATTTTGTAAAAGTATGAGAAGTATAAAATAATATACTATCATATAATCCTAAAAGACATAAATTCAGATAAATGTATACTGTAGTGTGGAAGATGAGCATACATTACCAGAATTAACCTTAAATAAGCTTTGGAAATATATCTTTTCCCAATTATACCATCATTTTTCTCCTACTTCACTAATCATTCTTCTAGATGTGATACATTTACTCTGATAATCATTATTACAATCATAACATAATTGATTCAAACATATCTCTATCTAAATGTATACATAACATTATTTTAAGGTATAATTATTTCTTGAAAGATTTTTACCATCTGTCATTAAAATCTGAATATAAACCAAATTACTCCTTTGGGATAATTTACAAGAACTTGAATGATATATTGAATATTTTTTAAATTCATTTTATGAAAATGATTATGACATTCTAGAGAGATTATACATCAACTAATTTCATGTTTAATATAGGAAAAAGTCTATAAACATTAAAAATATTTGACAATATGACTTCAAACTTTAATTTGAATTTTTATGGATACAAAGTAATTTCCTACAGCATGATATTAAAAAATACTTGAAATTTACTTTGAATATTAGCTTATCAAATGAAATAATCAACATTTGTTAATTCTAAACTTGTCAAGATTAGCAGTAGGTGCTTCATAGCAATATAGGACATATTTTAGTTTGTTAAAATGCATTATTTTTACATGTGTTGGAGTGTACCTGTGTGGGCATGTATTTCTGTAACAAATTGTGCATCCTTCCATTCATGTGGATATCAGAAAACTGGTTCTGTGTCTTGATTATGTGAGTCATGTCAATCAAACTCTTTTCATCTGCCTTTGTGGCAAGTAGCTTTATTTATTTATTTATCTATCTATTTATTTATTTATTTATTTATTTATTTGGTGTGTATTATTTATTTGGTATATGTATATGTAGTGAAAGCTTACAGCTTTCAGAAGAACTCAAAGGGGAAACAAAAGAACATTTCACTGTAGGGTTGATATTTAGAAAATGTTGCCCGGTCCAACTTCTTCCCTGGCAGCCACCATGTTCCTGCTGCTCCTGGGCTCTGACTGGGGCTCCATCTAGCTAGATGCCCAGGCCCTGGCACCCACGAAATGCCAACATGGGGGATGGCTCTGCCAATCCACGCTACATACACAAAGCTAGGCTGAACCTCAGACAATATCTGCCATCCTCCCAGTACGATAGAAATGAGACTCTTAAAGCTTAATGATTATCTAAAGGATTTATATATTTAGAAATGATCAATCAACAAGATGCCCACCCAATAAGAGTCGATACCCAATATCTACCCTTTTGATAGAAGTTACTACCCAGGACAGCTTTCGACCCATCTGTCCGTGGTTCTCCACGGCTAATAGCTTCCTCTCCTACTTCCTAGTCACAAAGCTCCACTGTGAATACAATGTAGCAGAATAAATATCCTGCTACACTTCACTACTACCAGAGTTTGTATTTAACATGCTTAAACAGCACAATATGATTTACCCATATAAAATCTATTATAAACATTATTGGAGTAAATTTCTTAATGGATTTTCATCACTCATTTACTAATCAATGAAGAAAATTTGAGCAAAGCACATCTGAATTTACAGAGACAGAAGCAGCATGCACAGGGTCTGTATAAGTCTATAATATGTCCTCTACCTATATATTATGGCTTCCAGTTTAATGTTTCTATGGAATTTTCTGAATGTACAAAAGAGTGGCTCTCTGACTCAGTTCAAGTAGTTTTCCTTCTATTCCTTTGTCATGCCTGATATAAATATGATAGCTTTATTTTAACATATTATATGTTATTTAGTTATATTTAAGAAAAATGTATGTATGTAAGAATGAATGAATATAACTCTAGACGCTGGGGTAAAGGTTAACTGCAGAACTGTCATTTATACCTGCTTGGAGGGTGAAAATCAGCTTTCTCCAATGAAGCAACATCAGGTACATTCCTCACATCTGGACAGACATGCTGTTTATATGTTGTTGACCTCTGCAATTTTTTTGTGTTGTTTTATTTGGTTTCAGGTATTTTTTTTTCTTTTGTTTTAGAGGGGGATTTATTTTGTTTCTTTAGTTTGTGGAATGTTGTTGTATTATGTCATGGGTTTATATTCTGAGAAAGAATATAAAAGTTGAGATCCTAGGGAACAGAAGAGGACTTGGTTGAAATATGTAAGGGGAAAAATATGAGCAAAATATATTTAAATGTAAAGATCATTTTAAGTAATAAAAATATAAATAAATAAATAAATAAATTTTAAAAAGAACATACATACATACATACATACATACATACATACAATAATGGTGTCTTTAAGAAATAGCTTAAAAGGAAAAAGTATTGTCAAATTTATTTAGCATTGGGTAGTCAGGGGGCAGGAATAGCTCTGAATTATAGCCACTGTAGAAGTTTGATGTTTGCTTGCTCAGTTCTCATAAGTTTAAGAATCAAAGGGGGAATTCTACCCATCAGTACCCTTGTATATACATATAAAGTTGTGCTTTATTTATACCCTAGGCATTTCCACATGTAATCAAATTGTAATAAGTAAACATCACAAGTCTTACAGCTTTGGAAACTTTGAATTCAAACAGATAACTTTGTGTGTGTAATATCCCTTCTCTTTTTCAAAAATTCATGATAATCCTGTAATATAAACAATCAACAGTTTATTTTACTTCATACTGTTCCTTTACAGCATTCAAAAACTCTATTTTCTGAGATTCTAGGGAATCTCAGAAAAGATTGCCCCCCAAAAAAATACTTCATTACATATGCTCAAAATACAATGGCAAAAACAAAATAAACAAAAAGTATAGATTCCATTTTCAAACATAAAAACAGGAAGGCGATATGGAAAGAAGTTAGGGAGAAAAGCTGGGGCCAAAGCAAGATGAAACACAGCAGGGTGCTCTATAGCAATTTCCTACAAAATGAAACTTTCAATCTTGTAAGGAAGCTCATTAAACTCAGTAAGAATCAACTTAGAATTTTCAGGAAGTCCCTGGAGTTTACCATATTGGCAAGGTCTCTTCATCCCCAAAGTATACATAGGCAATATGGACTGCTGAGAAACATTCATAGACTAGTCAAGCTACTTAGTTCAGAGTCAACCAGCTGAGCTTCATGAACCATGGAGAGACCAGATGAATTACCAAGAAGAGACTCAAGCCACCTAAGATGCAGGAAAGAGACACCCTCCAATCAGTTGAGACATCTGCAAGTTTCACAGTGAGCTTCAAATTTCTAAACTTCATAATTCTCACTAATGCTGGAATAGGCTTTTGGTAATTCAGCTGTCTTTGAATCATTTATGGGGCAATAATTAATCCAACCATACTATTCTAAGTAAACCAAATAATCTTATTGGGTTTGAAACATGGGCTTTAGTGGTATCCTTCGTTTCGACTGTCATTAGTTCCAAATGGTATGAGCAGATCTCATTTACAATATAAAGTCACACAGCACAGGGCAATACCAAAGCTTATGGTTCTAAATACAGCATCTTGCAGATAACCATGCTGTTCCTTGACCTCCAACAGTCTTCAGTAGCTCTCTCGGTCTGCTTTTGTGCCATCTATGTGGATGTCTCTGAGGTCAGCTCTTTCCTATGACTGTAGCATTCCTGGATGTTCATCCACATTTCTAGAATCACAAATCTATTTGCATATCCATTGCAACTTTGATTTCACCTTCATGGCATTTTTTTTGCAACTGTCAAAGGAGCTCAATGCAAAACATCTGATCTTGTTACACGTTAGTTAGCTTCAGTGGCTTTTGACCACTTGGATGCAAATCTCTGTGCTGCTAACTCATCTATCTTGCATTTCTGAAAAAGCAAGCAAGCAAGCAAACAAACAAACAACAAAACTGTGCTATATGCATGAAGGACACTACTGAGTACCTTTCTCATGTGCAGCGGTATTACTCAGATTTTGTGCTTGGATTTTGGTAAAACAACTCTCTAGATAGCATTACAGTAAGAATCCATTATTGGCATCATCATCTAAGATTTCCTTCTCTCAGACTAATTTGCATTTTTGCATGTTGGAGGCTCCAAAAGATTAGCTCCTATTCTCAGGGCACCCTTCTATGTCTCAATACAATGTTACATTTCCCTGAGTGGTGATTTATTCAACAATGGCATACATACTTTGTCCTTATCTTGCCCTTGACTTAAAAGAGTTTGTGCTGTATTCTTAACTACTTGTTTTCAGATTTTCACTTTCCATACAAATAAGATAAAAAGAGTAACTACTTCTCACTGTTGTGATATCTTTTTTTCCATTTGTTATATTTTATTGCCAGTTAATTTAATAACATAAAGAATATCTTATGAAAGACTCTCCTTTTTCTTTTTTTCTTTTTTGAATTTGCTATCTTTTAATGATCATCTCAACCTAGAGACAAAAATGTTTGATACTTGTATTCTAAGTCACCTTCATGGGAAATACAGTAAAATGTTTGTCAGTAATATTATCTTATTATAATATAGAATATAGCATGTAAAATGTTTTATTAAATTGATAAAATGTTCTCCGTTTAACAATTTAATCAAATAACTTTAAATTTCAGCTTTCTTCATATTTTCAAGACACAGGAAGAACACGGCTAGAGTCTGAAAGATACAGCAGGAGTGATCTCCAGTCCGGTTCTCAATAAAGTCCTGTGCTCTTCTGCATTGTCACGACTGCAATGTTATTGTTGACAACATTTCAATGTTCCAGATTTCCTAACTTCAATCCAATTAGCCCACCAGAATGACGCATTAAGCTCTGTTGCCAATATAGTAGGGTTTTTCTCACCCACATTTCAGAACTCTTCAACATTCCAAGTTAAAAAATAAAATCAGAAAACCTAACAATTATATCTCCATTTTTCTGAGAAAATTGGTTATCATGCTTTAGTTTTTCTGCATCAGTCACTTGCTGTAGCAAACTGTCCACTTAAAAATGACTTTGAAACAAGATTCTTTTCATTCTATTATGTGTTATGTCCATTGAGGTAGAAAATGCATGGTATTGTTATTGGGCAGGATGTTTGCAAATCTTTTAGGTTCAGAAGCAGGGAAAAAAAGACCAACAGCTTTCTGCTTTCTAGTATATTGCTTTTTTTTTAATTTAACATTAGTATTTAACTAACTTCCCTAGGTGACTGCAAGCCACCAGGACACAGGTACCGCCAACACCCTTTATCTTATCTTAAGCTATTCCTGCCAGGTTGCTTAGGGAGCTTTCTTTTCCCCAGAACTTCATAGTAGCCAATGACAAAACATCAATGACAAAACATCAAGCAACTCCAGTCTTGTTCTTTGCAGCTTTGACCTGTGTCTGCTCACTGACCTGTGTCCACAGCTTATCCAGGTTGACAGTTGGGCAGAAACTCTGGTTCCTCTTTAAGTGGTAATGTCTCATACCACTTTTCTCAAAATAACCTGGATGATATTGGTCAAAATTGATTCTGTGGTGTTGAATGCTTACAGCATTTCCGTGACCTCCTGCGTACTTGCAGTGCTTCGTGGCTTTGGTCCCGTAGTTTCTGGACGCTCCTCAGTCTGGATGGCAAGGTAGTGGCAGAAAGGGAAAGGGAGGAACCAGCAAAGTCTCATGAGGCAGCAGGATCAGGGATAAGACTAATTATCTGGTGTGTTGCTTTTTATTCAGTATGAGACTGAACCTTATAAACTGTGGCGTCCACATTGAGATGAGGAGTCCTCTCTCAGCTGATCCCCTCCGGAGACACTTTCACAGTTATAAGCAAGGCTGTTTATATTTATGCCCCACTGCTTCTTATCCAAACAAGTTGGTGATTAAAATTAACAATTTACAATTACAGTGCTTTCCATGAACGGTAGGAATCTTTTTGGCCTTATTTCCTATTGCTAAGCTCCTACTCTGTCTCACAGTATCTCTCCTGCTAAACATACCAGCTATATCCCTGTACTCCAATGTATTCATAACTGTGGAAAATTAAAATTTCATATGGTAATGTATATCACATTGCATAAGAATGATGAATGAGTTCTATTTTCTATGCAATAAAAAATCTCAAATAAAATATATGAGGGAAAACCAGTAGATGAGATAAAAGAACCTTGCAAAAAAAAAAAATTCCTAGAGGGAGAAAGTTCCTCAAACTGAACTGATCAAACTGTGTTTAAGGTTTTATGGTTCTCAGAAGCCTTTGAAAGTGAAAATTTAAAGGAAATGGTTAGAGAGAAAATGTAGATACGACTCTCATCCATACATTAATGGTCAGACTACTATAAAGATAAAAATAGCTTAATCTAAATGGAAGGAAAAGAAGGAGTAGCCAGGAGCGTACCTGGCCAATGTCTGCACTCAGAAAACAACACTGAAGGCTGTGTGAGGCAGAGTGGTGGGAACTCAGAACACAAAACCATTTATTAGCATATCAGAGAATTTGGTGAAAACATCAAAGCTATAGTGTCTTTGCACTGAAGTAATTTATTCTAGAGTAAATTTAAAAACATAAAACATGTCATGTTAGGAGCCATCAGGGAGAAGCTAAAACTAGCAGGTGATCTTCCTAAGATTGGTACACCTTGGATTAAAATCTACAATTGATTTGCTCCTTCAGGCAAAACTCAGGAGAATTTCATTTTAGGAAAGATTCTAGCTATTAACATGTTTTTCCTGTTATTATTAAACACATATAACAGTCACTAAGTATTAGCCCACCCTTTTGAGCAAATGTCTGCAGAAAAATGAAGATGTACTGTCTTGTAGCATTGCAATGCAGACAAATAGATGATTTCTTAATTCTTAATGATGATCCTATAAGAATTCCTAAAATTACAGTAATACTTAGCTCTTAATAATAAGACTGCTATTAATGACCTTTTGATATCAAAACTGCAATGAGAACTCTACCAGTCTTGGAGTATCATGAGTTAATTGCTTCTGAGATACCAAGCACTTAGATAGCACATTGCAAGAGGTGGTAAAACTATTAGCCAAAGATCATAAAAATAAAACTAGTGATTTACTGTAGGTGAAGTAGCAGAATATAAAATACTGACTGTGTTTATCTATACAAAACTTTATAATTATCTGAGTCACAAAAGTTGTGGTTTTAACTCTTCATGATCCTGTAAAGCTGGTGACACATTCTTTGTGGCAAACTTTGTTGAGGACAAAGGGGAAAGAGAATTGAGAACGCTTTGGACAGAACTGAACATAAGAAGAACTTAAGAATCACAGACACTGTGAGAAAGAGCATTGTTGCACCCAAGCAGGAGGAGAGAGCTAGATTCAAAGGAGAAAGCGGAGAAGAATAACTTAGAAATTATAAGGCAACTTAAAAAAATTAAGAGAGAAATATGCAGCATGCAGAGGGAAAGAGGGAAAAAGAAGAAGCTGCAGAGAGATCATGCAGGCTTTTCCTTACCATGGGACAGAACAGGTCTTTTCTTAACAGCAAGACAGGTTTAGTCTTACTAAAGAGAACAAAGCTTTCTTCTTACAGCCTTGGATTTAATTCATTTACCAAAGAAGGGTAGAAACCTATTCTTTCTCTATGCAGTAAAGATTGGAGCTCATTTTTTTATCCAGAATCAGTGAGTTCTTTCTGCACTGGCACTTGGCCTTTTGATTCATATACATATGAAAGTATGGATGTGTGCATGTGTGTATACATGTGTGTGTGTGTGTGTGTGTGTGTGTGTGTGTGTGTGTTTAAGTTTGTAATTATAGAATAAGTATGTAAGCTGGACCCAACTGGTTTGAATTAAAATTTATAAATGAGTGTGCATGAATCTGTATATGAATTTACATAAGTTTAATACATACTTGCTTGTGTAAAAGTTTTTCCTTCTGTGAGCATGATTCCTTTCTCCTAGTTCATTAGAAGTTTATTGCTCCAAATTTCCCCTATCCTGACATGTGAGAGGCATTTATTTGCACAAGAGGGAAATGGCTCTAGCAATTAATCCTTTACTTAGTACTCATCTGTAAAATGAGGTGTTATTCACTATAGATTGCAGTTTCTGACCTCAAAGGGACTCAGGCAGGTCAGCTACAGTACCAAAGTGACTTGGATTTAAAATAGGTATTATTATACAGCAACCCTAAATATCTCATAAGAACAAGTCTTACTCCTGCCAACTATCTTTCCCCTCCACTGCCTCAAGAAGAACCAAGAAGAACAGCCAGAGCTAACCCTTGACAGTATCTCACAAAACAACCTACTTTTGTTGGAATTTGGAGAAGTTGAATTTTTGTAATATAAAACATAAGTGAATTTTACCCCAATCCTGAGAAGTGGTGAATGTTAAATTGTATACCAACATTAAGGGTTCCAAGTAACTAGAACTTCAGTGAAAAGAAATTCTGAGTGAATGAAGCATGCATCCAAGTCTGAGGGATGGAGACACATTACTGGAATTGAGGATTTTATGGTTCTAATAGTACAAAATATTTTGTTAAGGAGTTATGTGAGCCTAAAAGTCTTATGCTAACATTTTAATTATGCTGATCCTTTTATACTAAACAATATCCAAAACACATGCAGATTAAGGCGAATAAGGAAAATCAATATAAGTATAGAAAACAGTAAGCTCCAAGACCCAATGAAGCTCAAAACATTTGTTTGTTTTCAAATTCAGAGGACACAGCTCACAATAATATCTAACTAAAACATATGAGAAGAAGAAAATTAAAATTGCTGACTTAAATTTTTTTCAGACTGCAGATCACTGGTCTAGTGATATGCTGTTAAAAAATGATTCACACATTTAATTTCACATTTATTTTTGTGGTTAATGTGGTTATTCATTTTATGTATTCTCTTGCTCGATGAAGACTATCTTAAAATAAGATAAAAAAGGAAAAAATAGGCTTGTAGTATTTATTTAAGTTGTATTTTTCTGTAGTCTATAAACTGTTTTTATTGAACATTTCTTGGAATCACGACCAATCCATGAGGGCTGCTATTTTAAATTTCTTGCTATTCCATACATACAAAGTTCTTCTATAGAGAACATCAATATTTCTTCTTAGATACAAACATATCTTCCTAGTGTTGCTTGAACAACTGTCAAGGGCTAGCTCTGGCTTTTCTTTCTTCTTGGTTCTTCTTGAGGCAGTAGAGGGGGAAGAGAGTTGGCAGGGGTAAGACCTGTTCTTGTGAGATATTTAGGATTGCTGTATAACAATAAAACCTTTACCTATTTTAAGTCTAAGGCATTTTGTTACTGTAGCTGACCTGCCTGAGTCCCTTTGAGGCCAGGAACTGCAATCTATAGCATAATAACACCTCATTGCAGGGTTTTAAGTAAAGAATTAATCCCATGGGCAGTCA
This sequence comes from Grammomys surdaster, assembly GCF_004785775.1. NCBI lineage: Eukaryota > Metazoa > Chordata > Mammalia > Rodentia > Muridae > Grammomys > Grammomys surdaster. The sequence goes on along the minus strand of NW_021604567.1, from coordinate 10,022,346 downwards.
CCAAAGGTAGATGCTGATGTGGAAGTCAGGAAGTGCATGCTGATAAGAGCCTGATATAGATGTCTCCTCAGAGGTCTGCAAGAGTCGGACATATTCAAAGGCAGATGCTCACAACTAGCCATTGAACTGATCATGAGGTTCCCAAAGGAGGAGTTAGAGTGAAGACCATTGGAGCTGAAAGGGTTTGTGGCCCCATGAGGAGAGCAAAAGTACCAATCAACCAGAGCTCCCAGGGTCTAAACCACAAGCCTGGGAGCACTTAGGGAGGGATCCATGGCTTCAGCTGTATAGGTAAGAGCAGAGGGCCCTTCTAGGCATAGGTGGAAGAAGAGATCCTTGATCTCATGAAGGCTGGATGCTCCAGGGGGTGGGAATTTGAGGGTGGGGAGGTGAGAGTGGGTGGGGGTAGGTAGGGGTTACATCCGCAGAGAAGGAGGAGGAGGGGTGAGGGGATAGGGGGTTCCTGGGTGGGTGGGGGATGGGGTAAGGGAACAACATATGAAATGTAAATAAAACATCCAATAAAAAATAAAAAAAGAATTAATTATTGCTAGAGGCATTTCCCTCTTGTGCAAATAAATGCCTCTCACATGTCAGGGTAGGGGGAAGTTTGGAGCAATAAACTTCTAATGAACCAGGAAAAAAGTATCATGCTCGCAGAAGGAAAAGCTTTTACACAAGTAAGTATGCATTAAACTTATGTAAATTCATATACAGATTCATGCACACATTTATAAATCTCTATTCGAACCAGTTGGGTCTGGTTTACGTATCACTTACGTATCACTTCACCTTTATTCAGTTTCCTTACTGAATCCAGTCTCACTATATCCATCTATCTCAGGAAACAACAACCTCTCTCTCTCTCCGTCCACACTCTTCCTTTCTTTCCCAATAATTTCGTATGTACAAATTCTTGTGATAAAGTCAGAAGACAATCTCAGGGGTCATTTCTCAGTTACTGGTCTTTATCTGGCTTGGAGCTGGCTGAATAGAAATCTCCAAGAGTTTACCTGTCTTCTCTCCAGAGCTAGGGTTGTTAGCTAGTGCTACCATAATCTGGTGTCTTTCTCTTGTTGTTTGTTCACTTTAAATGTAAATCCAGGGATCAAACATAGGTGTTTTGTACTTAAAAGAAAGCATTTTAATAAATGAGACATCCATATACGTAGCTAATAACTTTTTGTTTTATTATCGAAAATCTTAGCTATGTGGCAGAATTTTGAATTTTTCTTAAATTCTGTGCTTAAAAATTATGATGTACTATTTTATCTAAACATTCTCTAATAATAGAATTTAAGAAATATAGTGATTGTGGTTGCTATTAACTGTAGGAGTGGTAATTTCACTTTGCCTTCCTATATATGATACTAATTGTATGAATGGTTTATCTGACTGGATTTAACTTTAGGGGAATTTGAAATTCTAGAATCATCCTGAAAAATGGCAAATCTCAAAAAGCACCACAAAATTCTAAATTGTGTGTGTGTGTGTGTGTGAGTGTGTGTGTAGATAAAAAAATACCATTTTCTATTTTGAGAAGAAACTTAGATTCCCAGTGTGGCTTATCTTCTTGGCATGTGCTTTCACCTGTCTGAGCACTATAAATCAGAGGAAACATCGTGGGAACTAGTGATGTCTTCTTTATTCATATTAATTAAGATTTTCTCAGATAACTTCTTGATCTTACTAGGAAACTCACAACCTCATTTTACACATAGCATTGTTTATGGAAATAATAAGATTTGATTGACTTATTCTACTTTTTTTGAATAGGAATCATTACTATATTATTACTTTAGTAAAAACCTCAACATATGATAATAGAATAATAAGTTTTAGTTTGTAGTTTCTATAAAGCTTATATAGAGATTCATATTTAAAATCAATACTTTTATCTGTAATAATAAACTTTCAAAAGATTTAAAATTGAGCTATTTGAAGTACATTGTGCTACCCTATATATGTTCACTTTCATAATACCTATGCATGAATTTTAGTCTATTTATTATCTGAAAATTGTTCTCAAGCCGTTCATTCTCAAATAAGAATAACCTGTAGGTAATAGTGACTTTATAAGCTTCAGAGTAAGAGACTGGAGAATGAGTTTTTTTCTTTTACGATCAAATCCATAGAGAATGTAGTAATTGTCAAATACTGGTAAGAGTCTGTAGGATGGAATAACAGATGATGAGTGGTGATGGGTACTGGAATGCAGTTGGCTAGCAAAAATTATGTGGATATTTTTTTCTGAGAAATTTTATTTAAAACTTTCTTTTGCAAAATTAAAAAAAATCTATTATCCAACATGTAACCATGTTAATATTGTGCTTTGAGACTATCATAACTATGTTCTCATTCTATTTACATATTATATGCTCAGCCTGCCCAGAATTAGCTCAGTCCTACGAAAAAGTTTAATCCGTCTTGTTATACTTTGGACTTCCAATATAACTCCTAAAACATCATCAAGAGTCATCGCCTTGATTGTACCATGCTGCCAATTTTTCCATTGTGATGTCCTCATGCCCCAGACTCAGACCAGTGTATGTGTGGAGGTACGCTGACCAGATGTAAGGCCATTCATCAGAAAGAGCAAGGCACTGAAAACAATTTCCTATTAAACACACTCCTTACCTCACCGTGCACACACGTGCAAAATATGCTGGAAGAAACACGCAGGTCCAGACTGATATCTGCTCCTGACTTAGTATGATGACCCAAGTCACAATACTTCCTCATGAGACTTCTAAAAGATTAAGACAAACATTCCTCATTCCTTGTTGCTACCATATTTGTTCATAAAGTGTACAGTATTTCTTCCCTTTTACTTTTTAAATTAGACTACTTTTTTAGTTAGATTGTCTTAGGCTTTTTGTTGAAACTAAAACTGGAGACCAACCCTCTGAATAAATCAAGCAGTCACACTCTTGGAAAAACAATATGAGTAGTTAATCTTTTGATTTTTTTTAATGTATCATTGAAACAAAAAAAATATTTTCTAAGGTTCTGGGAGGAGAATTATGGTTTATATCAGTTGAATTTAATGTTCCCAAACAGCTGTTAAAGAGGTATTTGATTTTTACCAAAGCTAACAAATGTTATATGTCTGAGATGATAGTTTTTCCAGTGTCAAAATATCCTGATCACAAGAAATTTAATAAGAAGGTAATTGAACACTGTCATAGTCCTTATGGAGGCCTTAAAGTGGCAGCAGTATGACACAGCTAATCACATCCCCTCCATAGTCAATAGCATGCCACCTGGTTGATTGCTTACTCTGTCCTTTACGTTTTCACCTGTATATTGTTCAGGAATTACAGCCTAGGGATCAGTGCCTTCTAATTTGCCTGGGTTGTCCTACATCAACTAACTTAACAAAGACAGCCCAAACTCACCATAGACATGTTGACAACTAGCCCAACATAAAAATCCTTATTGAGACCATCTTCCCAGGTAAATCTAGGTTTTAATAAATTGACAACTAGACAACTGTATGCCAAGTATCTTCTTTGATGATTCCAGAGTACGTTCAATTATTGAAATGTCATACACTCCAGCTCATATTTTTATCATGTACCAAATAAAAACAAATACATAAAAACTAAAATTAAGAATAAATACAAAATTATATTACATGGTTTATATTAATATTAACACTGGCTATACCTTATTTATTCCAAAATTAAAATAAATCTAAAATTTTCTTGAAAAACATTTAAATTTGGTAAATTATTTATCTTTCACGATGAAATTATTTCAATAATTTGATGTAAATTTAATATTATTAAATGTATGTTCTAATCAGAATATTAGCCCTTTTAAGAATACAAAGGTAACACTGTGGTGATAAGTAAAATATGATTCTTCAATAATACTTTGTAGAACAATAAAATCTTTATTATTTACACTAATAGATTAATATTTTTTGCATAAAAGTGTGTTGTTGAATGGAAAGAATCAGAATGAGTTCTGAAACTCTCCTTGCCACCATGGTTTTATTAAAACATATTTATCCAAGTTTTAGTTTAAAAAATGTTGAATCAAATAATGAATATAGAATTGTTTAGCAAAAACCTAACTTTTTTGATTTTTTAGACAATTAATATTATGTTTTAACACTGAGAGTTCATGTATGTCACTCACAACATTGATTCCTCAATTTTCTTTTGGATTTGGGTACCTGGGACTGGCGCTGCTTCTGGAAGTGTATGGTTTTTTACTGCTCCTTTTCTTTGTTATTGTTTTTTATTAGACCAAAAAATATCTGAATTGCTGAGATATCTTGTGCACAAACATACCATGGGAGCACACTATGTGATAAACTCTAAGCTGTTCAACAATGTTTCTCTAAACACATGGCAACTCCCTCTGTTCCCTCAACTGTGCTCTACTTGCACAAGAGTAAGGAAACTCCATTAAGTCTCCAAGTGGAGAGACTTCATGTATCCTGAGAATGGACATTTAAAAGTTTGCCACTCAAACATTTACCACTGACATTGCCTTAGAGATTTCCTAATAATCAGTTTGGTGCACATGCTACAGAGTCCCCTTATACACAAAAATAAAAATAATAATTTTTTTTAGAAAAAAAACACATACTCTCAGAATCTAATAAGTGAAATCTACAAAGTGGAAATGACATTTGTTAATCAAGATTATCGTGAGGAATATACAGAACATCTATGAAAATGCAAGTTATGAGTAATTTGGAATTTTATATTTTTCAATGTAGACAAGGGATGCATTTTTGATACTAGTAACTACAATAGTAGTTATGCATCATTAAGTCTGCCTTATGTAGTGCTAGGTGTCAAGTCTAGGGCTTTGCACATCCTGTGCAAATTTCATTGCAATTAAACCATATCTCCAGCTCCAGTGCAATTTTTTTAATACAAATATATGGCTGTTCAAATTATTCTGCTGTACTATGGGGCTGGCACAATGGATCAATAGGGAAAAGTGTTTGCTGCCAGGACTGACACTCTAACCTGGATTCTATCTCTAGAACTCACATCCCATAAGGAGAGAACTGACTCTTGCAAATTGTTTCACATCCAAATGTGTCATAGCATGTCCATGTGTATATACACACTTATCCCCAAAACGATTAAAAAACTTAGTATATAGAGAATATTTTCACAAAACTTATTTTGTTATATTGTAGTCACTTTCCTATTAGCCAACAACGATTTATATCAATACAGTCATATTCACGATTCATCAGTTCATTATGGCATATCAATAGGAAAATACAACATGAAAGAAAAATAATGGGAAAAGAACAATGAGAAATCATACACTGTCATATGGAGTAGGCTTAATATATGATCTTGTATACCAAAGTAGCAATTGCTGTGTCAGGATTTCTCCTTTTCTAAACATTTTTCTAAACATCAGATTGTGACTGGTATGGGGGGGGAGAGAGAAAAAGAGAGAGAGAGAGAGAGAGAGAGAGAGAGAGAGAGAGAGAGAGAGAGAGAAGCATGTGGGCTGTTGGTTTTCTGCTTAAACTGCTGGCTCCTAGAATGATTATAGGTGACTATGATAGGAGATTTAGGAATCCCAAAAGTTTCCAGTAATACATTTAGATACAATTTGAGTTACTCCCAACAGATGGCTAATTACATCTATTGTGTGGTGATTTAGCTCTCAGAGGCAATCTTATTACCGAGTTCTTGTTTGAAGAGAGGACAGCTCAGTGTTTCCATGATATTACACTAAATTTGGAAGGCACATTAGGGATAATCTCCAACCCCCTCAGTATAAAGATAGAACTTACTTTGATGGAGTAAATGGGTAAATCACATAAAAGAATTTATCAAATTATAATTGTGGGATTAACATGTCAAGCAGCATGCCTACATACTGAAGATGAGATTGATTACTAGCATTTAGAAAACATTAAAAAAATAGTGGAACCAATGATTTATATGCCATTATAAAGTATGATGAGTATAGTAAGAAAAATAAGAAAGGGTAATTTGAGATGATAAATGGTTATTCTCAGACTATGTGACAAAAGACATAACAGCTGATCCAAACCTAGAAGATTGAGTGAAACTTTGATTCACAAATGTTATAAGAATGTGACAATATGCTTAGAATGGAGAAAATCATGCTACCCACGATAGACAGGGATTTTATAATACAAGCATTAATAATGCTAGTTTCAGGATGATGAGAGATGTGGCATTGAAAACAGTCAAATGTAATTTCCATTGCATGCCTTGAAAATGTTATTAAAGCAGAAAATTGATTTTCTTTCTGCTTTTGTTTATTATTGTTGAAAAGAATACTCCACTCCAGGAAACATTGCTTTCAGACAAACTCATACACAGAAGACACGAATTGTTCAAGGTAGGGTCGAAGCTGCCTATCCTCAATGGCAGTATGTCTACAATTTGTATCCACTTTAGATTTTGTATTGAAGATGTGCACTATACATCAAACATATCTACCATGTGTTAATTGATATTTGCTTGAATTTTTTAACATATCAAATTTCTTTAAGGTCATTATCGAATGTCTCAAATTCATACACACATTTATCCTGTGATGTGTTGCTCATTTAAAGGCTGTGCTTTTTAGTTTTTATTTTTAACTGGACACAATTGAGAGTCAACCTAGTTGTGTAAACTTGACACCACCTAGATGGCTAGAAGGTATTGTTCTCTTTGATGATTGATGTGGGATGGCCCATTGTGCATTGTACCATCTTCAGGCAGGTGGGACTGGGCTGTAAAAGAAAACTAGCTGAGCAAGCAAGAATATGACCTAGAAAGGAGTGTTTTTTCATGTTGCCATTTCTGATTTAGCCTCAGTGACAGATTGTAACCTGGAAGTGTTAGCCAAATAACCATTTTCTTCCCTGAGTTGGTTTAGTCACAATGTTTTATCACATCAATAGAATGAAACTAGCAAAAAGTCCTTCACACTGTTTACCCATGTTTTAGAATAAAAATTTAAACTAATATTTAAAATTAATCAGAAATTATGGTAATAGTAATTATGATATACAATAGGCATAGCACTAATTTTCATTAGTTATGATCATAAGTCCACATAGGAATGTGCATCCCATAAAAAAATATAAATCAAAATTATCCCTCATATCATTTTAATTATAAAAATGGATACTATTACATCCTAGGACTGACAAAATATTGGAAGAGCTTATGGTCATAAGGTCAGTGAAGTTGGACATAGCAAGTCCCATCTTGGGAAGCTAAGACATAATAAAGAAAAATAATAGCAATAAATGAAAATTTTATCAGAAAGATGATCATTTTTGGCATGATATTATTCTATTTTCACACATATGTATATATGTATTTACAACTATGCAGAGACAAGCTACTGCATTCAATGTACCAATGTATCTTTGTGCTTTTCGTTGGTCGTTTCATTGTTTTGAATTTTTAAGACGAGACATTATTGTAAAATCCGAGCTGGCCTTGAAATTGTGATTCTTCTGCCTCTAAATCCCAACTACTAGAATTACAAGGTGTGTCACAATCCTTGTCGCAGACATATCAACTTGCATTTCTAATTGTTCACTCTATGCTTAGATATAGCTCTTCGATAGAAGCTAGTATTCATGAATGATGCTCTGGTTTTCATACTTAAAAAATGATGAAAAAATATTAATCATCCTTAAAATTTCAAGTAAAAATTTTCAGGGGATCAACAATAAAAATGATGCTATTTTGGAAATGGTTGGTTTCCACTTTCTCCCAGAGAAATTCTTCCAGGAATAGGAGCTTCACGTGAAAGTTTTACTCTTGAATTTTGTGGTCACCCTCTCTCCAACCAAGCGACAATAATAAAAAATGATAACAAGGGCAGTACAAAGAGACTGTCTCTAAAAGATTTTCTTTCAGATACCTCTCCAAACCCATTCAATAACTTAGGGAGGAGAGAAAATTCAATGTTCTCCCTATGCCCAGACCAAATAGTGCCCTGTGGTATATTTGTTTCCTAAGATTCCCTCTACAAAAAAGAAACTTTTAGCCATCCTAGTTAATTGTACAGCGTGAATCCTCAACACTTAACCAACCATCACTGTGAATATGTACACCCTCTCGATATGCCTCAGATCCACTTAGCTTTCCAGATTCCCAACTGTTAACTTTAAGACCGGGTCTTACTTTTTGTTTTAAAGACAAAGTCTAATTTGGATAATCAGGTTGACTTCCAACTTATTATATACTTCAGGGTCCCCTCAAAACATTGATCCTCCTGCTTCAACTTTACAAACATAAAATGCATGCACCAATTGATCTAGATTTTTCTAATTTTAATTTAAACTTTATCACTGACTTTACCATTTTTAAGTTCATTGAAACTAATTTACCAACATTGGGATGTTAGAAAGGAGAAAGAGTAGAAATATCGGAGGGAGAGAGAAAGGAAGACAGAATGAAACATATGTTTTATATCACATATATTTTAAAGATATAATAAGTGAATGGAGTCAAAGTAAGTGAAAGTTTACTAACAATATAGCAGGGTGTGTGGAGGTGGTAATGAGTTGTGTGATCCATGGTTTTAGTGATTCTATGCCTCCGGACAATGAACTTAACATGTTTGCAGTTGTTACATTTTTGTGTGTGTGTATGGGGAAGGTTGATATTTTTTTCTGTGATCTCATAAGTTTTGTAAATCTAAAAAAGTTGACCTTACAAATTATTTGATTTCTCAGATTATATGATAGCTTCTAAGCTCCTTGGGTCATTGGGTAAAGTCTAGAGGAATTTTAACTTATGCCATTTGAAGATAAATATAACACAATGAAATTATTATTTTTTGAATTTTTTATTATTTTTATTGGATATTTTATTTACATTTCAGATGTTATCCCATCATCCCATCCCCACTCCTAGGAGCCCCTTATGCCATCCCCCCTCCTCCTGCTTCTATGAAGATGTGCCCCCACCTACCCCCCCCACTCCTACCTCCCCACCCTCGAATTCCCCCACACTCGGCATCCAGCCTTCATGGGACCAAGGATCTCCTCTCTCACCTATGCCCAACAGGGTCATCCTCACTTACATATACAGCTGGAGCCATGAGTCCCTCCCCAAGTGCTCCCAGGCTGGTGGTTTAGTCCCTGGGAGCTCTGGCTGGTTGGTATTGTTGCTTTCCTCATGGGGCCACAAACTCTTTCAGCTCCTTCAGTCTTCTGACTCCTCCATTGGGTTGATCAGTTCAATGATTAGCTGTGAGCATCTGTCTCTCAATATGTCAGACTCTGGCAGACCTCTAAGGACACAGCTATATCAGGCTTCTGTCAGCATGCACTTCCTGACATCCACATCAGCGTCTACCTTTAGTGACTGCACATGGGATGGATACCCAGGTGGAATGGTCTCCAGATGGTCCTTCCTTCAGTTTCTGTCTCACACTTTGTCTCCATATTTGCTCCTTTGAGTATTTTGTTACTCTTTCTAAGAAGTACTGAAGCACCCCCACTTGGTCTTCCTTCTGCATGAGCTTCATGTGGTCTGTGAGTTGAATCTTGGGTGTTTCAAGCTTCTGTGAAAATATTCTGATGCACTCACAGGTCAGTTCTCAGTCCAGTTGTCATCAGAAGTGCATCAACTAGCCACTGATGGAAGCAGATGCAAAGACCCACCCCAAACACTAGGTGGAGTCAGAGGAATCCCACAGAAGAGGGAGGAAGAATTGTAGGAGTCAAAGGGTTTAAGGACACAACAAGAACACTCCCCCATAGAATAAACAAAGCAGGCCTCATAGAGGAGCACAAAAACTGAAGTCCCAAACAGGACCCTTTAAGTGTCTGAGGTAGGTCTTCTGCATTTATGTTATGGTTGTGTAGCTTGGTGTTCTTGTGGGACTCTCAACAATCAAAGTGTGTGGGCATTGTCTCTGATTCTTTTGCCTGTTCCTGGGACCATTTTTTTTTTCCATTGTGGACAGTTTTATTGTATCTTGTTAGGCCATGTTCAAAAGATATCGCTCAGATGCCTGCTCTTTTCTTCCTTCCTTCCTTCCTTCCTTCCTTCCTTCCTTCCTTCTTTCCTTCCTTCCTTCCTTCCTTTCTCTTTCTTTCTTTCTTTCTTTCTTTCTTTCTTTCTTTCTTCATCCTTTCTTTTCTTTCTCTTTCTTTTCTTTTTTTGAAGAGAAACATAAGAGGAATTGATCTGGCAGAGAAGTGATGTGTGTGGGAGAAGAACTACGAGGAATGGAAGGAGGGGAAACTGTAGTTGGTATGGAATGTATGAAAGAAGAATAAAAGTTATAAAAATAATATATGCTAAAATGGATAATATTTCATCATTACTTAACTTTTTCATAATTATTAACATGTATTCTCACCCACAAAAGCCATGGATCCTGTTTTGTACTTTTATATGTTGATACAGTGTGTATATCAAAGAAAATATTTATATTTAAAAGTTGAGTTAACAAAAAAATTCCTAATAATATTAAAAAATATGTTACACTTATACTGCAAAGAAAATGACACTTTTCACATAAGTAACTTGGGTTATTCTGTGTCTTCCATGGTCTTAGATACCATAAGAGATAGAAAGACCAAAGATTAACTTTCTTAAGGGTATCTGGTTGAAAGTTCATGGTAATCAATTGCTCGGTTATCATAGTCTGTTATCACTTGTTAGGAAATGGTCATGATATTTCTATGCTGTAGTGATACACTGTGTGAAAATATTTCTTGTATTCATAGAGACTGAACTTTTACTGGATCTCACAGCCAAGGTAAAAATGAACATTGAGAACAAGTGAGGTTTATCCTGCTTTCTGATGTATACTTAGCCTGTGTAAGCTCAGCCTGCCTTCATAAGAACAAAATGCAGTGCCTTCTTTTTTCCATGCAGTTGCTTTTTACAAACAAAGTTAATATGTGGGTTTAGTCTTATGTAATGTACTCTTTCATGTCCCTGACCCAGAGTAATGTGGGTGCACATGTGTGTTGGAGTAATCATTTCCTGAAAAAAGTACATAATAGTTTGAAAATCAAATATCCATTATACATGTTTGAAACATGTGGAAATAGCTTGATAACATATATTTCCAGCATTGTTTTCTATTTTATGTTATTTGAGGTTTATGAAATGACTTCTGATCAAGGAAACTCCATTGAAATTTTCTGTAAAGAATCTTGCTCTAATTCCTAGGCCATGATCTCTGTGCTGTTCAGTTAACACAAGAGTGATATCTTTCTTAAAGACAAACATAGGGCAAGTCAGACATCAGGCCGTGTTCAATCAGGCACAGACACAGACAACAGAAAGACTACAGATGTACCACTAATGGCTGACAACAGCCAGATGGAAGAAACAGAGAGGAAAATTCAAATTTGGGCTTGCTTTTGGTCAAATTAACCCAGGAGGAAGTCTGTATTTTTATTCCTTAATGTGACACCAACACATTTTGGTGCCTCTGAAATTATCTTTAATGCATTAAGTGATGCATTATGGAAAGAGCTGGCTCCTCACAGGGAAATAGCTATTCCTCGGGAGCAAGGCATTCTAGAATTTGTGTTAAATATCTGATATCAACAGGATATAATTTATAACAGCCTCCCTAAACCACTAAATGATCTACTCTAATTTTCTGTAGAAAGTCTGTGTTTACAGGAATAAAAGGAATGGAGAAAATCTAAGAGATTCTCAGCTTTGTAAATTAAATCTTTGAACTCAGACTCACTTATCCTGCAATCTGTATTTACTCTAAAAAGAGAGAGAGAGAGATAAATGGTAATTTACTTATTTTTATCACTGAGATGTAAGACAAAGATGAAAATAGTCTTTATTTTTCATCCTAAAGTATATAAAGGAAGGTTACTAACCTTTATATATTTAAATAGACTGATTTGTGGTACATTGTAACTGCCGTTTCTTTTGTAACGGCTGGTTCTGCTACTTTGTAAAGGCCTGCCGGTTCCGCTGCTCCGGTCCGCAGGTCAGGGTCTAGCAAGAGAGAGAGTGGGGACGAAGGAAGGGCAAAAAAGGGGTGAGAGATGCAAAAGATAGATACAAGACAGAGTCTGGTCGAGTCTCTTCAAGTCTCTTTATTCTCCTCCCTTGTTCTATATTCTCCTCACATTTCCAGAAAGGAAATCCTATACTCTCCTCTATATTCTCCTCACACACATAGAAAGGAAATCCTGGGTATTTATACCCTTTATCACGTGACTTGCCCTCGTGGAGAAGCTCAACTGAAGGCACTATGTCATGTGCCTTGTAGCCATGGATACCAGGAGCACCTTGCAGCTGGGACACTAAACACTGTAACAAGATGTTTATCAGAGTGTGCTCAGCTATTGCAGGCTGTTGAAAACAAGTCTCTTGTCAGGGTATATGGCTCGAGATGGGAGTAAAGATGATAGCCACTTTTGGCTAAGAGTCGGCTCCCAACAGTACATTACTATCATATATATCATATACTAATACTAGACCTTTTATATTATATATATATATATATATATATGTATATATATATGAACTTTACTGAAAAGTAATATTGTCCATGTATGTAAAAAATGTGAAAAAGGAAAGTACCATCTTGCTTTGTTGGTATACACAAAGCATAGTAACTTTATAAAGAAAAGAAGTTCATTTAGTTCATAGTTTTGAAGGTTCAAAGGTATGCTGCTAATAACTGCTTCAGAATTTTAAAGACCTGTATCATATTATGATAAACATGTGTATGTGTTTATAGATTTTTTTCTAAAGTAGAGCTACTGTGACTCAAAATTTTGATGGCATACTCTTATGTTACTTCAGACTTCACACTTGTCTGCAGATATGTTAGCTATGTATTCTGAATCAAAACACCCCCCAAAGAAAGGTGTAATATCCATAAGGTTCAGTCTGTGAATGAAATTATCATGACTCACCATTTCCCTCAAAGAAGAAAGGATTGCTTAGAAAGCAAGAAAGAACGTGACCTAAATCTCAACCAATATTTTTTTTTAATCCAAATATTCTCTAACACGTCTGTTTTTGGATTTTGGGTCACATTCTATTCATCAGAATATGAGAGAGCATATCCTAAATCTCAACCAATATTTTTTTATCCAAATATCCTCTGTCACGTCCGTTTTAGAATTTCGGATCACATTCTATTCATCAGAAAATTACTCTATGAAGTATATACCACATCCACATGGGCTAAACATGAGATCAACATGTTTAGAAAATAGGTAAAGGATAACTCCAGCAGGCATGGCTCAGGATAAAGCCGGCTGAAACACTCTAGTGTATACACATACTTCCTAACATAAAATGTCCTACTGTTAGCCTTCTTAATCACTAAAATAAAACCAAGAGAAAAGGATCAGAAAGTTTCAAGTAACTTGAATTTCATGTTGACTGCACTCAAACTCATGGGAAATATTATCTATATGAAACAGTGAAGTGACCTCTAAATAAGCTTAAAAACTAGGTCTGTGTTTTTAATCTAGATATAAAATCATCTCTAGCTCAGAGTCTTAATTCACACTTTGTATTACTTTATTCTCACACCAAATTTTCTTTCTTTTTTTTGATAATACAATATGTGTGATTTCTAAATTATATTCTAAAATAAGGAAAAAGTTTATACTTATATTTTTAAGATTTATAACTCTAATTGTAAACAATGAACATCATTACTCACATTTACGAATGTCCATGTTTAAAAAGCATATTCATGTATTTCTCAGCAATTTGAGACTCCTCAATCAATTTTGTGTTTGGATGGGTTCTCCACTTGTAGTTGGATTATTTGTTCTGTAAGATGTATTTTCTTGAGCTGTTTACATATGTTAGATATTAGACTTCTATCAGATGTGGAACTGTTAAAAAATAAATCACTCCCATTCTATAGGCTGCTTTTTAAACAATGTCCTTTGCCTTACTGAAGTATTTCAGTTAAATGAAATTTTATTTCAAAATATTTGTATTGATTGTTTGGAAATTCACATTACTCAACTTCAAAACATGCACTTCTCTATACTCGCAGGTCTGCCTTCGCCCTCTTGTGACCTCCACCTACCAAAAAAAAAATGAAAAATAGATGAAATTTACAGTGACCATATACTCACTGAAGCATGGTCAAACTCCCAATGATAAGCCCCTTAAAGAAAACTGAATCCTTCCCCATCTACACCCCTGTCAGAGTCAATCTGTCAAGAGGTAAGCTGCATCCTTATCAGAATTTTAAGAATTTTTTTTCAGACGTCACCCAGCAGGTAACTGAAACAGATACAGAGACCCAGAGTCAAACATTGGGTGGAGTTCAGGAATTCTTGTGGAAGAGTTAGAGAAAGGATTGAAGACCATGACGGGGATAGGAACTTCATGAGAAGACCAACAGAGTCAGTTAACCTGGACCCATGGAGCTCTCAGAGACTGAGGCACTAACCAAGGAGCATATACCAGGGACCAAGATCCCAGCACATATACAGCCAACATACAGTCCATTGTCCATGCAGGATCTTCAACAACATGAGTGGGGCTGTCCCCCAAGCGGTCACCTCTCTGTGGAATCTCTTTCCCTAGCTGACTACCTAGTCTGGCTTCAGTGGGAGAGGATATGCCTAATACTGCAGAGACTTGATATACCAGGGTGGGAGGATACCAAAGGGGACCTCCCCATCAGAGGAGAAGGGGATAGAGATGGAGGGAGGACTCTATTGAGGCTGGGCAGCGAGTGGAATGTAATATGAATGAATAAATAAATTAATGGAAATATAAAGAGAGGTTTTTTTTTGTTTGTTTGTTTGTTTCTGTTGACTTCCTGTCTAGTCTGTTACTTTGGCGAGTGTTTCTGGTGGGGTTAGGAGTAGGGAGTTGCTGGCCTTACAGGCCACAGACATAAGCATGGCCCTGTGCTGTAGCATGGTCCTTGGACACTAGCATATCCGTATACAGCAGCACAGTCCTCCGTGGACATCAACATGCCCTCTAGGGCAACACAGGCCATGGACATCCACCTGGCCCCCAGAGGAAGTACCGACCAAAGAAATCAACATTTATTTATCTTAGTGCCTGAAGTATAAGGGACTTTCTGTTCAGAAAGTTGTTTCCTGTTCCAAATAAGTTTAAGGTTATTCAATACTTTTCCCCACTTTTTCTGTCATGTTCATTGTATATAGTTTTATGTTGAGGGCTTTGATCCACTCGGACTTGAATTTTGTGTAGGGTAATAAATTTGTAACTATTTACATTATTCTATATTCTGACGTCCACAATTTCCCTGTACATTCTAGTTTGTTTGTTGTTTTTGATGTTTTGGTTTGTTTTGGTGGGGGGGGGGGTTGTGGAGAAAATGCAAGAGGCTTATAGAAAAGGAAACCTAGACATGAACCAAGTCACAAAACCTTCCACCTACAACCCCTACAACTGATTATTCCTGCAAGATGTACGGCGTCAAAGGTAGCTCAGAGCTTGTGGGAGTGGCCAATCCATGTGTGGTTTAACAGGAAGCCAATGTCATAAGAGGCAGCCAATACTCTACACCGCCTGGATGGTAAGGAACCAGAGACTAGATAGCCCAGATTCCTAGGTTAGAACCAAATACAACTACTTAAAAAGAATTAATGAAATGATTTCTAATGATATTCTGTTGTACTCAGATCGTGCCTTGTCCAGTTACCATCTGAGAGGTTTCCTCTGGCAGCAGATTGTAGGAAATGCGGAGACTCAGAGCCAGACCTTATGTGGAGAGAGTATAAATTGGAGGTCTCCATTGGGTCCATAGCCTTTAACATCAACAAACCCAGTGAAAGAGGAGGGGAAAAGATTGTAGGAGGCTGATGAAATGGAGAACAACAGCAGTACGTGGCCTCCTGAGGCACTGACGCAATACGCAAATGAGCTCCGGGAGTGGAAAGCAGCAAGCACGAGTCCTGGAGGTCTGCACCAGGTCCTCTGTGCGTGAGTCATGGATGTTATTAGTGTTTTGGTGGAACTGCTAACAGTGAGATCAAGTGTTTCTCTATTCTGTGTGCTGCTGGGACTCTTTTTCTCCTGTTGAATTCCCTTGTCCAGCGTAGATATGAGGGGTTTTGCCTTGTCTTACTGTATTTCTGTTTGGTCCCGTTTGGTTGTTGTCTCTTCGAAAAGGAGATGGAGGGGGAGTAGATCTAGAGGAGAGGTAGAGAGGTACTAGAAGGAGTAGCGGGAGGGGAAATTGTGGTTGGGATGTATTTTTGAGAGAAGAATCTATTTTCAATTAATTTTTCATTGATAAAAGAGCATTTCTTCTGATACGATAATAGGCTTGTCAACTCATCTGCTATCTTCATATCATATCCACGGATTTGATAGCCCTCACCGATGCTGACTAGACAAGTATAAACAGGTCTCTGGTGCTGGGGGAGAGATAGTTGACATTACCAGTTCTAAGAAATGGCTGTTTCTCACAAATTTACAGATATTTTTGTAAGTTTGAACTCATAAAGTACTTATGTGCCACATGGTGAAATTCAGCAGATCAAACATAGCATGTCTGTCTACTGATGTGTTGCTGTATTGCAGCCTGAGGACAGTAACTGACATATGATATATGTGTAGCAAGTGGCCAGTAAGTGACAATATTTACTAACTTATACAATACTATACTTATGAGAGATTGTCATTTTCAAAGCAAAAGTATGAAGAAAAGAAATTCTGATAGTTCAGCAAGGATATAGATTTGATGACAGAGCATCTACTTAACAAACATGAGAAATTCTATGCTCTAATGTCTTCCTCCTTCGTTGTGTGTTTGAAGCTATAAACTAAATGGCCTTTTCTATCCTTGAATTATCTATGAGTTATAAACATGAAAAAAAAAACTGTGAACATTTACAAAAGGCCTTGCAACATTTGGAAAAAAAAAGTAACTTGGCATGAAAATTATCCATATGTTGCTGTACTAAAGATTTGCTAAAATCAATTTCTAGACTGAAATTTTTCTTTAAACTTCCTATAAGATTTTAAAAGCCATTTTGGTTGTGTTTTAAATTATGGAAACTGATCAAGGTTTTATACATTTTATTTCTACGCATGAAACACACGTTTTAAATAATTTAAAGATTTGAAATATAATATTTAGCTTCCTTTCATCAATAAATCATGCACAAACCCAAACAGAAAGATATGATATTACAAAGTAGATGGATTAATCATCATTTCAGAATGATAATTGTAAAACTTCCCAGGATAAAGAAAGAGTGTGTTCTAGTGCATGTTTCTTCAACCCTTACTTTACCCTGGTCTATTTCAACGACGATGAAGTGACTATATCTGGGTCACACTTGTTGAAAAATGCATGAGAGAGCAAATGAAGCATAGAGAATTCAAGTTAGAAGTAAGTGCTGCCGTAACAGAACAGAGATTAACTTGTTAAGAGAGTATTTTTGAAATATAGGATCAGCATTTGCTTTCTTACATGATCCATATGGGGTATTTTAGGTGAATATTCATCTGCAGATCTCCATAAACATTTTACATATGAATGGAAATACGAGAGATCAAGCTCAGAGTGTATGCTATACATCAGCAATTATCAACCTTTGCTATAACTCACTTTGAAGTATGGGAGTGGGATTTGTGAAGATATGCAGTGCATCTCCCACAGAGTATTAATTTTGTGGGCCTTTGAATAATGTTAGCAATTCCATGAGGAAAAAAAGAAATGTAAAGTTCCCTGTTCTGTCTATGTGACTATTTCTAAGGGTATAGGCTGAGAAGCTATAGACTACTTATTGGTCTATTTCCTGTCATAGCAAATATCTAAAACGGGAAGCTTGGTGATGATCACAAGAAAAGTGTACCACTGTGCTTCTTTCATACAGAATTTGTTTAAAATTAGACTACGTACAATATCCTTCCTAAAGCTCACATTCAGTTTTGAGTGTGAAAAAAAAATGTTTATACTACTTGAGCTGACTCAAATTATTATAAATACTGAAAGAAGATGACTCTGTCTGTTGGAATATGAAATATTCATTAACATTGATTCAAATAACTGTCCAATTGTCTAACATGGCTGCATGTGTTTTCTATATTTTACTTAACACAGCTGTAAAAGAAAACACTGTACAGTGAAATATATAAAGTCTAAAGGACTGAGATTATTCCAGCTTTGGGCCGTTGTCAAACTAAATGAGTTTACTGCATCATATATTATTAATTCATTAAGAGAAGATAATGAGTTACATGTTTATAAAATGTCCCTTGACTTTGAGGTTACAGACATCTGAGAAACAAAAGAAAAAATTATGAGTTAATAGTAGACATATTGGAAGAATAGTTAAATGTAAGTACTTAGAATATTTAGCTATTAGGAAACATTTGACATTAAAAATGTATACCATTCTATGACAATAGAAAGATGAGAGCTTATTTAATCTTTTTCCAAAAATTAAAAAGAATGTCATTACTATTAAAATTAAATGCAAATATCATACACTTCATACGTTTAATGTGTGCTAGAGAATACACTCAGACTAATATTAGTCTCATGCTTTGATAGTTGGTAAAATATTTTATCAACATCTTCTTACATGTAGAGGGTGAATTCACTGATAACTACATATAATGAAACAGCTAATATTCTTTCAAATAAATGTTTTGATAAGAAAAATGGCTTAAAATGTTAATAGACTTGGAGATTTCAGATGAGTCATTCCTGTAATTATATGAAGTTTTCCATTTCTAACATTTCTTAATTACAATATTCATTATAGAGTGCTTCACAGTAAACTGTGAAAGGAGACCATGAAAATACTACAAATAAGAGTACACAGAAATTTAACTTCAGACAAGAGAGTATCATTCACATATTTCATATAATATAACTTGTATATGACAATTTTGTAGCTGTGTATGGTGACATATGCCTTTAATTCCTGTACTTTGGGATGTAGAGGAAGGTAGATCTCCATAAATTCCAAGCCAGTCTGGGCTAAATGATGAAACCTGGTCTCAGAAATGACATTAACAATAATAAAAATAATGGTAATGACTACTACTTAATAATAATAATAATGTGATTGTTTGAATGAGGATGGACCCAGTAGGCTCGTATGTCTACACATTTGGTGCACAGATAGTGGAACTGTTTGTGAAGGATCAGGATGTATAGCCTTGTTAGAGAAATTAGGTCACTGGATCCTGAACTCATCTTAGGCCAGCTTGACCTACCTAGTGGGTTCAGAGGCTCAGTCTCTCAAACATAGTATGAGACATTTAAATTAAATCATTTTAATTGTTTTAAATTAAAAACAAGTAAAAATAGGAATGATGAAATATAATTTACATTAGTGAAAAAAATTTTGTTGGATGCATGCTATAGAGATGGAGATATCAAAGAAAGAGATAGCAAAGGCGATATAAAAATTAAAATCTGAATTGATACAGAAACAAATCTTTCTGAAAGAACACTATGAAGGTAAAAAGAGACTCATAATGAGGAAAAAAAATAATTGAAGACTAAACTTGGGTTTAAGTAATTTGTTCCAAATATTAAAATGTATAACAGGCAGCACGTTCAGTAGGCTACCTTATTCCTGGGCAACGCTTAGGGAACCCAATTACACGTGTAGATGGCAAGTGCATATGATAATAAAACCAAGCCACATTGATAAACTAAATACTAGTTTATTAAAACTGGTAGACAATCCACTATTGTACTGTTCAGTCCTTGTGAATTAATAGAAAACTGTCAACAAATTCAAGAAGCAGGGATAGTGCAGCACTGACGTTTTTAATTCCTTAGCCCGTGGAAACTTGACATGGAATTTATCCAAGCTTTTCGTGTATACACTTTATATGTTACTTAAAGCTTTTATATTCAGATTTATGAAAAAAGATAATTACTGCCTATATTAATATCAAGTGTAGATAAAGTTTGTAAACAAAGAAGTTAAACAGAAGTGTTGCTTTAAGAAATATACAAAATCCTCAGAGTCTTTTCCTTTCATTTCCCTTTGTGTGTGTGTGTGCTTATGTGTGTCTATGTGTTTGTCTGTGTATGTGTGTGTGTGTGTGTGTGTGTGTATGTGTTTATACTGAATGAAAACATCAGTGCGTTGGTACAGATAAATGTAGAAGCCCAAGGTTGGTGTGAGGAATCATTGTTGGTTAAACTTGCATCGTTTTACTTTGTATTTACTGAGAAACATCTTTTAATCAAACCCAGTGTTCCATGATATGGCTAGTCCCATTTGTCAGCTTTTCTCTTTCCAAGGTGAAATTACAAATAGACCATCACAACTACATGTAGGTTCTGGTGATCTGAATTCTGGCCCTAACATAGGTAGAATGTGGTGGTTCGAATAAGATTCTCTCCGTATTCTCAGGTATGTGAATACTTGGTCAACAGTTGATGATACTGTTTTGTGAAGTTTAGGAGGTGTAGCCTTGCTGGATGAAATGTATCACTGGGCACTAGCTTTGAGGTTTCGAAACTTCCTGCCAACCACAGTTTGTTCTCTCTGTTTCCTCCTTATAGTTCCAGGAGTGAGTTCTCAGCTGTTCTTTTTACCATGCCTTCCATGATATCATATTTTCCTAATGTGATGGTTATGGAATTATATCATTCTAGAACTGTAGGCCAAATAAACTGTTCCTTTTATTACCTGTCTATAAACTGGTGTTTTATCACAGAAGTAGAAAAAAAAAAGCCCTAAGGAATGCAACCAATAATTAGTCATTAGATTCATTTATATTTCCTACTATGTGCATTGTGTATTTGTTTGTAGATATGTGCATGTGAGTCCAGGTGCCTCAAAAGTCTGAGAAATCACAGCCCCCTGGTGCTGGGATTACAATGAGTGTGAATCTCCTGACATGAAGGCCATAACTCTTATTGGGGCTCTCCGGGAGGCAGAGTGTGATATTAGTGATAAACCATCTCTTCAGCCTCCTTTAAAGAAGTTCTTGGAAACACAGTAAAACAAAGTAACAGTAAATATCTAATGTTACCAATGTAAAGCTGTTATTGATTTTTTAAAGAATGATCAGTTATAGAAGTAAAAGAATAATGACTTATGCACATTAATTTAACCTCAATGCACTGGTAGTGAATTTCAAGATCTAGACATGACTGATCTATATTTTAAATGAAACACAAGGTGTAAATGAAAGAATAATAAATATGCCAATAACAATCATTGCCCAAATGATAATAAAATATAGAAACTACAGATTCAGTCCTATCTCTAATTGGAATCTATATCAAATATGTTTATGAGAAAAAAGCAGAACTTAGAGAAAATATAAACAGAAATCATAAAGCAAAGAAAAAAATATATTTTTAATTTTAACTATTTCCTGTTCCCTATTCTCTACCCCAGGAAAGTTTAACCTGGGATACTGCTTGCTGCCTTAAAGTATCTTGGTGATTACATATTAGGTTTTGAATTCTGCTCCATCTACCCTAATCCAGCTACATTTGATCCAAATGTTTGTTGTGAGCATTAATATTCATGGAGGATTCCTAGAAGATGCACAGGCTTTCCAAATGCTACCAACTCTCAAGTTCACTTCTCTGCAAGCCTGAGCAGCAGAGAGCAGAGAGTTTGTAAGCCCGCAGGTGTGCACTCTGCCATCTCGCTTTGGCAATATGTAATCATCTTATCCTGAGATACTATGAGGCAAGTAACCTGAAAACTTGAAAATTTCTTTATTTTAAGGATACCAGGGAGAATATTCCCCTCTATATCACTTAGTGCTGTGTATATGAGGAAGAAACAAATTAGTACATAAAGAAAACACTATCCTAATGGGAAACTCTCACATGTCTTAAGCTACTTTTTAAGAAGTTTTATTATTTACTTATTTTTCTTCCACTTCAGACTCTGATAACTTGATATTCTTATCTACCCAAATGTTTACAGCCTTTGTTTTCACCTGTTTTGTTTCTGTTCTGACACTATAACTCTTTCATGTGTATGTGCATTGAAGTCCTTATTGCCTTCTTTTCACATTTTAAAATATTTCTTTCATATGTTAGTTATGTATGTGTTGCGGTAACCAAATACCTGGTAAAAGCAACTGAAGAAAAGTGGTTTTATCTGAGTCACAGTTTGAGAGTTTAGACCATTCTAGCAAGGAAGACCCAGCAATCAGAGCTTGAGTCACCTGCTCACATGATACCTGTAGTAGGAATCATGACAAGAATGACAGACCTCTGTGTGCACTCTCCTTCACATTCAGTATAGAGCCCTACCCCAGGCATACTTACTGTCACTCATAGTCAGAGTGCTCTTCCCGGCTTACTTAACCATTCCTGGTGTTGGTATTATACAGAAACCACGGAATGTTTTTCCAAGGTGACTCTCAACCCTGTCAACTTCACTTGAGATTAAGACCACCCTTGAAAACAAAATACTAAAACACAGAGCTTTTTAATCATCGATTTCCATCCATTCAAAAACAAGTTACAGACTTCAAAATACAATGCCACAGAGTAAATGTTCTCATTTTTAAATGGATTAATGGTAGCATAGCAAAGCAAGTTCAGTTTAATACCATGCAGGTACTCGGAGGCCTGACTCAAATTAATCAGCTTCGTGCCTCCCATCTTGGGTGTGTATTGGCGTCACCTGGCTTCAAAGCACTCAGGTAGTCCTTCCCTTACAGCTATGATGCTAACAGTATGATGCCTCTGTCTAGGTCTAGTCGAATTCTGAACCTGTGGCTTTTCTCAGTGGGTAGCCAGGACCTCCAGCATCCTATAATACATGCTGTAGCTTAGATTTCACCTTTATAGCTTTTTGCAATGACTTCTCATGGCCTTGTCAGGAAACCTGATGATGCTATGCAGAGTCTAGCCTCAGTGGCTGTTTGTAACCTTGGTGCGGAGCTTCATAGCCTCTTCTGTCTTGCATCATTTATCCATGTTTATCCAGTGCAACATAAACAAAAACTACTAAGTTCTGCTGCTACTTGGGGACAGTTTGCCCATCCATAGTTGCCTTGTCCTCTGTCTGAATTTCAAGTTGATTCTGAGAAAACACTTTCTCTCTTGTCTTCAGTAACAATCTTAGTTCATCCTATCTCATGCACTCAAGGAATGCGTTCTTGTCTCCGAGGAACCATTCCTTGCGGTTCCTTACAGAACAAGAGCTCTCTTCGTAATAATGTGACTTTCATTAATAATTACAGATACTGCCCCAGTACAAATTCTTTCTGCAACTTAAAACATCCTCCTTTTCCTAAGAGATGAAATGGCTTCCATATTTTCCATTTTATCTATGTCACTCTGGATAAGAAGATTGAGAA
This sequence comes from Grammomys surdaster, assembly GCF_004785775.1. NCBI lineage: Eukaryota > Metazoa > Chordata > Mammalia > Rodentia > Muridae > Grammomys > Grammomys surdaster. The sequence goes on along the minus strand of NW_021604567.1, from coordinate 9,999,100 downwards.
ATAGTCATGGCACAGGCTGAATAATACCCTGTCATGAGATTCTCTCCATGTCAATTACAGTGTTAACATTTCCATTACTTTTGAAATCACCTTTTGCACATTCTTAGGAAATGAGCAAGATTAAGCCATATTCTTTACCATAATGTTCTGTAAATGATGGCTACCATGGTTTCTAGTAATGTCGTTATTCCCTTCTGAAACCTCATGAGGTTTGTGTATACTGTTTACATTGTTGTCTGCATTCTTTTCTTCCACACGATTTATATGGATCATTTCTGAATATAACCACATTGTGACACAGTTCACTTAAATAAATGCTATTCACCTGTAAGATAATAAATTTTCAGGTAAAATTATGGACTTACGATATATTACATTGGCTGAGGTAACTCTGCCTTAGAAAGACAAATATCACACATTATTTCCTCTTCTGTCCTTCTTTCTCCAAATACTCAAACATTAGTACACAAAATGGAGTAACTAAAGATAGCAGGAGGTTATAAAGGGACCCTTTGGATGAGTGGGGGTATGCTGGGAGTGGATTAGCAGCATGCAGCTGATATTAATCTGGAAACAGCAAAGAAGGAGAAACCTTCAGCTGAGCTTAAGGAAAGAACCCAGAACAGAAGGAAAACAAAGGACAAGTGACAAATAAGACCAACGTTGTTTGAAAAAAATCTCAAGTAATCATAATTTATTTACCTAAAACTTTACACAGCAAGTGTATACAGATTGAGAGAGAGAGAGAGAGAGAGAGAGAGAGAGAGAGAGAGAGAGAGAGAGAGAGAGAGAGCTGGGAGCGGGGGAGTGAGGCATTGCTTAATGGAAGTTAAGCCACTTGGGCTGACACAAGTGCTCTCACAAGAACTATAGACAAAACAACAACAACAACTAGTGCTAAAAAAAAAAAAACCACAGTACCAGGTAAAATAAACATTGTAACTGGGTTGTTCATGGTAGTCCAAATAATTTTTAAAACAATATAAATGATTGCTGCCTCCCCATGGCAGTCTCTCAGAGATTGCAAGGAAGCCCCTATTTTAAAACGCACTGCATACGTAGGCTATACTGATTGGATCATTTGAGCTGGTTCTAACCATAAGCCTACCTTCTCTGTGGTCAGTGGTACTAGAAACTACTATGTAAGTTGATAACGGAGGGAAGCAGTTAATAGTACTACTCAAATACCGAGCCTACCAACCACTGATGGCCAGTGTTGCGAAATAGCCATAGAAGAGCAATAAGTGACAGTCAGTGAGGATGGTGAACAACACCTGTCAAATTTCACTTTAGGAGCACTGAACGTGAGAGTAGTTATAGCTTTTGATAAAGAAATAATTACCCTCTCCCAGGAATGAAATCCCTGATTGATTTTCCAAAACAAAGTGGTCTATCCTAAAGCAATGTGAACACAGACAAGAAAGATTGACTCAGCATTGTATTTACATATGTGTACATAACTACACATATGCAATTACATGTCACTAATAGACAGAAAAATAGCTGTCTGCTGGGGGTGTGGGAGGGGTTGTAGTAAGAAAAGGGAGTAAGTGACGTAATTTTCTTTTGATTAAAATGTGTAAATATATACAAAGGTTAAAAGTAAAGCACAATTAGTACCAGTGTATTAAAGGTGACATATAGAGTTCTAATAAGTAACTGTAAACCTATATTAGCAGATATGTAAAAAGAAGATTAAATGTTGATTAAAAAATGCAAATGGTATTTTGTTCAATAAACTCCCAGCATTAGCAGTTAATATCCAGAAGTTGTGTCTTTTGTGAAATTTTACAAAAAATTATTTTATCACTCCAACATTTCACATGAATTGACCTGTTTGTGTTTGAAAGAGAAATATAAAGATGGTATTGTGTGATTTTTTTATACAGTAATATAGATAAAACTCATTTAGTATGAAAATACTTTATGAAATATTTTCTGTGTTAGTGAGTCAGGCTCGTTTTTTGTTTTTGTTTCTTTCTTTTCAGTCTAATTGTTATCCTACTCCTGGCCTGCCTTCCAACAGTCACTCATCCCATTCCTCCATCTGCCCCATCCCAACCACCCCTCCAATCTCTCCAACACCCTCCAGCGCACTAGACCTCCCGACTCTCTGGGATCTCAAGCCTCTTGAAGGTTAGGTGCATTTTTTCTGACTGAAGCCAGACCAGTCAATCTTCTTTATGTGTGTAAATGGCCTCATTATCAGCTGGCGTATCCTGCCTGGTTGGTAGCTTGGTGTCTGAGAGATCTCAGGGGTCCGGGTCAGTTGAGACTACTGGTCTTCCTACGGGGTCATCCTTCTCCTCAGCTTCTTCCAGCCTTTCCCTAATTCAACCACAGGAGTCCCTGATTTCAGTCTATTGGTTGGGTGAAAGTATCTGCACCTGTGGTGCTTGTTGGGCCTTTTGGAAGACAGCCGTGCTGGGCTCCTGTCCGTAAGGACAGCGTAGCATCAGTTTCTTCTTGCCTCTCACTTCATCATTTACCACCTTCCAAAGTTACTCTTATGGGCACTACAACTAAAGCAGGTGAGTGGCTTGTTATTTAAGATCATTTCTAGTGCTACTAGAAAATAGATCACCAGAGAATCTGCTCTTGGAAGATTGGCCTTGCATATATGTTGAGATAATAGATTTCGCTTCATTTTGTAAGGGTAAGGTAATAGTTGAATGGAACTGTGATAAATTCAGGTAAATTAAAGAGGTGGTTTTGTTTTGTGTTTGCTGTTTTGCTTTGTTTGTTTGTTTGTTTCCTTGTGTTTTATTATCTCTGCTGTACTCTCTTCTTATGCCTGTGTCATTCTTTTTTTTTTTTTTAAAGATTTATTTATTTTATTTATATGAGTAAACTGAAGCTCTCTGCAGACACACCAGAAGAGGGCATCGGATCCCATTACAGATGGTTGTGAGCCACCATGTGGGTGCTGGGAATTGAACTCAGGACCTCTGGAAGAGCAGCCAGTGCTCTTAACCACTGAGCCATCTCTCCAGCCCGCCTGTGTCATTCTTGTGCCTTCAGGTCCTTGTAGATGTTTCAACAAACTGGGACCCTGGTGTTCAGCACACTGCAAAGCTCTGTCATGCTCTGTTCCGTAACGGCAACCTATGTGTATCAGATGTGAATGTTTCTAAAATTAGGCAATTCCTTGCAATATTTACCCTGACATTTGCTTCCCAAACATCTGTAGTGGATGCCAATAGGGTAGTCCTTAACTTATAGGAACACAATGCATATGAACAAAATCTTAATAATAATGATAAAGTTTTCAAAATTTACAGGAGTAATAAGAATTTGAAATATTCCTGCTTCCATTTTATGGTAACAACTGTTTGTTGAGAAAATACTCTGCAGGTGTGTTATAATTCACTCTGAAAATTCAGTAAGAGAATATGGGACAGCCGGGCGGTGGTGGCGCACGCCTTTAATCCCAGCACTTGGGAGGCAGAGACAGGCGGATTTCTGAGTTCGAGGCCAGCCTGGTCTACAAAGTGAGTTCCAGGACAGCCAGAACTACACAAGAGAAACCCTGTCTCGAAAAACCAAAAAAAAAAAAAAAAAAAAAAAAGAGAATATGGGACAGTATCATTCTTATTAATGAAAATTTTGAGGGAATAAAAATTCATGTTTAGCCAAAATACAGTGAGGGTCTCAAAACTTTCAAAGATGGGAGTAATTTGGACAGGCATCTGTCATCGTGTTTAAAGGACTGACAAGTTGCTCAATTAAATTTCTAACACTGAATAAACATCTTAAAAGTGATGTGACAGGACTAGAGTGCTCATTTTAGAAGTGCATTCATTATTGATATTAAATGAAATATAAACCCTTAATCGTTTCAATTAAGAAATACTATGATTTGGAGTTTGTTTTCTTCATGTTGTCAAATTTTAAAACCTAATTTTCTGTAATAATTCATAATTACTTCATCATTTCATTCCATCTGGAGGGTAATCAACGTATAAGCATATGAACCAGCTGCTGCCCCAGTCACGGGGCATCTGCCAGGAGTGACCCGGGCACTTTTCCAATCGCAAAATCCCCAGCAAACCCTCTCACTGAAAGGAACGTGTCCAACTGCAAATACAGCTTTCATTCACCCAGCAATTTCCCTTGCTTGGGATTTGGGATCTTTGAATTTCTTAGTTCATTTTTAATGTCCATGATATTATTGTCAAACAACTCTCATTTAACTTCTTAATCCATGCATTAATAATGCATGGAGGAACTATATATATATTGAGGATATATATAAAAAGCAATGCACATGGTTATTTAGAGTTTCAAAGACATGGAGATCATTGTATACATGGAAGAAAAAAAGAAAATGTAACACTTTACTTACCGTAAAATATATTGAGACAAATTGCATGTTAATCATGGCAATATTTTTAAGATCTTGAGAGAAATTATATATATATACATATATATATATATCAATCATATGTGTATATGTATACACAAATACAAACACTCATGCACATGTACACAAACATGTATGTATACACATACACACGCACATATGATTGGCCAAGTGCATAAATCAGTTATAGTAGATTGGATCTTGTAACTATTGAATTTGCTTTCAAAATGGTAAGCAGAGACTGCTTTTGCAATTTAAAGGTTAAACGCTAACAATTGTACTTGCATTATTATATCAAGTACATTACATATACCGTGTCAGCTGCTCTTTGTAACAATAGTGTAAACAGGTTTTTAGCATTTTGGTTTTTATAAAGCAAGAGATTAACTCACACTAAATTAGGCAACTCATTATTTCTGCTGCCTGGTAATCTCATGCTTCCCCCTAAATACCACAAAATTACTTTTGAGTTTTTTTTTTTTTTCAGAATAATACTGGCATCATTATTCATTTTAATCCCTTAATGCCATAGATTCGGTGCCAAAATACTATTTCAAATAGAAATGCTTGGAAATAACATATAAAGCAGACAGTTGTTTATATTTTCAAGGAGTGCTTTAGAAAAGCTAGGGCATGAAGGTATGAGTCCAAGCCAACACTGTGTCTTTCTCCTTCCACTTTCTTTTTAATTAGCTGCTTGGTTTTTAAGTAATTCCAGTATTTATAATTTAAATGTTAGACTTGGGCTCCAGATATACTGCTCTTATTTTCTTTGAATACAGTTCTCAATCATGAGTACTGTTTTACAAATACAGAGAAAGGGGTTAGCTCCTTCTCCAAAATTTTCTTATCTTCAAAACCAGGATGAGATTTATATATTTTTTTAATCTTCTATTTTCAATTCCAGTTCCAGAGGATATTTCAATAAACCAAGACGTTTCAAGGGAATATTTACTTTAAGTTTCAAAATCTGCCATATGCTCCACAAACTAGAATTCTATAATCAGAATAAATTAAGTTTGGCTCTCTTCAGGGCTGGCTCTTCATGATTCTTTATTGTCGTTGTTGCTAGAAAGAGATAAATGTTATTTATAAAAGTTTGACTTTAAACTCTCCGCAATCAAATGGTATTAGGTACTACCATCTTTGATATAATCTCACGGAATTATATTATTTTGTATTTACCTGAAACTATACACAATCCATTTGAGCTGGATCTAACCTTAAATCCTTATTTCTGCAGCCTAAAATCCAGGTTTTATAAAATAGTATAAAATTCCATGGTTCTAGAAATTCCATGGTTATAAATGCTAAACTTATAAATTGCCCGGTTCTAGAAAGTACTACAGATGCTACTAAGGAAATGGAGGAATTAAATAGTTCTACCCAACTGCAACACCTATGAACCTCAACAACTTGCAGAGTGGCTACACACACACACACACACACACACACACACACCACCCACATGTCATTGATAACCAACACTTTCTAATTTCATGGAAGATCCAATCATAAATCTTATCTTTATACCCAGAGACAAATATAGCCACTATATCACAACAAAGCAGTCTCTATTTATAGAACATGAAGTTAATCACAAAACAACAACAACAACAAAAAGTAGACAGAATGCAGAGATCAACAGATGATGCAAAGCCTAGCCAAATAAATCTACATCCCACTTCCTGGAACTATGGATCACAGAACATTAAAGACGTACAGACATACGGACATAGTGAGATACACAGCAAGTGCACAATTGGACAAGGAGAAATGTACAGTGGCATCATTATAAACCAGGGAATGCCAAGAGTTACCAGTATATACCTCGATCTACAAGGGTTGAGGAAGGACTTCCTCCTAAAAAATTCTAGCCTTTTTGCTCTTTTTGTTATTGACACTTAGCATTTAGAACTCTAGGAAAGCGAGTGTCTATTTTTTGAGCACTCATTGTTTGTTACTTCACCGTAGGAGAGAACAGAACTGTACATCTACAAGTGACAACACAGTTATCATTTTCTTACCAGTTTCCCTGACTCCAGACTATCAATGACACTCCAAACTGCCTCCATTCAGTGTAGGCTATATATAATACTCACCAGCTTTCCCAGCAAATATTTTTTGCCCATTTTAACTATGAACATCCTCTTTCCACAGATATAGATGTAAGAAGCTGCATTTTTATAATGTTATCTATAAAGTCCCTATGAAAATTTATATGGGCTATCCCACTATGTGAATATTTACTAGATTTCTGAGTTATGGTCATGTTTAGGTGAATTACACAGATAACTGCCTTTTTGATAATATATGTATATAATCCTGGCATTCATGCAGAAGTGGAAGCAGTATAGTGGTGGCTTTGAGGTAAGCCTCAGCCTCACAAAAAGACCCTGTCTCAACACAGACGAAAACATATAAACCACAGAACATTGAAAAAATAGAGCTGTTATTATAATGAAATTTAATAGAATTTTTTCACCAGGTACATTTTAAAAAGGAGAGAGAGGGAAAAGAAAAAATTACCAAAATGCCAGAGTATTTCATAATAAACAAAACCACAACCCTTCTGACTCATAAACATTATAACATCCAACCACTTCTTAACCGGTGTTATGCAAAAATATAAAGTTACAAAAGAAACTCTGAGCTAAAGAAATTCCCAAAGAAGGAGCCAGATATAAGGCAGACATATTCCTAAGGGAATACAGATTAGTAGAAAATGTTTACTGTTTATAAAATCTCTTTGTCATTATTGGGATGTAATCATTTGATGGTAATCTGTGAACATTGTTATCTTATAAGTAAGAGAATAACATAATAAAACATGTGTTCCTTTCTGAGAAACAAGAAATCTAATGACAAGGAACAGGACCAGGAACGCATTTAAATTCCATAGTGTACACACAACTTAGTATCTGAAAGATTAAGAAAACTACTTGTATATGAGAGTGTGTGTATATATGTGTGTGTGTGTGTGTATGTATATGTCAAAATTGGATTGAAAATTTATGAGACAATTACAGATATCCTAGATATTTAGAATCCACAAGATAACTTAATATATATATATATATATATATATATATATATATATATATATAGTATTTACACGTATATTTATCAATATATATAATTGATTAAATTATATATGTGTACGTATGTTACATATACACATATATAATATATAATATAGCACATCTGTCTAGCTTCGATAAAGTGGAATGTGCTAAGTGAGCATCTGGGAACAAAAGAGATCAAAATATTTTTGCAGCTGTAGTTCCTGTATGTTAAGTTTCCACGGTTCAGAAAAGATAAGAATACTGGAAATAGTAGAATGAGTGCATTAATGTTAGCCACTCATTATAGATTGGTCGACCACTTACCTTTTACAGTAAGTCTTGGCAAAGACTATGGCTGAGACGAACAGAAAAGAAACTACTACTGTATTTTTGATAAATGAACATAGTCAAACTGCCTTCTATATCTGTGTTTATAAACTTGAACTAGGGCTCTGTCAGCCTTGGTCAGAGATCCTTAGATGCATATATCCTATATCTATATCTATTTATCTACATATCTATTTATCTATTTATCTATCTATCATATATATATACATGTATATACACATAACATTATATATATATACATATATATATACATATATATATGTATACACACACATGCACACACACAACTCTCCTGTCCTTTTTCTCTCTCCATATATTAAAAATTCAGATGTCTTCCTTTTTCAACAACTAAATAGTATTTCATTATGTACACATAAGACAAACATTTTTACCCATCCATTCATTAGTGGGAATTTTAGTTTTTTCTATACCTCTGGAGTTACAAACATTGTTACAATGAATATTTATATAATGTGATGGCCAATTTGCATCGTTGTAAGACATATCTATTCCAGCTCTTTGCCTATGTGTTCATCAGGTTCTGCATTTCTGCATGTGAAGTGTAAAACTTCTTTTGATAGCATACTTCATTACTGATTCAGCAAGACTCTACACACTGAAATTTTTTGTAAACACTTCGTATTTTATTTTCTTTCTAATGATATCTTGCCAGTGTTAGTTTCACATCATTAAATATCACTTTTTTTGGAAATAAATTACTTTACATTCAGGCATTTGGCTTACTTAGTCTGACAAAGAAATATAATTCAAGTGTTTAATAGAGATCATCTTTCTCTGTGAGGTTTTTATCCTTGTCAGATGCATCTGATCAGGAAAATACAAAGACTGTATGCACCATAGATTCTGAAAACATGTAAATTTTTATTTTACCTGCTGTATGGCTTTTTGAAGTAAATTAGTTCTCTATTCTGTCATTTTGATTTCTCCTAACCAACATTCCCCTGATCTCTACAGAATGCCAATCACCCTCTTATTTATTATTTTTAATATCTCACAAATCCTAATTAGTACTTATGCTAACAAAATTGAAGACAGTATTATGACTTGAGAAACTCAGAGTTACAGAGAAGAAAACAATGTATCTGTTGATATAGAGTTTTTGGTGGTCTTTGTGAAAGAATACAGCTAACATACCTAATGAAGATTTGTTTCATAAGCCATATCTTACTGCCCCCACCCATCCCCATGACAAAAAAAGTATCTGTGTTAACAAAAACATTTAAATTCATCCTCACATTAGGCATGTATTTTATTGTCACTTTTAGAGTTAAGAAACTGACATTCCCCTTACCTGTTCAGGTAATAATCATTATATTTGATTTTGATCTGTCAGCAGCTCTTTTGATAGTGTCTGTATATATTGAATAGTTTTCATTTATTGTATCTAAAATTGAGGTCTGCTCAAAAATTATTTTTCAAAAAGTCCATTACTTTGTTTAAGATAAGAGACATGCTCATTAAAAAATTTAGAAGTTAAACTTGAAAAAGAGTGAATTCGGGGCTGGAGAGATGGCTCAGTGGTTAAGAGCACTGACTGCTCTACCAGAGGTCCTGAGTTCAGTTCCCAGCAACCACATGGTGGCTCACAACCATCTGTAATGGGATCTGATGCCCTCTTCTGGTGTGTCTGAAGATAGCAACAGTGTATTCATATGAAATAAATCTTTTAAAAAAAAAAGTGAATTCAAGTGTTCTTGCTCTAGATCCTGGGTAATACCAATTCCACTGTTGCAACCATCAGCCTTGCCATTCTTCTTGATATAGATGGCTTGAAAAGGTGAGGTAGTTATGAATGCCTTGGGAAACAGCCCAAATGTTTACAACACATGTGACTATCTATCTTGAAAAAAATACCAAACAAGTACACAGTGAAGCCTTGCATAAAAGCAAAATCAATGAGGTTAGGTTGGGTATTGTATGTTTTTGTAGTTTTTAGTGTACTATTCTGGGGAAAAAAGCATACTTCACAATTGTGTAAATGAAACTTTAAAGTACTCCAAATGATAAAATAAGTATTAAAGTGCTAAATGTATATTATACTTTGTTTGTACCCGTTATTTGTACAGAGAACGGAAACTTTTCCTCATGGACTTGACTGTGGTGTACATTTTTTTTAAAGTGTTCTTCTTTCCAAGGACAATCAAATATGTAGGGAAATACTGTATAAAAAAGATCTTTCACCATATTAACAAGTCTTTAATTTACTTTAAAATCATTTCTGCCTTTATGTGGCAGTTGTACCATGTTTTAACGTACAACACTTAGGAGACAGGGGCAGGAAGAGTGTTGGTTTCAATAAGTCTGGGCTATATAGAGAAAGCAAGACTTAGTCTCCAAATCATATTAATGTAACAGAAACAAAAATTAATTTGTTTATTTTTATTGTTTTTATTGCTGTGTGCAAGTAATTTATTTTACAAAATAAATGGAAAATTTGTTAAGTGATCAATGAGTCTTATTTTCAGTAGATTATTTTCCAAGATTATTTGTGGAACTAGATTATAACTTATATGCTAAGATTTACAAATACTCATAAGGTTGACAATTCATAAGGTTCATTGTTCTCTGTAACAAGACAATAATATGTTATAGCAATAGACAACATTATGATTATAACCAATGTCTCATGCATAATAAAACATATTGCTTATTATTTACTACAATATAAAATAACAAAATGCTTGGTGAAACACTGCCCTTTAAAATTGTTCCTGTCTATCATGTATATCTGTGGCACTGAGTCATTATATAACTGTCTTTCAAGGTACAAACCATGTTATTAACTCATTGCTTTTATTTTTACATATTTTTAGATTATTTTGAATAAGTTATGAAGATTTCCATCATGATTTATGCTCAGTACATTTTTCTCACTACATAGAATAGGTACATAGAATTACATTTCCCTTCGGACTGTCTTTCAGATTCCAAAGCAAATGGAAATAAATTCAAATAATGTATCCTTCCTTAACTTAATGATCACAGTTATCATACGTAACATTTATTTATAAGAATCCTGTTTTGAGATGTATAATATTTAAGAAAATCTTTTTTTATCTCCAGCCAGGATCTTGAAGGAAGCCATGACCTGATCCGATGTGTCTGTGTCAGCCATCTCTTGGGACATGAAATTGATGAAGGCCTGGAACGTCACTACCCCCAAGCGGTTGGGGTCTAGAATGCTCATGATTCGGCAAATTCTGCCTCTCCCATGTTGTAACCCATGGAGATAAAGTAGGCTCGGAAATCGTCTGTGTCTATCATGCTCGTCTTCTTCTGGTCAAAGTGGCTGAAGTAGGCCCAGAATTCGTTCATCTGTTCCTGCCTGATGCCTTTGGCATCCCGGGTCAAGATCTGGTTCTCCACTTCATTGATGGTCCTGGCAATGGTGGTGAGCAGCTGCTCCCAGCCCACACGGATATGCTCAATGGTGTAGTTGGTGTATTTATTGTCGAAGATGAGTGCCTCCCGGATGAGCTGGTGGTTGCACTCCAGCTGGTCAATCTTTGGCTTATAATTAACGATGTTCTTCTCATACTGCCGCAGGTGGCTGAGCTGGTCCTCCAGGGTGCCGTGCATCTCAATGGAGATCCTCCCAATCTCCTCCATCTTGGTCTGGATCCAGGGCCCAATGACATTGGCTTGTGCCCCAAACTGCTTGCGCAACCTCTCATTGTGCTGCTGCCTCACATGCTCCTCTGTTAGAGCCTGGTCCCTCTGGGGCACCAGCTGCCGCACATGGTCCCATTTGCCTTTGATCTCCTGAGGCGTGATGGTTGTGAGGGTTGGTGCCTGCCATGTTGACATGATAGGTCTGGACAATCTTGGACACTTCGTTGTGGATGTCCAGGATGGCCAGGCGCTCCTTGTCTGCATTCGGGAGGGTGACCTTGAACTGGTAATGGCTGTGGTCAGTCCCTGTATCTCCTCAATGGTATGAACGATGAAGGTGTCTTGAAGGTCCTCCATGGCTCCCTCCATCCTGTTGTTGAAGGGCGCAGCCCTCTTGGCGTACTGTAAGTATAGCTGATCGATGGTCTCCAGCAGCTTCTCTGTTCGCTGTAAAGCTTCCCTCCGCTTCTGAGTGAGAGCCCCTAGATTGTCCCACTGGTCACAGATCTTTTGGCAACAAGGTTGACTCTGGGTGAGTCGTAATAGTCCAGCTTGTTAAGCTCCTGGGCAATGGCCGCGATCTGCTCCACGCAGTCCTGGTTGGTAGCCAGGTCACTCTCAAAGGCCTCGTGCTTCTTGAGCTTGGCCTTGATCTCGGACAAGGTGGCTGTCTCATAATCCTTCTGCTGCAGCATGGCTTCTTTGCCATATGTCCAGGCTTCATGGATGGAGGCCTTCTGCTGGAACTTCTCTGCCAGGTGGTCCAACCTCTCTAGCCTCCAGATCTCATTCAGCAGCCACTCCTCGTAGCCCTTTTCTGCCTGTTCCAGGCAGCCCCAGGCATTGTTGATATCTGAGTTCATCCTGCCCTCGAAGGGCATGAAGGCTGCCGGTTGCTGAGCCACAGCTTTGTCTGCAGCATGTTGAAGTTGATCTCCAGCTGGCACTTCTCCTGCACCTTGGGTGGCTTGTGCAAGCGCAGGCAGTCTCAGAAGTCCTCCAGTTTCTGCTGCATGGCCTACATGGTGTTCTCGGGCACCCACTTGTCCAGCCATGGGATGGTACAGGGGATCCACTCCAACAGATCACTGGCCAGCTTCTCATAGTCTTCCATAAGCTGTTCATTCTCTTGATTGACAGCCAACACTTTGCAGATGCGATTGGCTGCTGTTTCCGCCTTCTGGGCTCCAGAGACCGCATGGTAGAAGCTAGACACATAAGTCATAATGGCTTTCTCATCTGACCGAGCAGTTCCGACGATGTTTTCAGCATCAGGCATCTTAGGGAAGACCAGGAACCTCTCTGCCACATCAAGACCGTGTTCAGGTTTGTGAGTGGATCATCCTTTTGAAGCTTTCCATAGTCAATCAACTCAGGCAGGTGTCGGTGGATCGGGGCACAGAAACCAAGACCATCCTTCCAACTGATGTGGAAGTTTCGGATTTTGACATTTTTATACGGGGTTGTCTTCCTCTGACACCACAAGAGCAACCCTTCTTTAGCTGATGTCTCTTCAACAGAGATGTCCTGTATGGCAAAGCGAAGGATAATGGTCCAGATCATGCCTAGGGTCATCTTCACATTCCCATCCACGATCTCTTCAGCTCCGATGGACACCATCTTGACCCCTTTGCTGGCTATGAAATTCAGGGCCTTGTTGATCTTGTGCACTCTCATCCTGCCTCTCTGACTTGGCCAACTGTTCACCTGAGATGACCTCCAGGAGCAGCATGAGCTTCAGGCTATCTTGGAAGTCCTCTTCGATGTTCTCGATCTGTATCCCTGCTTTGCACAGGTGGGAGTTGCACCAGGCTGTGAATGTCTTCCTCTGCTGCCTCTCTCAGGCCGGATCCAGGAGCAGGTCCCAGTCCCAGTCCTCTTCAGACTGCATGTAGTCTTTGGTCTGCTGGGAATCATAATGGTCCATATTGGTGCATGCATGGTAAGGGCTGAATTTCTTCCTCTACCTTCTCTCCAGGAGAAGGCTGGTGCTGCCGGGGCATGAAGAGGGAGTCAGCAGGGCTGGGCTGGGCTGGGTTGGTCTAGTGGGGCCAGGCTCGCTCCCCTGTGCCTGCTTCCACCTCTGCTAGCAGAGGCTGCTGCCTTTTTTTTTTTAATTTAAATCATCTTTATTGACACAATAGTGGAGAGAACAACTGTTAAAACAAACCAAAGACCCTGAAAGTTTGATACATTGGAACAGCTTCTACTGACACAGTTGTTTAGGTTTATTTAGAAGTTAACAGGAACAAAAATCTTCTACTTAAACAAGCTAATGATTTCGGATGTTATAGTTTATAATTACTAAAGGTATGCCTCTTAGCTAATGTTTTAATTGTATCATATTACATAGGTTTGAGTTCTTTCTTCAAAGACTCATTACTGAAAATTGGCTGCTCTAAAGACCCTTTGTGACTTCAGTACCAGATTGGGACAGAGGAGATCACCAGACAATCCAATCCTTGCCCATTCCATCAAGAAATAGCATTGTTGGATTGCTTGGATAAGCAACTCTAATAAACTCTAATAAATTACACATCTACATACTCATTCAACCAATTTTGTTCTTTTAAAGAATCCAGACCAATATAAATTATATGTTCATTCTAGAGAAAGCTTAGATTCAGACTATATATCTTAGGTATATGAATATTAACCTAAAAATGTATATATCTTACAGATACAGGAAATTTGTAACTTCACAATAGGTGAGTCCCACGGAGCCCATCTCCATCAGGAACATCTGTAGCACATCTCCTGTTACAGTCATGAGCAGGATAGAAGAGATTGGACATACGGTGGCAAGGAAAGAGTGGTCATGGGATGGATAGGATGGATAGGAGAGAAGAAAAGAAAAGGAATAAGTGATATAATTACATTTAGGTTAATATTTTAATAAAAATAATTTTATTCTTCATATAGATGTCCTTTTGACCTCATTTGACTTTGCTTAATTGTAGAGAGCTTTAGGAGGGATATGAACAAAGAGTATCATCTCTTTATAAAATAACATATTTTCCACTGGAAAACAGAATAAAAATGGTTTGTCTAAAATACATTAAGTCATTGATCTCCTGGGTTGTGATGTGTATCAAGCTATGAATTATGTTATTACATATATGTTTCAGTTGTATTGAATTATATCTTTCTAGCATGTTTATATAACCAACATTTAAAAAAAAGTACTATTCTTGGGTGTTGTTCATTACTGAAAGCCATTGGACTTTATTTACTTTTTTATTTATTTTGATGTCTTTTCCCTTAGCTTAGTATCCAGAGCTACCAATTTTGTTTAAAATTAGATTTTCCAGGTAACAGACTTTGCATAACCATGAGCAATGACTTACACAACACAATACATTGCTAAAAAGTTGTGCCTCTTCAGTCAAATGGCAAGTTCTGGAAAGGGTCCATTCTCCCTACAATGCAATTATATTCTGATATTATCTCTCAATACCTAGTTTTACAAAGAGAATTGAGAGCTTTAATTCTTCTTAGTAAACCTTATAGGAACAGTAAAATGATATAGAATTCAGAGTCTTAAAACATAATATGTGCATGTATTTTCAAAGTATCTAAGGACAGAATGCATTCTTCACTGAGTGTTTTGATTTTGAAAAAAATAAATAGCATTAAAGCAGCTTCTGTTAGACCACTGTTCCTCTCAGTACATACTAAATTATCATTAGTTACAATGAGAGACAGACAGCTGCAATTGTTCTCTCAATGTGAAAAATGTAGAAAAACTGCAGTCTGCACCTATTTATGTAGTCTTCATGTGTTACTTGAGAAATATATGGAGTGTATTTTTAAAGAACATTTGGATCATCATTATATTTAGATTGATAATTATATTATATACAAGGGTGTGTTCCTGAAGTTCTCAGCAAAGAAATTCACAAATTGTTTGACTAATAGTTTCTTTGAGTAGAAACATGAATCCCTGAAGTAGTATGGAGGATGCCTGTGCAAAACTAAAGAGACCTTCAACTTGACCACAAGCTGAAAATAATCACAGATGCCATTGCCTCATGATTTTCAGGAACTAATATTTAGTCAAACGATATCCAGGCCTTGGGCTATGGCAAAGATTATCATATCTGTAGTACTGTCAAGACCTTTTCAGAATTCTCTTTACGTCCTACGTTAAAGCACCTCCTATAATGACAACTTTATGTCTCCAAGTGATTTACTCAAATCTAGTAATAAGCAGCCCAGTAGGCAGTCTACTGAATTTCTCTGGGATTTGTATCACTTGGATTTTAACTGGGAAGATGGGGAATATGGAGTGGTTTTTGTCACATTTTCTCTTTGTAAGATAGTTTATCTTTCATATCTCTTGACTAATCATGATCTCTGTGCCTTTCATGTTCACACCATAACAGTTATCATCACCTCAACAGAGTCACAGAGACACACATTCCTTCGCTGCTTGTACAAGCATTTAAGAAATGTGTATACACATACCTTGCGATGATGTTAATAGACAAGTTTTTATTAGATGTATTAAATAGGAAAATTATCATATGTTCAGAGAAAAGAGATCTAGAAAAATATTCTCTTTAACACAATATTGATTAATAAGGAACAATGGGCACAAAAATAAGATAAGGACATTGCTAGACTTCCTGCCCCAGCCCTTGCCTGACAACTCCCCTGAAAGCACCCCTAACTGTGGTAAACTGTACCCCATACCCTGCACTGTGTTTCCTGCCCCATAATTCTGCTTGCATTCCTAGAGGACTGACTGTAACTTTAATATTTCCAAATTATCTTTTTAATGATGGTTCTTAAATGCTTTAACCTTCCTTGTAACCCACCACCCACCAGAGGAAGTGGAAAGGAAAGGATACAGGGGGTAGGGAGGATAGTGGATCAGTTTAGAAAGGTTCTTTGGAGGACCTCCCATCTATGTTATCTGGAAATCAGCAGATCAGTTCAAAGGTTAGCAGTAAGCAGCACCTTGATTCACTCGAAAACACTTCACAGATACACCAGCAGTAGAGTCGGGTTAGCAGCAGTAGTGACGTGATCTAGCAGAGACAGCAAGGCCTCAGCCTTAGCTCCAGTCAGCACTCGGGATCATGAGAAACACCAGCAGAAGTTCTCATCTGTACCTCTCTTGGGGAAGTGAAGATCAGCAAAGAGGTGAGACACACAAGTGTTGAGTGTTGCACAGCTAGCTGTACCAGGAAGCCAAGCTCCTTCTCCATCATTCAGTGGAGTTCTATTTATAACCTCCAAACATCACATGTTCTCCATCATTAGTCCGAGTGGCAACAAACTACAGTACACCTCCAGAAGCTGCACCAAATGCAACTCAACTACCAACATAAAGTGAACCAATGCATGCATGTTGTTAGCAAAGAATATTTTATCATGTGTCCTTTCACATGCTTGCTTTAGCAGAACATCCTCTCTCTTGTGTCTGCTTAAGGAAAACGTTACTTCACAAGTCTGCCTTAGGATTTCATACCTGTTTCCACTTTAAAGCAATGTTCCTTCATATGTTTGCCTCAGCAAAACACCATCCAAACAATTTTCCAAAGAACCCTTAAGTTTCCACTTCACCTGCCAGCACCAGCAGCTCAAGGTCAGAAACATGCCTCAAGTCCTTGCTATTGAACTCTCTTGAAAGCACATGAAACAGTAGAGACTGTGACCACAGACTCTGCTACATTTCCCACACAATAATTCTGCCTGCATTCCTGGAGGCCTGCCTGCACCAGGGACACCAGATAAAAACACTCTAATCCCCCCAAGTCCTTGCTTGTCTATTCCCCTGAAAGAACAACCAACAGTGGTAAACTGCACTCCTTATGCTGTGCTCCATTTCATGCCCCAGGCCACACAGGAACCAGGCTCCCCAGACCACATGGCTAGTAGGAATCCCAGAGGCAACCTTTAGACACAAAATCCCAGAGTCCACATAGGCCACACAATCCTCAGTGGAAATATCCTACTGGAAATGAAGACTCAATGGTTAGCAGGACCCAGGCAACTCACGAGAGAAGACCAAAAGAAAACAGGGACCAAAGGGGAAGAGACATCCTTAACACACCATCCAACAAAGATAAACTCAGAAATCAGGATATAAACCAATATTATTCACAAAATCCAGATGATAAGATCTCATCTTAAGAAAATAATCAACAGAATACAGGGCAATATAGCATTATCAGAGTTCAGCTATCCTTCTACAGCAAGCCCTGGACATTCTAACACATGTGAAACACAAGAAAATGATCTAAAATCCAATGCCATGAAGATGATAGAATCCTTTAAAAACTAAATAAGTAACTCCATTAAAGAATACAGGAAGATACAATCAAACTGGTGAAGGAAGTGAATAAACCTGTTCAAGACCTGAAAATTGAAATACAAGCAAAAACAAAAACACAAAGTAATGGAATCCGGGAGACGGAAAACCTAGAAAAGAGGACAGGAACTATGGATGCAAACATCACCAACAGAATACAAGAAGTGGAAGAATCTCAGGTGTAGAAGATATGATAGAAGAAATCAATACATCAGTCAAAGAAAATGTTATATCTAAAAAGTTTCTGACAAAAGCACTCAGGCAATTTGGGACACTGTGAAAAGACTAAACATAAGAATAACTGGAAGAAAAGAAGAAGATTCCGATCTTCAAGGTCCAGAGATATTTTCAACTAAATAATAGGAGAAAAAAATCTCTAACCTAAAGAGATGCTTATAAATGTGCAAAAAATATATAGAACACTGAATGAATTGGACCAAAAAAGAAAATCCTCCCACCACATAATAAAGAAATTTGTACAGAACAAATAACATTAAGAAATGCAAGGGAATAAGGTCAGGTAACATATAAAGCAGACCTATTAGAATTACACTTGACTTCTCAACAGAGACTCTAAAATCCAGAAGTGTTGTGCAGAGGACTTGCAGTCTCTAAGAGACTACAGATGCCATCTCACACAGGCAGACACTATACCCCAAAAGCTTTCAGTCATCATAGATGGAGAAAAGAAGATATTCCATGTCAAAACCGAATTTAAACAATATCTGTCCACGAAACCAGCCTTACAGAAGACACTAGAAGAAAACCTCCAACTGAAGAGATTAATTAAACCCCCAGAAAAAAAAAACAAAAAAATAATTACACATCAACAAAACCAAAAGAAGGGAAGAACACACACACACACACACACACACTACAACATCAAAATAACAGGAATAAACAATCATTGGTCATTTATATATCTCAACAGCAAATGGACTCAATTCCCCCATAAAAACATACAGGTTAACAGAATGGATACTAAAACCGGATCTATGATTCTGGTACATACAGGAAACATACATCAGTATCAAAGATAGATATTACCTCAGAATAAAAAGCTAGAAAAATATTTTCTAAGGAAATAGATCCAAGAAACAAGCTGAAGTACCTATTAAATATGTAATTAAATAGACTTTCAACAAAAATTTACCAAAAGAGATTGAGAAGGATACTTCATACGCATCAAAGGAAAAAAAATATCAGGATGAACTCTCAGTTCTGAATATCTATACCACGAATGCAAGAGCACTCAAGAAACATTACTAAAGCTTAAATCACACATTCAACCCCACCCATTAATAATCAAAGACTTCAACATCACACTTTCATAAATGCACAGGTTATTCAGGCAGGAACCAAACAGAGAAATAATGAAAATAACAGATATTATGAATCAAGTGGACAGAACAGATATGTATAGAACATTTTACTCTCCATCCCAACCCCCCAAAACAACGGATACCAATACCAATAAAAGCAATTATTTTCTTCATAGCACCTCAAAGAACCTTCTCCAAAATTGCTAACATATTCAGTCACAAATAAGTCTCAACAGAGAGAAGAAAATTGAAATAACTCTACATATCTTATCAGACAACTATGGATTAATAAACTTGGACTTCAAGAACAATAAAAAAATAAATAAATAACATGATCACATAGGATTAATCCCAGAAATGAAGGAATGGTTCAATACTCAAAAGCCCATCATTGTAATCCACTATATAAACAAACTGAAACACACACACACGATGTTCACATTAGATATTGAAAAAGCCCTTGACAAAGTTCAACAATTCTTCATGATAAATGTCTTCGAGCGACCTGGGTTACAAGGTGCATACCTAACACAATAAAGGCAATATAGAGCAAACACATAACGAATATCAAATTAAACAGAGAGAAACTTAACGCAATTCCAGTATAATCAGGGACCTGAAAAGGTTGTATTTTCTGAATATAGAACTTGAAATTTTAGATAGAGCGATAAGACAACTAAAGGAAATCAAGGAGATGCAAACTAGAAGGGAAGAAGTCAAAATATCTCTATCCACTGATGACATTATAGTATAGATAAATGATTCCCAAAATTCAAGCAGGGAACTCCTGTAGCTGATAAACACCTTAAGCAAAGTGGCTGGACAGAAAATTAACTAAAAACAAATCAATAGCCTTCCTTTGTATAAATGGTAAATATGCTAAGAAAAATTTTAGGAAACAACATTATTCACAAAATCCAAAAACAATATAAAATATCTGGGTATAATCCTAACCAAGCAAGTTAAAACTCTGTATGATAAGAGCTTTAAGTCTTTGAAAAAAGAAATCGAAGAGGATAATGATAGATGAGAAGATCTTACAGGCGCATGAATCAACAGAATTAATATAGTAAAAATGGCTATCTTACCAAAATTAATCTACAGGCTCAGTGGAATTCCTACCTAAATTTCAACACAAATTTACAGTTCTTGTGAGAAAAATATGCAACTTTATATGGAAAAACAAAATCCCAGTATAACTAAAACAATTCTGTATAATGAATGAATTTATAGAGCGTTCACAATCCCTGATTACAAGCTATACTAAAGACAAATAGTAATGAAAAACATGGTATTAGCATAAGAACAGACAAATTGATCAGTGTAAGGAAATTGAAGACCCAGAAGTCAATTAACATACCTATGGACACATGAGTTTGAAAAAAAAAAAGCTAAAACTATAAAATGGAGAAAAGAAAACATCTTCAACAAAACATTTTTGTGAAACTAGAAGTTTATATGTAAAAGAATGAAAATAAATCCATAATTATTACCTTGTACTAAACTCAAGTCTAAGTAGATCAAAGGCCTCAACATAAAACCAGATACACTAAATCTCAAGAGAAACTTGGGAATGTCCTTGAACACATTGGCACAGGAGGCAACATTATGAACAGTACATCAACAGGCCAGGGACTAAAATAAAAAATAAATGAGACCTCATGAAACTGAAAAGCTTCTGTAAGGCAAAGGACACTGTCAATAGGACAAAATGGCAACCTACAGAATAGGAAAAGCTCTTCACCAACCCTCCATCCAACAGAGGGCTGATATCTAAAAATGTGTAAATATCTCAAGAAGCTAGACATCAACAAACCAAATAACTCAATTAAAAATGGAATGCAGATATAAACAGAATTCTCATCAGAGGAATTTCAAGTGCCTGAGAAGTACTTAAAGTAATATTCAGCTTCCTTAGTCATAAGCACTATGAAAATCAAAATGACTCTGAAATTTCATTTTACACCCATCAGAATTGATAAGATAAAATCTCAAGTAACAGTCCTGTTGCTGGTGATGCAGAGTTAGGGGAACACTCCTCAATTGTTGCTGGGAGTTCATTTGTACATCTACTTTAGAAATCAATATGGTAATGTCTTAGAAAATTGAGAATAGGACCCAGCTATATTACTCCTGGGCATATACCCAAAAGATGCCCTACTGTACCATATGGGTACTTGTTCAACTATGTTCATAGCAGCTTTGCTCACAATAACCAGAAACTAGAAATAACCTATATACCCTTGAATCAAAGAATGAATAAAGAAAATGTGGTTTATGTACACAATAGAATATTGCTCAGTTATTAAAAACAGGTTCAACATGAATTTGTCAGGCAAATTGATAAAATTAGAAAAGGTCATCCTGAATGAGGTAACCAGACTCAGATAGACAAGTATGGTATATACCCACTGATAAGTGGTTATTAGCCAGAAAGTACAGATTAACCATATTGCAATCCACAGAGCCAAAGAAGCTAAGTAAAAATGAAGTCCAAAGGGGACACGCTTGAATCTCACTAAGAAGCAGAAATTGAATAGGCATCTTGGGTCGAGAGAGGGAGAGACATGGTTGGGGAAGAGTGTGGGAGGGTAACGTGTGTGTGAAGTAGAGAAAGAGAACTAGGAGAAAGAACTGAATCGGTGATGGGGGATTCACCTCTGGGATGAGGTAGAAACCTAGGATAAGGAAAACTCCAAGAAATGTACGAAGGTAACCCCAACCAAGACTCCTAGCAGTGGGGGATATGAAATGTATAACCAGACAAGACTTCCTTCCACTGAGAGATGGGTACCCTAACCCAGACAGAAATTTTCAATCAACAACCGGCCCTACCTACAAGATATGGCTGGGGTAAAAGATGGTGCTTAGGATCTTGATGGATATTGAAACAGGGAAGAATATGATAAAAATATATTTAAATTTAAAAATATTTTAAATGATAAAATATGAAAAAAGAATAAAGGGAAGGCTATTGCTTTACTAATGATAAATTGTAAAAAATGTAATACAAATGAAAGTAACAATATAAATAAGTTAAAAATATTTTCTCTTTAAATGAAAAGGTAATTATCAATATAAACCTGGTTTTACTCAAGATGTTGGGCAACATAGCATGTAATTAACATATATTTTCTTTTGGGGGGTTAGTCATTTTGGGGATCAAACCCATGATCTCATGCACTCTACTACTGAGCTATAGCCCTAGCACAACATGACATTACTCATTTAGTCTATCAATAATTGCCGGGAGGAGAGGGTGATCTTTCTTCTCCGGTTGGTCGGTTCTTCTTGAGGCAGCCGAGGGGAATGGGAAGAACCTCGGCAGTGGGTAAGACCTAGGGTTAGGATACTGTAGCTGGTCTGCCCTCTGGCATCCTCTGTCCAGAAACTGTAGTTTCTGGCGCTAGCACCTCCGCCCAGGGACAGCAGAGAATTAGGCAAATATCCTTAGTACTCTCTCTGCAGGCATTGCCAGGCTCCAACTTAGGCCTGTTGGTTTGAGGTCTCAGGAAGAAAAGACACTTAAAGAAGTTATTATAGTTTATTACTAAGTGTAACAAGTTTCCTATGAAAGCTAGCTAAGAGATAAAATTGGGAAAGGTAAAAAATTCTAACAAAGGAAAAATTCTAAGTGGAGAGAATCTAAGAAGGGAAGAAAGAAGAAAGAGAGGAGAGGAGAGGAGAGGGGAGGGGAGGAGAGGGGAGGGGAGGAGAGGGGAGGGGAGAGGAGAGAAGGGGAGAGGAGGGAGCCAGAAAGCGTGGGAGAGAGAAAGAGAGAAGTGAGTCACTAAGGAATGTCCCTTTGTCTTATACATCATTGAGAGCACCTGATCACATGTTACAAATTTCATCACAAGTTCACACCAAAATTCAAATCATAAATTGAAATAGAAGTTTGCAACAGAGAATGTTTACATGCATATCCATTAGGAGTAATTATCTGACTAAACATCCATCACCTGTCTAGCTCCACAGGTTCACTGAAGGTTTAAAATTATAACTAAGAAATTAGTGAAGTTTTGTATAGATAAACCCAGGCAATATTTTCTCTTCTGTCCTAGAACCTATAATAAATCATGAGTTCCCTTTAGTGACTCTTGGTTAATTGTTTTACAACCACCTTGGAATGTGCTCTGAGCAGGAGAGAGTCTGGTTACTAAGTGCTGTTAACTGATGACACTTGGGAGACTGGCAGAGTTCTCATAGCAGTTTTGACTATCAGAAAGGGACTTAATAGCATTCCCACTATAAAAGAGCTTAATAATCATTGATATAATTTTAGGAATTCTTATAGGATCATCATTAAGACATAAGAAGTCGTCTATTTGTCTATATAGCAACGCTACAAAGCAGTACATCTTCGTGGGTCTGCAGAGATCTGCTCCAAAGGGGAGTGCTATTGCTTAGTGATTGTTATATATTTTTAATAATAATAATAATAATAATAATAATAATAATAATAGGAAAAGCATATTAATAGCAGGATCTTTCCTAAAATATGTCCACCCTAGCCTTGCTGATGTGGCATACTTGTTGCAGATAATAATCCAAGGCAAACATTTCAGGATGATCAACTGCTAACTATTAGCTTGTCCTATTATGGCTCCTGACAAATAATATTGTTAAAGCTCATCTTATTGTGTGTGTGGGGGAGTGGTGGTGGAGGTGGTGGTAGTGGTATGTGCACCTTAATATGGTATCCACAGAAGTTGGTGAACTACAATTCTTCTGGAGGTGATGGGACAAGTGGCTGGGAGCTGCTTGCTTGGATGCTGGGGACCAGAACTGAAGAACTCTGAAAGAGTACTAGACATTTTTAACTTTAGAGTAATGTCTTTAGTCCTAGTGATATTTTAATGAAACTTTTAAAAAAGATCTTTGACAATAAAGCAAAGAGCATTTCTCAGTTACCCAGACTCAAGCACTTGATCTAGGAGCATGCAGTGATGATATCAACTTTCCCTCACTTAAATAAAAAAAGCTCTATAGCATTCCCAGACAATACAAAGTTTTTCAGTAAACACGTTATCTTGCTAAAATGGTGCTGCTTTTGTCACTGAACAGCAGATAAAACAAGAATTAAATTTTTTTTGAAAAGTAGATTTTGAAGCTATTTCAAGCATATCTTCCAAAGAGGCAAACATTTAAAAAATATCTTAGATACTGGATGCCAGAGAAAGAAGCACTTACCACTTGTATGTTTAGAGCATGACAATATTCACTTTAATTATTGTCCAAACAATTAGCTAACTAGCAGGAAAAACAGACCAATCATCAAACCAGACAAAAACCTGTTGATTTCCTGTACTCTCAACACTTTACAGTGAGCATGTCCAACCGTGCAATCTCTTGCCTTCTAAGAATGACTTTAGGCTCTCCTCATCAGAAAAGACGTGTGGGAGAAATTCATCTGACTAATGCTTTTAAGAAAAGAAATGAGTGTGGTTGACTCAGTGTCTCCTAGGTTTCCTGTTGCACCCAGCTGCTTTGAAGACACACACAACCTCCATGCTACCCTATCCTGCTTCTGTATAGGTGGGGGATGCTGATGTCTAGTGGCATGATGTAAAACTCCTCAGTCTTTTGTAAATGATAAGCAAGTAACCAAAAATAACTGAAGCTCTCAGCATCATTTACCATCTGTCTAGCTTATCACCTTTCGTTCTACTGTTTGGTCATGTTTCGTGGCTTACACAATTAGAGTGGAATGGTTTTATTTCTTTTTAGTTTCCTAGGGAATCTAATAATCCTGCTGTACATTTTCTAAACACTGGTGACTTAAAATTATTAGCTTACTTGAGCAAGTAATGATTCACATATCAAATGTTAAGCAGAGAACTGTTAAAGTCTAAACCTTTGAGAAATGTTGAAAAAAAAAAGAATTACTTGATTTCCTACAGATAGCACTGGTGGACATGGTGTAGTGAAATTGGCCTATGCTTAACTGCAACCTAGTCTTTGGTGGTTGGATGAAATTCAGCTGCTAGTTATAAAGGTGCAAGATCTGGATTAAATTTGTACATTAAGTTGTGGTTTTTTCCTGGGGTACCTCAACATTGGAAGACTCTAAACTGGGTTGTGTTTTGTTTCTGGGAACAACTCAAAGTTGGGAGACACTACATTAGGCTGCAGCTTCTTATTAAGGAAATTCAATTTAGGAGACAGGCTCAGGCCAGTGGCCCCCTACTTATTTAGCAGTAAGGTGTTAACCAGAATCCTGAAGACTGTAAGAATTGTTATTTGGAAACTAAATAAGACTAAAGTTTAAGGCCTTAAAGAAAGAAGGCCATTTTGATTTTTGAAACTAGAATTTTACAGTGGTTTCTGTATATGCAATTGGCTTAGTTTATAGAGGTTTGTTGTTTTCAGTAAGAATTTGAATTGAGTACACATTGCACAAGCCTTAATAAGCAGATATAGTATTGTTTGCAGTTGGTATTGACTTTAGATGGCTCAATGCAACCACTCTTAAACTGAACGTATTTTCTCAAGAAGGTGACATAATTAAATAAAAGGGAATTTCTTGATGTTCTTTCTGATCGGTTAAACAAGAAAAAATTCATTCTACAAACATTTGTATCATCGAAGGTTGAACTGTTTTTCCGTAAGTTTCAGTATTTCTCAACAATTACATTAGATTAGAATTCATATCTTTAAAACAAGTATAAGTTATGGTGCTAAGCTATGACTGTTGTGTAGTCCTGGCAGTATCAGAGCATATGTTGCTTACTGAGTTAATTTTAATGTAATGACATTACATTAATGTAATGACAAGTGTACTAAAAGAGGGTTAATAAAAACATTTCTAACACATCATGTTGTGTCTTATGTTTATACCCTTTACTTCTTCTCAAATGGGCCTGCGTGATCTCCAAAACTCTGGTTAGGATTTAGACGAGCTATACGAGCTCTCAGGAGCTCTTATTATAAAATGTGACAGGAATAGACCCCATTAATTTATAAAGAGTAGGCCATCAACTTTGATTGAGGCAAGTAACATGCCAATAAATTTTTTGCAAGGGCAAAGACACGAAATACCAGTTTTATAAAGATACTCTGGAACATTCTGTCTTTGGGCTCTCATTCCTAAGGAATCCTATCGATGACTGGGACGATTTGAGTATTTGTGTTGGTCTTGATACCAGGGAGAGGAAAGTGTGAAAACATAACAAACTTCCTGCTTAATTGGGGGAAACTAAGAATTTGTATACTTGAAATGTTACGCCAAGTAGGATAGAGAGAACTCATGCCCATAGTTTGATGGGTAAATATCATGTCAGTGCAGAGTTTCTGAGAAGCAAGGTGAAATAATGAAAGTATCCCCCAGGCTTTCATTTAGGTTTACAGATCCAGAACTTGTTCTCTCTCTCTCTCTCTCTCTCTCTCTCTCTCTCTCTCTCTCTCTCAAACAGACACACACACACACACACACACACACACACACACCAGGAGAGCCTCATAAAACAAACTGGAGAGATTTTCGAGGAAATACAAAGGTCTACTACTGAGAGAAGACGAGAAAACAAGTCTGTATATCTAACAAAATTGCCAAGTCTATTCATGGCAAACAACAACAACAGAAAAAAAATTCTCTGTACTCAGACAGAATAAACTACTAACATCTCAGCTCAAATTTCTTTTAAGCGTGGAAGGTATAGAGGGTAAAAGGAGAAAAATCTAAATAATCAAACAACTCATCAGTCTAAAGAAAGTGAGAGTAGGCAATGCTGAACATACGCAAAAGAAAGCAGGGTCTCTTAAAGTTGTACGGAGATACTGGTGAAAAGGAGGGTTTTTTGGTTTTTGCCCTGTGCCCAATAACAGAGAAAATAACGAAATCACAAGATCTGGGAACTTGGCCACAGCTAGTACAGTTTTCCTCACATTGCTAAGAGGAACATATACTTCAAATACTGAGAGACCAACTCTTTTGCTGTCAGACTGTTTTAGAGAACCTGACCTAAGGTTGAACTCAAGTTAACTAACAGGCCAGTACCTAGTACCAGTTTCTAGGCTACTCCTCACCAAGAACTATGTCTAACACCCGTTTTCAGGTTATACCCCAACAAAACCAGTCTCTAGCACCAGTTTCCAGGTTATTCCTCAAGAAACCAGCACCTCCAGGTTACAAGCCAGCCCCTGGCGTGTTATCTCATAACAGCCACCAATCAGGCAGAAAGCAAAAGTCAAGTTTACAGTTTGGATCCCAGCACCAGGCAATTATGTTAAAAGCCATAATGGCTCCCCAATCAGATGCATACCAGGCTAGACACCCCTTTCTGACCTCTATAAATGCTTGTCTGAAACTAGGCTCAGGGTTCCACCTTCCTGCTGGGTCAGGGTTGGCAGAGAGCCCAAGTTCAATCTTGAGTAAAGAGATCCTAATGTGATTGCATCAGAATCAGCTCCTTGGTGGTCTTTGGGGGTTCATAGACATTTCCTGGCACGACAATACTACTTTGTGAGTGAGGGGAAATTATGAGTAAATGGATTGTGACAATCTTGACAGTAGCATCCAAAGAGACAATTGTCACATGGTCATTCAGGGATGCTTTTACTCAAGGACCGTGGGAAGAGACATCAGATCACAAATCTGAATCTTATTTTACGTTTTACTGAATTTTACTATTTTTCCTTTACAGGACATATGGATTATAATATTTTCTTATTTTATTTTCAAATTTGAATATGAGGATTTAATTTTGGGATTATAATCTTTTCTTTTGAGTACTATAATGGGAAACAGCTTAAATTCAAATATTGAGAGGATATGGATAACCCTATTTAAATAAAGCATTAAAGATTATTTCAATAGTCATCACTTAATCTCATCTAGGATTTTATCTACTGGTGTTTAATTTTATCTTCTAAGCAGGTAGGTTATATTGAGGAGAGTGGTCATGCATAATTCGTATTGGGAAACTGGGAAATATTGAGCACAAGGTTTAGCAAAGGTTTTAAGTTACTTTACTTAATGACCTGTTCTAAGCCAGTGCTTCTCTTGAGTTTAATGTACACAAGAATTACCTAGGGATTGAGTTAAACTATAGAATAAGTAGTTTCTGACTAGGCTAGATGTTCTGCATTTCTAACAAGCTCCCTAGTGAGGCTGGTACACCGAATCTACTTTTGTGAGGTTCTCACCCATTTCCAAATGGTCAGAGTCAACATATAACTTTCTGCCAATAAAATCAGGAGGCCTAACAACAACACAAAGTTAGCATCATTACCACAGAGTCCTCATGAGGCTGGGAAGATGGCTGTCCTAATAGGTCACCCTTTTCTTATGGAGTAGTCAGGGCCATGGCTGACTGAGAAACACTTGCATAAACTAACAAGAGAACAAAGTATGTGAATATTTAGTTCTCGTTTTCGTGAGTGGGAGACACACTCCCATCTCATCCCTAAAGATTTGAACAAGGAATGATCAGTCAGCTACACTTCACCACTTGCATCTTTCTGTTCCATTTGCTTGATGATCTCAGGAAGTCCGCATGTATTCTCCCCTGGTGGAATGCAGCCTACCTACTCCATTTTCTACAGAATTGGTGTTCTCTGTTCAGGAAGGCCAACACTAGCAGTGTTTCACTATAAGATGGGTCTGTCTAGCCTGAGGCAAGTATCAAATACAAGCAAAGTTTTACAGTTTTGAGTATTTCTTTTTTCCTTGCGTGCCTTTCTTTCCTTTCTTTCTTTCTTTTTTCTTTCTTTCTTCCTTTTTCTTCTTTTCATTCTTTTTTTAAACTAAAATTACTTTATTCTGAGCAACTCGCAGATAAAATAGGAAGCCATTCAAATACTTTCCCACTCTCTATACTTCATAGTAAACATATATGTTATAAAATATAAACAGGAGACCAAAACAAGGAAAGACTGCATATAAGAAAAGAACACATCAGTCACACCCACACATGTGCGTGCATGCAAGCACGTGCATGCGCGCACGCGCGCACACACACACACACATACACACACACACACACACAAGAAAAATATATTTTTTATTGGGTATCAGCTCTATCACAGTGTTTTCTTTTTCTTGATTTTTATTGTTGTACTTCTGCTGCTGCTGCTGCTGCTGCTTATGCTGATGGTGGCCGTGTGTATATGTGTGGTACAAATATAAATACATTTGTAATTGGATCAAGGAGAGGATCACATTGTGCCCGTCCATGCTGAGAAACTATTGGCAAACAGTGAGTTCTGTGAGGAGAGTCAGTTTTCTTCAGAGACATCGCCCCAGAGTGCTTTCCTCATAATCTGGTAGACATTCCTATCCTGATACTCACAATGGCCTCATTAAGTGAACTTGGTAAATTTTAAGAATGAGTTCATAAAAGTACTAGAGAAAAGTGGTAGGGGCTGATAGGTGAAGAATTAGAGGAGGAACTGAGAGACAGATTGGAAAACATATTATGTGCTTGATGGAACCTTCAGCTGCTGATATGATGATGATGGAGATCAAGATGATGACGATGATGGTGGTGGTGGTGGTGATGTGATTGACAGTGAAAGCATAAAGCCCTAAGCAAATCTCCAAGGCTTCAGAGCAGTCATTCTAACTGTATAAAAGTTCACTGGTCAGTGTTTCTGCTTCCATTCTCATTTGAATTTTATTCCTTTAGATATTTATTTCTTTTTATTTTCCTCCAAGTTTTCAAACTCAGGATTAGAATTTGAAAGTTTATTAGTGACTAATTGACTAATAATAAGGAATAAAACTTAAACATGGCATTTAACCAAGGTTTTCTCATTTTTTTCCTCCAATTAAATTATGGAAGGTTTTCCTCACCTAACCCTCCATTGATAAGATATGTAGCCAGAAAGAGGATGAATGAAATCCAAATGTTTCTTCCTTTCTCTGCGTTTTCAGGCGCATATAAACACAGAACGAAGATACTAAAAATGATGCACCTGTCTACTCAATTTCACTGTATTTAGTACTTATAAAACTTTAAATATGCATTAAATGTACATATGTAAATAGTCATTGACAATACAGAAAATTTGTTCTATTTCCCTGACAAGAGCATAAGAAATAAAAAACAAACAAAACTCATATAAAAGTCCCTTGCCAAACTTGGTTTTCCACACCTGTACCAGAGCTTCAAAGTACTCATGATGAAGAGGACATGAATCTGAAAGAAAGCAGGAAGGCATACACGGGAGGGCTTCAAACGAGGAAACGAGAAATGTCGTAACTACATTATAATCTCAAATATAAATAAATTGAAAAATAGTGAAGGTGTATGTCCTTAGAACGGGGGCAGGGGTATGTAGAAAACCATTAACACGACAACTAACTTAAATACAATTGGAATGAAGAGGTTCTAGCAGTTGGTGCCAGTATGTCCAGCAGGCTGTCACAAAAGAGCATGCATAGGTACTTACCCCATAATCATAAACATCAGGGATCCAAGAGGTTCTAAGGCCTTTGCAAACACAGTGACGGTGCAGTTAGACCCTGGTAACACATTTGGAAGAGAAGTCTAAGAAGAATCTAAGAGGCCTAATGATATGAAAGGAGTGCTTTCATCTTCTGCATTTGCAGTTTAGCTTGTACCTGGTCAATATGGAAAATACAGTTTCTAATTCAATCTAATCTTTCATATGAACCTTTTATATGCCTAAAATGGTAGCTATCCATACCCTTTTCGGATTGGTAACACAGTCTAATTGTAATTCCACCTACACCATTGCTGATTAACCAAACTTGGTTCAAGAAGGTGTAGGACAGCCTCTACAACTCCTAATTAGCTGCGTGTGAGGTTGACTCAGGTTAGGGGGTGGGCCCGCTTCTACAGCTCCTGATTGGGTGCCCATAATGTTAGCACAAAGATAGATGATGGGGCAGTTTCCTGATTGGCTGGCCGTGAGGGTTTTTTTTTTTTCCTGGAATTGACTTTGTGAGGATTTTTCTAGTTATGTGAAACAGAAACTTGGACCTAGTCTCCAAAACTGACAATTTGAGGCCTGTCATAGAGTGTGCCTGGATCTGGCTGGCTGACTCAGTCCTCTCACTACGTTGAAACACGGAAGTCAGTTTAGTTTTCCCAGTAGTATTTTCTGGGGATACATCATTTTAAATGTGTACAAATCTAAACCCAACTTCGTCTCTCAAAAAAACAAAACAAAACAAAACAAAAAACCAAACCAACCAAACAAACACCACAAAATAATCTGAAAATCAAATTTTTTAAACTAAAAATGG
Source organism: Grammomys surdaster (assembly GCF_004785775.1). Taxonomy (NCBI): domain Eukaryota; kingdom Metazoa; phylum Chordata; class Mammalia; order Rodentia; family Muridae; genus Grammomys; species Grammomys surdaster. The sequence continues at coordinate 9,967,836 of NW_021604567.1, read as the reverse complement.
CATAAATCAAATATAATTGTGATAAAATTTGTTAAAGATTTTCATAGAAATCCTTAAGATATGTACTGTGAAAAAGAAGATTATGAGCTTTGGGTATACAAAGATTCATGCCAATAAATAAATAAATAAATAAATAAATAAATAAAATAAAAACCTATATACAAAGAAATGACATTTATTTAAATACCTATTACAGTTTTTCAGTGGTAATTTGACTGTCTGGGTCTGATATAAAAACATAATTGTTTCTTATTTATGCTCCTCAAAGGCCTGTTTAGTTCTTTTAAGTCCTCTGACAGCACACGGCCACACACAATGTTTTCCTTTCACATTCTCAACATTTGCCTGAAATTGCCCATTCCTAAATTAGCCTTTACAGCAATTTCATGGATATTTTAGTTTAAATGTTGCATTTCCTTGGAGCTAACCACACTGCCAGTGTCAAATTCCCATTGGCAGTCCCAGAGCTTCTAAGCATGGAGCCAGGTATCAGCAGGAAGTAAAAGAGGATCTATTGTGTCATAGCTTTCGTAATTAGCCACTTTCTGGAAAGAATCACAGCCTCACAAAGGCATCTGGAATTAGCTTTGCAGGGTGACCTCTTTCTACACCTATATTGTCAGCAGGCAGGGCTCAGCTGGAGAACTGAGGGCCCTCTGTGTTGGAGCACAGTCAGAAAGCTGCCACACCTGCAGCCTCAAGTGATGAGCTTTGAAAGAGAAATTACTGGTGTCACAATTAACCTTGACGAGCCATGATCTGTGAATAAATACTCAGGTTAAAAGCATATAAAAATCCAGAGTGGAGTTCGTGGAAATATTATCAAAGCCATAAATTGAGCTGCAGAAACACATACTAAATTAGGTATCACTTAAATCTTATGAGTACAAAATGTGTACGATTGGTGTAGCTTATTTTGTCTTTGTTCTTAAGAGAATATTTGCACTCACTAAAGAAGTACAAAAGATTTATTTTATTTCATACTAACTTATAGCAATGAGTCACAAACTGTATCACGTCGTGAATTTGCTGGGAGGGGTCTTTAAAACGCAGATTGCTGGACCTTTCTCATGTCAGCCTCAGGAAATATTTAATGCGTGAGAATTTCTACTTCAAAAAGTCTCTTCTGTTACACTGATCCTAGTTGCGCTGCTTTGAATGAGAAATGACCCTCTCAGACTCCTGGGTTTGAACACTTGATCTCATACTGGAGGCCTTGTTTCAAAAAATTATGGAATCTTAATGAGACGGCAGCTTCCTGGAGGAAGCACACCACTCTGATGTCATACAGCCTTCTATTTATTGGATCTCTGTCTTGTTCCTGTGTGGAGATGAACACGTGACCATCTAGTATCCTGCTCTTGCCACGCTGCTTTCTCGGCCGTTGCCATCACTTCCCAGATGCTATCTTTGATAACTTCTTTTTGTCAGTGAACTTTTATTACTCTACTAGAAAAGTAACTGACACACTCCTGAACATATAGACTCCATTGGGGTGTATGTGCATTTATTTTTACAATTATTGGCCTAAGTTGGGCTTGAGCCATCTTAAACTTGTGAGTGCAACAGTAAAATTCTCAATTAAAATCATCTTGATCCCAAACTATAAAATCCTAATCTCATGAAACAAATAAATTGTAGGATTTTTTTTTCTAGTTTTGTGAGGAATGTCATTCCAAAAACATTGCTATATTTGAAATACAAACTCAGACCCTGATTAACCAGACAGACTTTAAGATAAAGAACAGTACTAGAGGTATCCTAGTACTTGGTTTCAAATTACCATATGACAATATTCACAGAAAAACTGATGCAACTAAAATCTACTTTGTTAAAAGAAATAAGTTTCATTCAGAGAGATGAATACCACATCTTTTCTCTCAAATTTAGATCCTATATTTAAATGTTAACACGCATACCATATACACATGCACACAAAAACACACACATACACACACACACACATTGTTGCCTTGCTATATAGGCTAAAGAAACTCAGAAAATTTAAAGAGTTTTATCATCTATAACGACTGAAGTATACAAAATTATTAATCATAGTATAAATTGTCTCATTCAAATTATGCTCTATTTTTATTTAATGAAGTATAAAATAAATTTTAAGGAATCTTAAAACTTTTCTGTAATCCATGAGTTATTTAGAAATGATATGTTTAAATTAAATAAATATTTATTTCTAGAGGTGTTAAGGTTATCTGCTATTAAAGAGTCACTGAATGTGGCACCAGGAGTGTAATCCTTAAAATTAATAACAGCTTACTTTGATTTTATTAAAATTTCAGAAAACATTTGTGAATTAATGAACTACTAAAACAAAAATAAAAATAAAGAAAGAAAATATTTAAGCATAAAGCATTGGTTTCCAAGTTCTAAGGAGGAATCTTTAGGCTCAACTATAAGAGCTAAACAAAACCTTCAGAAAACAGAATATGAAGAGTATAGATGTTCTATGAAGGAACAGTTAAGGCCATTAGTCATTGGGCAACAGAGTTGAAACAACAATGAGTTGTCACTATATACTTTACAGAATTAACACAGAAAAAAAAATGAAAGGCAAAGATAATGAAGGGATTGTAAGAGGGAAGAAGACCAGAAAGAACGAAAAAGCAAGAAAGCTATTTTCAAATATAAAACACTGTAAGATTCAATGTGGAGATGATATATATCAAATTAAAAGGTCAGGTAAGTATGTGAGCATATTGAAATCCCCATAAAATAAACTATTGTACTTGAACCCAGTTCAGTTTCACTCATCTGATAAATCCAACTACATGAGTGAGTCTTCAGAGCTTTTTTTTTTCTATTTGTGTCATGATTGGCTTATGATCGCATTCTAACAATGACAAATTTGTTTATAAACAAGAAAAATGTGTGCCAAATATTTGGGGAAGGAAGAGTGTGATTTGAGTAGGACAGTGGGAACATTCTATGCTGATAAAATTGCCCTATATATTCGAATTATGCTTGTAGTGAAGAAACTCACCAAACCACACTTTTCTAAAAGGATAATTTTGTTCATGAAATAAATAACTCAATAAACATCACTCTTAGTAAAATGTTGTCATTGATGGGCTGGCTCAGAAATACCTCAGTTTCTAGGTTTTTTACACAATCATCTTCTTGGACAGCCATCTCATCTGTGGAATAGGGACTTAGGATACAAACTTGCACATCTCGAAACCTGTCCCACTGGCCCCTGTCCTAACATAAGTATTTGTTCTTTTCTTCTAGGTTTGGAATGTCCTGCTGAGATTATTAAAGAAAATCAATTCATCATGTCTCAGGGAACAAGCACAGTCATCCCTTTTATTAATAAACGTGGAGATCCATTATATAATATCTTCCTGCATCAGCTGTTTTGAAGAAAGTCACATTGATTTGGATGTACCCAGTAAGACCAGGGACATTTTAAAATCTCACTGGCACAAACAATGGGAAAGGATTTAGACCTGACTTCTTTTAGGGATATAGAAACGTTCATTCCATGGAGAGCTTCATAAAGATCCACTCCAAGGCTTCATGGAGATGTAAATTTAGCAGGTTTACTCTGCCTATGAGTCTCAAATGAATTGAGCTCATAACACCTGTGCTCAGCGGTCTGCTGGAGGCTTCTTTGCTGCAGGTGCAAAGTGAAGTGATGGTATTGATGTTAAGTTTGTATATGGTACCCGCAGACTATGATTTAGCTTTATCCCCTCTCAAAACATGTCTATTTCCCAAGCCACTGTGGTCTTTTATATTAAAAGTTGGTAATTGCTTTTTTTAAAAATTATTGTGGGTCAGAAGCCAAGTTGTTTTATGAATTTTTATATCTATGTTATAGTTACTGCAGTTGATGTACTGTAAAATAAAATGCATCTCCTCAACCCATAGAAAAGTACCTATGTTTTTCAATCACAGCCATGGTATAATAAATATAAAAAGAAAAGGAGTACTTCTTTTCAAGTTGTGTTAAATTTCAAAGGAAGCAAAATCTACTGTTCCATTTTGAAAGCTAACAATATTTTATGAGAATACAAGTGTTGTAATATTTATAATGGAATACTATTTTCCCCTTTACCATATTTTTAATAGAAAAAATGGAATAAATATTTTTGCCAGTACTGATGAATATAACAAATTCTACAAGAATATTAAATGTTTTAATTTAAAATCATAGTTATAAACATTTTCTGCCATGGAAGGAATATTATCTAATTTAAATTGTAAATGATCTTGAAATAGAATCCAATCAAACATTACAAATGTCACTAATCGTTATAACGTTTAGGCTAATTAGTGGTGACTGCTTCTAAGGCTTTCTCTCAGTGTGATATTAATCTAATTTATGTTCACATCTCTAAATTGTTTGTAAACTTTTTGTCAGTTTGCTGGACAAAGAATCTCAGGACAGCAAATATTTCAAGTTAATCTAAGGTAATTTTCTACGGTGCAGTAATTCGCTTTTGACCAAAACAGATGGGCATCTCATTCATTCTAACAAATGTCAGCCTTGTTTGACAAGGGCACTATTCTGCTTGATAGGGGTTTGCATTTCATCCTGCTCCTGGTACTCACTGTGATTTAGTTTTGTGCTGTCAGCAACATATCAGGATTGAATCGAATCTATGTGCTCAAACGTTCTGCTACACAACTCATGACTGTTGACAGTTCTGAGGGAACTTGGCTTAAAAATAGCATCATCTTAATCACTTGCAGATAGATGAATACAAAAGACACAGACGTGAACCTTGCCACCCAACATCAGCTTGGAAGACATTACATTTAGAGTTGCCCTTAGCAACCCAGCTACTTTATTGTCCTCCTTTCAGGTACAAGCTATTTGTTTGCTAATGTGGGAGTTTTCAGGGGCTCTTTGTTTCACCTATCTATTTTCATACGCAGATGAATTCCCAATATTATTTGTAGGTCATTTAGAGTCAGAAGACTTCCAATAATAGCCAAAGGTTTAATGATATTTTCTACTTTTTTGTCCTATCATTGTTACTGCCAAGAATATTCTGTCGTACATTGAGACTATTTACAGCAAATGTTTACAAGATCTGTTTACCATCAGACGGAGCTCACAAATCTAAACATGAAGTGGGGTTTGAAAGTAAGCATGGCATCCAGCAGAGGGGTGCTATGCCTGCAATCCCAGCCCAGACTGGAGAAGGAGAGGACCTGCGTTCCAGGATAGCTCAGGCAAAATAAAGAAATGAGAGTGTTAGAGGGAGATAGGGGGAAGGGAGAAGAAGGAGAGAGGAGGAGGGAGAGACTAGGTAAGGTGAAGGGAGACAACATTTTGCTTTGTTTTAGAAGTAAATGAACATATATGACTCCAGGTTATGTATGTTTTTGACAAATTACACAGATTTCTATTCTAGAATAAGTTCTGTTTTTATAAGGCACTTTTGAAAATAAAATTAATATAGTATGGTAATAAGTATGCATATATAATTTAATTGTGACTACATTACAACCTATTAATAAATTTCATTTAAGGATAGCATAAGACATTTAAGAAGTATATTTGGTGATAACTAAGGCCAAAGTCTCAGATTGACTGGTTAAGTTACAGCCATTTGTTCATTGATGTTAAAAAAAAAAAAGATTTCTTACATCATCCTCCTTGAAAGTGTTTACGTTTACAGTGTACCAACTCTAAATTACAAATTTTCCTATACTCAATTCTCCCTTTAGCTAATGAGTATTTGAAATGATACTAATATGATTTTTAAGTGTTACAAGGCAATTAAAATAATTTCAAATAGTTTTAAAATGCCAGATTTTAAAAGTGTTTTGAGTTGTATTTGTGAATTATTCCCAAATGATAATAACATTCTCCTTCATTTAACTTTCTCAAAATATAATATATGGAATAATTTTAAATGCTATGAGAAAGTATGAATAGTACCTTTCAAACCTTAGGCAGACATTTGGCAATGTTTTCCTACTTTAATTATTTTCCTACCACTGATATACTCACAGCAACACTGACCCTGGGACATCAAAGTCCACACATGAGACCAACTTGGATGTGAAATAATCACAGAAGAATGGTTATTAATTGTATCATTCCATGCAGAGTATATCTCCCATCAAAAATTCAAATAATTCGAAAATTTGCCTTTAATGTTGAGAGCTATATATACAAACGTAGGGATGGTCCTATCCAATCTCTCTATTCCTTTCTAACCTCATGTCTTTTTAAAACATAATCTATAATGTCCACCTGATGCTGCCCATAAGTTTATGTGTGGTAGGCCATCCACTGGAACAGGAGAATCCTAACCTATCTGTTGTCGTATCTTCAAATAAGAATAACTGAGCCCTGTAGAAACTTTCCACTATGAATAGTTCTTCATTATGGGGCCACTGGCATGGAGATTACCTATGGCATCTATGCCAGATTGGTGTTGGCTTGATTTCCTGTAGTCATAACAGGTGACCAAAGCTGTTGTCAGTCCATGATTCTGATATCCTGAAGACTGTGTTGGATAGAACTTCACACATGTTGCAACTCCTACAATCTTTCTGTCTTTTTATCAGCAATGTCTTTGATCCTTGATGGTATGGGGGTTAATGCAGATGTGCTATTTATAGTTGAGCTTAAAATTATCTCCTGAGTTCGTTCTTTTCTTTCCTGTCTTTTCCTTTCCTTTTTATCCTTTTATGTTATTTTATTCTTTTTTTGGTGAGTGGAAAGAATCTATTTCTTTTGACAACTCTTGGCCACACTCCATTATTGAGACATGTCTAGGCAGGAATTTAAGGCATGGATCTGGAGGCAGGGTCTGAAGGCAGGGTCTGAAGCATAGAACCTGGAGTAATGCTGCTGGTGTTTGCTAACATCCTCAGCAGGCTTTTTAATACAAACCCAGAACTATGGTTTCTAGGGTTGGCCTAATACCAGGGGGAGGCAGTACCAAAGCAAGCATTAATCAAAATGATACCCTACAGAATTATGTAAAATTATAGAAGACATTTCTTCTTTATTGATAATAATTTTTCATACAATATATTTTCCCAGATCCTCCCTAACAAACAACCCTGTTTTTCTCTTTCTTATTAGAATGCAAACAGATATGGGGGATATAAAAAATAAAATAATATAAAATAGGGAAAAATAAAAATACAAATTGGAATAATTGATTTTTACTATTTAGGGTTATAGACATACTTAGTTCATACTTTGTAACAGTGTATAAAATCTTTTAAACTCTAGCAAAGAAATAGGTGCCCCTTTGTAACCGGATATGCAGGAACCCACAGAAAATGTCTTAGTGGCAAGAATTCACATCTTTTACCAGTAAAGTTTTATGCTTTCATCTAAAAATATAGCCTTATATATTCACTAGCTTTAAATTTACTTGAAAAATGAGAGAACATGACAATCATGCATGACTTTTGGAGACAAGAATTGGGGGATTCTGAATTCAAAGATCAGAATTAGAAACAGAATATATAGCTTCTAAAACTTCAAACTCAGCATATAATGATTATAACACACATTAACATGAAAACTGACAAGCTGTAAAGCTCTTTCACAACCATGATTTTTAACAGTTTCTCTGACATTCTCAATTTAAATTTGAGGAAACAATGTCCCGGATAGAATAACGACCTCCACATCCAATTTAGATAGCTGGGGCATGGAATGTTCAAGTTAGACCCCAGATGGTCTTTTTCTAAAGTATATTCTGCAAATTAGTATGGAGGTATCTCTTAAAGCTAAATGTAGAAGGTTCATGAGACCTAGCTGTACTACTCTTGGGCATCACCTAATGGACTTGGTCTTGAACCGTGCATATCCTTGTCTTCTGTTTATAGCCGGTCTTTCATATTAAAAGAGTGTTGAATCAGCCTCGATGCCCATCAGTAGATGAATGAAAAATGAAAATATAGTTCAATGAACTTGCACTTATCCAAGAAAAAAAGTATGTTATGAACCTCATGTTCAAAAAAAAAAAAAAGAAAGAAAGAAAAGAAATAGATGCAAAAGAAAACATAGTGTGGCTAGACATTGAGACGCAAGAATGGCTTGGTTAATAACAACAATTAATATCTTGTAGTAGTGATAGAAAAGTTTCAGATGAAAGAATTTTTTTCAGATGCAATGCATAGGATGTTGCTTTTAATAAACACAACAATAAAGGAATCAGCTAGTAAGCTGAAATTGTTAAAATTTCATGTCAAATGAGAGTGTTTCATATAGAATATATTAGTACATAAAATTGAAAAAAATGCAGAAAATAAATTTTAAAAAATTATTTTTTTTTCAGTAAAATATCATTGGTGATCTTGAAAAAAACTAGTTTCTCACATAGTCCCAAAGATTTAAAAATGTAATCTTTACATGCTAAAAGCTAGGAGCATTTCTGGATTCACATCAAAACATAGCAGCAACATTTGAAGTTTGGGTTTTATTGTTACTTCTGGGCACATGGTCCGTTAGTCTGTTCTGCTACAGACTGTATAGGTGCTCTATTTCCCAAACTGGACTATACCTTACCAATACTCACTTATGCACCACAAATAAAATTGGTGTTTTTATCTTCCAAAGTGTCTGGAGTAGGTCATTAGCTACTAGGCTCCTTATAGCCATTCAACTTTCATGACCTATAGGAACTCAATATAACAATGTGTTCAGATTAACAATGGCCAGAAAAAGAAAATACAACAAAATAGGAGGTATTCTTTAAACCATTTAAATTACCACAATTTACTTGTACATACATTCTATTTGCCTAATACAAGTCACAGAATTTGCAAGATATAGGTCATAAAATCCTCTTTGAAATGGGTGAATACACATTAAAGGAGTAAACAGATGACTATTCATTTGAATAAATATCTCATTTGTGTTGTAAATTTATAAATTTGTGGAAGCTCACAGGTGAACAGAATATCAATAAGTCTTTATTATAGGGTTTATTACAGATTTTCCTTAAGGGACATCTTTAGAGATAGTCTAGCTTCTATAATCACAACATGAACATATAGTCAAAAATATCACACTCATATCTTCGTTCATTCTCAAGTAGAAAATAATTTCTAGAAATTCACAATTAAAATGATATTTATAAAACTATTTTCAAACTCAGGATGTAGTAGAAAAAGCATAGGTGTCCAGGGTCACAGTCTGCTTGTGCTTAACAGATTTGGGGAGATAATAATTCTTGAATTAATTTCAAGATGACAATGAAATTATTTTAATGATCATTTACAGAAATTCAAAAGTATCCGAGGCACTTTATATTTTTATCTTGGCCACAATTTGAATTGATTTACATGTTAGTTGTTTTTGGTGTATTATTGGAGAGATAAGTGAAACCTAGTGCTTTTAAGTAACTTTCCCAGTGTAAAATATATAGCAAATGTGCAGAGTTCAATTTCCTCTTCAGATGAATCCATATCAGAGATATGAGGTCAAATCAGTGTCTGTTCATGTCAAATACAGCCTCCATTGTAAGATTACATAAGATCTAGGCATACTGCCTAAGCTTAATTATAGACACATTCAGCTGAAGTCTAGATGAAGACTACAATGAAACCCCGGGACAATGCTTTAATATTTTTACTTTGCCCTCATTTTAGTTTAATTATGTTGTAAGAGAAACTATTCTGGAAAATGTTTAAAATTGTAAATTAAACAGGTTACAGAAATTATAATCAAAGGACATATTAAATTGGACAGAAAATTAAAACAAACTATCTTTGGATAAAAATATTGAACACAGTAATAGAAACACCTTAGGAATCTTAAATGTGGTTGATGATTTTTAACACTAATAATCCTGAGAAAGCTTGCCTTAATCAGTCACATTTCGTGGCCCTAAATGTGACAAAGATGAAGCCCTGGATTTATACACTATGATAGCCTCTCATGTCTTGTCTCTCTAACTCGACAGGCATGTTGCTGAAAGAAACAACTAAATTATTGTTTTATAAATCTAATGCAGTAGAAACTCTGAAAGTAATCACAACTTGAGCTGCATAAAGAAAGGTTTATCCTGTACCCAAAAGATTACCTTTCCTGTATAACAATTTATGTTGTGAAAATGTCTGAACTTAGTAATGGACAGAGTTAGAAATGTCAAAATGTCCCATATACAACACCACACATGGGATGGTAGTGTTACAGTTCAATAAGGTGTTACAGTTCATTGAGCTAATTTAGCTTTTCTAATCCTGCAGACAATATATTAGCTATACATGTAATCATCATGTATATGTATATTTATGTAAGTATATACATACACTTAGATACTTTGAAACCTATGGAAACACTTGAAACTGATCATGATTTCTAGGAGCCCAAGTAATTCGGAAATCATTTTTTTTTAATTAAGGTACACATACTAATCTAAACACCTCTCCCGTCTCCTTTCACTAAAACTCTGAAGTAAAGGAAAAACAAACTGTTGTGTATTATAGTGAATATTAAATCATTAAAGTCTATTCTATTGGTGCCCAGGAAGATACGAGAGCTAGTGAGACAAACATCCAATGTGTGTATGTGTGTTTGTGTGTGTGTGTGTGTGTAATCCACATCTATCATATCAATATCAAGAATATGCCCAAATATGGGATTCCTTTACATTTATTTCTACAGTTTTTAGAAGACAGAGAAAAAAACTGGAGAATATTTAGTTCATGAAGTGTTATCAAAGGTTCATTTCTCCCTGATAGTGTGAGTAGAAACTTTGAACACTGTAAAAGGCCGATAGTAGGATGAAGTTTTACACATGGGTACCAGCTAGATTCATATCAAATGTCACATGGCTCAAATATGTGGTAGCTTCTGCAATAGGGTCTTACTATCAGGTTCTGGAAAGTAGCAAAGAACAAAGGCATTGGCATGATAAATTTCAGGGGAAAGGCGAATGGAAGCTTACAGCCCTAAATGAGATAACCCATGCCTGGGAGTGTCCTTGGTATTTGATAACCTTTGGTGTTGGGAGGATGCAATAATCCATCATTATTGAAAAATTATTGGAATATATGTATATGATGTATATGTATGTGTATATGATGTGTATATGTATGTGTATATTTATATGTATGCGATGCATATGTATATGTATATATGTATGTGTATATGTATATATATGAATATATATACATACACATATAAATATACTTTTATAATAGTAGATGTTGTACATCCCTAACAACTTTACATTTCCTCTTCCATTATTTAGACTTGCATTTCATGGCGTTTGTATTATATTCCCTTTCCTTAGAAATCCACTAATATGGTCCCTTACTAGTTCTCTGCCTTGTGTGAGCAACATAATGTAAAGAATCAAAGAAAACTTCTACATGAGATAAGAAATGAAACATCTGCCTTTACTTTACTCAACAGGATTATTTCCATCTCCATATATTTAATTGTGTGTTAATAATTTATTTTATCTTTAAAGGTGAATAAAATTATATTATGTGTATGAGCCCTGTTTTATTAAGTTAATGATTATTGACTGCTCACATTTCCTGGTTACTGTGAATAGAGTACCAGTGAGAATGAATAAATACCGAGCTATGAGCCACGTGAGATATAAAATCGCCTTTCCTTAAGCTCAGAGATCATTAGAAAGCACAGACAGAAAGATTTCAAGAGGTATGGATAGTAAATATATGTAGCAAATCAACATTAGCACTATCCACAGTGCCTACGACTTTATGTCAAATCATGAAAATGATCAGTTCAGTCAAAATCCTAGCATGGGTGAGAACACGACTCATGAGGAACCACCACTAGCTGAGAAGCTATTAGCAACTCATGGCTTCTAGAGAAGATAAGATTTACTTTCTTCAGGTATGAATGTTATCCATGTTGTATTAGATGAACACACCTCCAGGCAGCTCAAATGAATTCCATGGTATTTTAGAAAGAATACAATGAATCAGAATGAGGAAGTTGTAAGGGTGATCATAGAGAAATGAAACGTACGGCAATGAGTAGTGGATTTGGTCATATACATATACAGTAATATATGTATGTAGAAAATTATAAAATCAGTAAGTAAAGGGAGTCAAAGGAGAGAAGACTTTGAAATGGAAAATGGACAATTCCATTCGACAGTAAAAATGAATAGAATAGTTTTTGATTTGCTGAAACATATCAGAGACTTCCAGTTGGACAGATGACGAAGAGTAGTTCTGATTCTACAACCCAAAATGCAATAATTTATAAGCTTACCTTTAAAAGTAAAACTGCATCTTTGCATTATTGCTAAAGGCCAGCACTTAAAACAGTAATGGCTGATTTACTAAAGTCTCTTCTTATTATGATGAGATAAAGCTGAAAATCCATGATGTGACATTATTTGTCTAAATTTTCAAATAATCTTCAGTAGTTAGATTGTTGACATCTAATACACATGTAGATAAACACCTCTATAAAGAAAAAAGGAAAAAGGAACTTTTAATATACAAATATGTCATCCTCAAAAAACTCAGGTGACTTAGCAAAGTGAGTATCTACTTTATGAAGCCATGTTTTATGATATAATGACAAAGGGAGGGAAAAAGAAAAGAAGAGAATACAAGAGGGGAAATGGAGAAGGCTAGGCATAGGGATAGAGAAAGAGATAGAAAGAGACAGAGAGACAGAGAAAGAGAGGAAGAGCTTGATCATAGAAATGATATTTAAACCATACAAAATATATTTTATAATTTTGTTCATTCAAAGTAAGCACCTAGTACAATCACATACAATTTACTCATACAATCATTTTCATTTTAATGCATAGTAAAAAGAAATAAGATGCATTTACGAGATAAAAGTTTGTACTCTGTAAGAATAATTTACTAAATGTTCTTATTTGTTGTATATTAAGATGTATTTTCAAGTTGCACTAATTGTACCTATAGTAAGCCTTTCCATGTTTTTGTGCTGAGAAAGATTAATGATAAAGAAATTCTTCTTTACAGAATCAATTTGCAATAACTTCACCAAGTTGCATTTGAGTATTTACAACATGTCATTCAGTGTTAAAGATGTAAGCTCAGCCATTTTGACTAGTTATATTAGTTGGATTTCAATCTTAATTCAAACGTCACAAAGATGGCTGAACTGGTCAATGTTGCTAAGTCTCAGTTTTGAACAACAATAAAAAATAAGCATTTATCTTATAGAGCCAATCTTGCTACTAAATGAAATAATTTGTATAATGTTTTATCAGAGCAGCTAAAATTACCATGGAAAAATTGGCTTTTATAATTATTTGGATTGCTCTATTCCTAGACCTTGACCTATAAAAACAGGAATAAACATGAGGAAAGTGTGTAACAGTTCATGTCTGCATACCTAGGAAAATCTCAGTCCCTGTAAAAGGATCTACCTGAGAAAACCTAAGTCCATAAAGATTTTTTTCTTGGTTAGCGATTTTAAATAGCAACCTCAACCCCTAGGTTTGTGGACAGGAAGGAGAGATATATTCTGAGTTATATGAACAACAACAAAACCAGACAGGATTCAAATGGAACAACTCAGTCATCCTGATTTCTATCATTTTTCATTTTCATAAGTCAGATAACCACCCTTGAAGGGTAGAAGCGTATTCTAAGGAAAGACATTCTGTCCTTTCTTTTGTGCCAGGATGCTGGAATAGTTTTCCTTGAGGAACTAAGATTTACCCAGAAACTGCTTACTGCAAAAGAAAGAGACTGAGCCATCTCACGCCCCAGAGTAAGAATATTTCCTCATAAGAGCTGTTACATAGCTTTGAAATCTTAAGGGTAGGAGATATAGGATGTGGAACAGTCGGAGGGAAGGGATTAAAATCTGGAGAGTAAAAAAAAAAAGAAATTAAATAAAAAGACAGAATTTAAAAAGAAAAGAAATCTTAAGGAATCCACCTGCAGCTAACCTTAGAAATACAACTACCCTGAACAGGACTGTTTGGCTATTCATCCTAGAGCCATTGCTTACAATCTGAATCCTATGTCCATCTCCCAAGACAATTCTAAGGTCACTTTACATCTCTATCTGTTTCTATTTCTTACAAGACCACACTGAATAACTTATTCTGTGCTTTTTACCAGTTAGTTGATTCTTTGATTGGTTTAATGATGACTGTTGGCCAAGCCTGGCTTTTTAGATTAGGACTACCAGGACCCTAAAATTCCTGATAACCATTAAGTTCCCTCTCTTCTGTCACTCCTTGAAATCCCCAATCACCTCTGTAAAAATTAATGTCGGCTTCCGTTTTATTGCACTGTTTTTCTGCAATAGTTGCTACCGATTAAAAACTTGCTTCCGTATATAACTAGTATTCAGCTCTGTTTTAATATCTTTTATGCTATTTTACAGATGTATCAAGCCAATATTTACCTCTTGTAATGGCAATCCCTTCCACTGCCTGTCCCTTCAAGAAACTTGAGTCAATTGGAAAAGGAATGGAAAAGGTTCGCTGAAGTTGCATTGTGTGGTCAGTCCTGGAACTCTTGGCAAAGAAGGAAGACTATACTTGGACAGATTTGTCTGCTAATTCAGTTTTTAACATTCTAATAAACATTTAACATCTCAACCGAATTTTTTTTTTCCAATTCAACTACTGGAACACTCTTATGCATTTGTTTTCTTTTGTTTTTATTGTTTGCCTATGATTTTTAAACTTATCTATATTGAGAAAGAGTCTCATTTTGTTTAGCTTTAGCTGGCCTGGAACTCTGTTTGCGGATCTGGATGGGCTCAAACTCAGAGATTTGTTTGCTTCTGCCTGCCAAATGCTCTGAGTAGTTCTAGTATGCCTGGTCCTATACACATTATCATACAGATAAATTCTTTCTGAAGAAACAAAGAAACAAAAGTCAAACAAACATACAAACCAAACACAACAGCAACAAACAAAACAAAGAAATGAACCAGAGAAGCTCTAACAGATGGTCGTGGTTAATTGCTTTAATCCTAATATCGGAGTTTCTTGGTTTTGTTTCTGGATCGGACAGGTCTCAGATAAGCCACGAGTAACTTATTTTCTTATCTACACAATGTAGATATGAGTAATTTCTGATGTGACTCTATGTTTTTGGTGAGTTACTGTAAGAGCATTAAGAAGGAATCTATAGGTCCCAACCATAGCTTATAGGGTCTCATTTCCACATAGTGGACATGTTCTCCATTCCTGCCTCTGCCTGACTAATTACTCAATTAGTCACAGTTTCCTCTTCTGAGTATTAAACTTAAATCATTTGTTTTATCTTCTCAATCATCAACTTAAACCATTTTTTCTATCCTTAAAAATCGTCCAGCGACAGGCCCAAAGTAGAATCCAGCTAAAGCGGACATCCTAAGGTCTGACGCTTACTGAGGCTATGAAGTGCTCTTAAAAAAGAGACCTATCATGACAGCCCTCTGAAAGATCCAAAAAGCAGCTAAAAGAGTCAGATGCAGATATTTGCATCCAACCAACAAACAGAAGCTGCTGACCCCTGAGGTTGAATTAGGGAAAAGCTGGAAGAAGCTGAGGAGGAGAGTGACCCTGTAGGAGGACCACCAGTCTCAATTAACCTGGTCCCCGGAGATCTCTCAGACCCTGGATCACCAACCATGCAGCCTATACCAGCTGATATGAGGCCTACAACAGACATACAGCAGAGGATTGCTGGGTCTGGGTTCAGTCAGAGAAGTCACACCTAACCCTCAAGAGACTGAAGGCCCCAGGGAGTTTAGAAATTTGGTGGAGTCGGTGGTGGGCACATTCTCATGGAGACAATGGGCAGGGAGGAGATATGGGATGTAGAACAATTGAAGGGTGGATAGGGAGTGGAATAAAATCTGAAGTGTATAAATAAATAAATAAATAGAATACAGTTTTAATTCTAAAAAGATAATTATCTTTTTGAACTTTAGGTATGCCTTCAAAGACAATGTCTTGCAGTTTTCTACTGTGTAACAATGTTGCCACTGTCACCACACTGCAACCTCTTCAAGGCTTTCCTCCACTACTCATACTTTTATCTTAGTCCAACACACCTACCAATGCCTCCATTTGAATAGCTAATTTTCAAAGATACTTTTAAAGTTTTTCTATGGATCTAGAACGATGGATCAGTGGTTAAGAGTCCACACTGACCTTACCCAGGGCATGAGGTCAGTATTCAGCTTCCTCATGAACATCTTACAGCTGCCTGTTACTCCTGCTCCGAGAATGTCAAAAACCTCTGGTTTTCACCATCATCCATATTAAATTTCCCAAAACCTCTACTCCAATGCACACATGAACATTTTTATAAGATGTATTTATTTTCCATATAAGTGTTTTACAAACACACGTGTAGACAGACTACTAACATATATGGATTGTGTGCATGCATAGTGGTCACTGATGCCAGAAGAAGGTGTTGAGTCTCCTGGAACAGAAATTATAGATGGTTATAAGCTGCTCTGTGAGTGTTGGAAGCCAAATCACATCTTGCATGAGAGTACTAAGTGTTCTTAACCACTAAGTTGTTTTTCTAGCCCTTGTATTTTAAGAACCCTTGACAATTTACTCCATGAACATTATGCAGTGTTCAGTTTTCCGGTGATTTCAAAACACCCTCTAAGTAAATATAAGGTTAACAATAACAACAGGAATAAAAATAACAGCCTGTCTCAGTGTTACACACCACAGTCCTTTGGGATTGTTTCTGTCCCTCTACTCATGAATCTTTTTGCAATATTTAGTTCTTAGTTGTTTAATCTCTCTGTTCTTCGTGAACTACTCTATATCTCTGCTTACTCCAGTCTTCAATTATGTGTTCATACCACCTACCCAGCTTAGTTTTCAGTTATATTTACCATTGATATGCAGAAACCTGACTACCTCTTAGCTGCTTTTGAATTCTAGCCCTATCAATCAAACACCGTGATTGGTGCTTCTCATTGACAGGGGAGCTTACAGTATTGCTATATTGTGGTCTTCCCTATTAGCTGCCACTTGAATGAACAATTACAAATTCTGATCCAGTTGAACATGTTAAAAATCTAAGAATCGTTTAAGTCATTCTTTGCCCCACATGTGTATCAGTGAAACTTGGGCTTTATCGATTTTTGATTCTTTAATAGCTCTCTAACTTCTACCTAAAGAAACTAAAATTGCATCGTCATCCTCTTTTCCCAGAATTAAGGCAAAAATGCCTAAGTGACTCTACTTTCCTTTTGTTTTTTAAACCCCTCGTCTACACACAGAATAGTTGATTTTTTTCATATTAACATTCTGAGGCTTTTCTGTTTATCATCTTCAACCCTTTTAGTTTGTTTTATCTCCTTTCTCCTTCAGCTCTTTTCTAACATTCTCTCATTGTTTTTTCCTCTAGCTCCTATGTGTTCTCAAAGAAGAAAATCTCTTTTCTTTCTTCAGCTCTTTCTTCAGCTCTGTCGATATATCACGGTCATCATTACATAAAGATCAAAGATCTTTTTAGTCACAGAATACTATGGAAGCAAACGTGTATAAATTTGTTATCTATTTCTTTTTCATTTGCACCTTTTTAAAAATGTTAACATTTTTTGTCTTATCATCATTATGTTGTTTGTAAAGATATTGTAGAAATAAATTACAGTCTCGATGATAGTAAAATGATGCCCCTTTTACTTGCCATTAAATTTCAGTATTTTATACCCTTGTAAATCTTAATTTCTTTTTTTTTAACAATTTATTTTATTAAACTGTCAATGTCTTCAGAGACACTAAAGGAGGGCATTGGAACCCATTACAGATGGTTGTGAGCCACATGTGGTTACTGGGAATTGAACTCAGGACCTCTGGAAGAGCGCCCAGTGTTCTTAACCGCTGAGCCATTTCTCCAGCCCTGTAAATCTTAATCTCTGCAGATATTCTTTAAAATTTTGTTATTTCCTAGATAAACTTTCTAGATTTAGCTCATAATACTTCTTATTAAGTATGTGAAACCACTCAAAATCTGAAGTAGGAAAAACAGGAAATGAGCATTCCACTGAATTATTTTTAACACAATACTTAGAAACTTATGCAAGTTAAGTTTTCCTTTATTAATCTAATTCTTTACTCTAAATTTGATAAAGTTCAATTGACTAAAGAATTTAGGATATAGAGCTTGCCATTCCTTTATCACAATAACTGCATTTAAATAGAAGCAGCATCTACAGTAAATAGTAGGGAGGTGTGCAAAATTCTTGAATAATATACCAAGTGTTGACAAAATGAAAAGGGAAAATATTTTTCGATTTCAGTAAACTATTCTAGTGTTAAAATAAAAATGAGCTTAGTGAAAGTTTTCCTCTAGCCTTCACACTGTGAAACCCCCATTGCACTTTAGTTTGCTTTATTTGTAAAACAATGGTACAAAGTTCTTTTTAAGCCAGTTAGGGATACTGACATATCAAAAGAATTGAGATAATCTCTGTTTGCCCTGAGACACTCAGCAGTTCACTCTCAGGTCAACCTTGGCCAACATCCTACCTCAAAGAGCTGCACTGAGAAGAAATAAAAACCTATTACATCATTTCCACTGATCAAATAATATTTCGGCAATAATTCTAGATCTATTATTTGTTCTTTATCATTTTAAAGCATCAAGATCCAACCTCAAGGAGAAGAAAAGCAAACAGGAGACATGAAAATATAGTCTATACAGAACACATGAGATAAAAAAGACAGAATTTGGTAACAAAGCAGTTAGCTATTCAGTGGATTGGGCATTCCCTCAAGGAAGAAAGAGGAATAGTTCATTAGGTATTAGTGATGGTTATAACTTAAGGTCACTATACTCATGCCAAATAAATTCACATACATCAGCATGCTTTCTACTAATCTATTTATCTACCATCTTGATATCATAGGTGTCTAAGTTTTCCTTGTGTAAAATTAATTTATAACATGATATATAGGTATTCTGAAATGGTCACAGACTCTTGACTAGAACCCCAATCTAATAGATCCATATAGGTCACATACCAAACTGCATAGCTTACTGGTAAATGTGGTACAAGAGTCAGACCCTACTCTATGTGGTTACCATAACAACATCACCCAATCAAATGCATATCACTGCTTTGAAAGAAATCCACTTTTTGTATCCTATGAATTTCTCTCAGTAACAAAATCTTCAGTGGACATGTAACACGTTTTCCTTCTCTATCATGTGCTTAATTTAATTATCATAATATTATCAACTAGTATCACATGAAGGTTAAAATTTACATTAGAAGTTAATAAGGCCAAGAAAAGATTTGGCTATCATCACTATCACTAATTCCTACCTCAGGTGATCCTGTCCAATGTTTTATGGCTGTGGTAAATTAGCTGTCACTGAACACATGTAGATTGTAGTTAAGATGGAAGCAGCCTTTTCAGAATCTATTGTTAATGAAACAAATAACCTTAACAGAATAAGAAAATTCAACCACAGCCATGTATGTATATTGAAATTCTTTTTTCATTTTTTGATAGGAAAGGCTATGTGAATACATCATGTAGGCTTTTATGTAAAAAGATACTTCCTCTAAGTAGTTTAAAATTTAGAACAGTAAATATCCACAATCTCTTACAATACCATTGGCAGTATTTGCTTTCTTGAATTGTTTTGTCATATGTTAGAGAAAGAAACTAACAGCTGTGGTATGTGACCATCATAAAATGTTGAGATGAATATTTAGTATTTTATTATTTTCCATTAATTGCTTGTTTAAATATCTTCTTTTTGCAATAGATAAAGCATGAGAGTTCAGGCATAGAGACTGGGGTCAGACACATGTCGGGGCTCTGCCTTCTGTGTGCTGCCCTCCCTGACTCTCCATGTCAGATGCTACCTTCTCCAGACAGACTTCACCACATTGCTGTTTCACAACTTAACTTCACCAAAACACCATCAGCTGGGTATCAGATGTGCAAACATCTTATCCATGACATAGAGTGTGTGTTACAGCTAAAACATATCATTCCATTTTTGGCTGCTATTGGTTCATAGCTATCCCATACTGTGAAATATGTTCAGTCTGTAAGAAATATTAAATTTCAGCTTTTTCTGTCACACACTACAAAGCTGTTGTTTAATTCAAGGAATTCAAATCTTTTACACAACTCACTTCTTAAGACTTTTATACAAAAATCTCAAAGCCTACAATATCACTCCATAAATACTTTGGTTTTGGTTTTGTAAAGTCATTCCACGAATTCTTAGAAATTAGTGACATGAGTAGTCCAACATCTTTCTGCTTTCCTTCTTTCCTTAGTAACTGTTTAATACTTGTCAGTTGTGAAGGAGTGTTAGGTTAGACCTCGGTCAATGGAAAGAAGAGACAGGTACCACTTGCATGAGAATACAAACAAGTACACATTTTTGCATGTTCCTCTGTGCACCTAGAATCTATTCCATGTTTTTTACAAGTTCAACTATCCTCATAATCTTCGAGTTCCAACACTGTTCAAATGTGTTAAGTCTTCAGAGATTCAAAGCAAACTGTTCACTGGGAATCTCTGCTTTTAAAAAAAATACCATTCTGATATATAAAAAGGCAACAGTAAACATTGCCCTTCTCATTAGAAAACCAGGATCCAAACCAGGATTAAGCCTTTGAGGACAAATATCAAATCCTCTGTCTAGTCTCTGTTTCTAAAAAGGGATCAGAATGGCATGATTGGCCTTAGAACAGACATGCATTTTCAGTTCTGTTGCTTATGGTACAAACATCTAGCATCTCTTATGGGACAACCTAAACTGCGTGCCAAAAGATTTTTTCAGTGAACATCACATATTTCAGATGTCTCAAAAGTTTTATATTCTTCAGTGTAAACTGGGTTTCATCTTCACTGCCTGAGTTACAGCCCACTATTGGAGTCCATATGGGAGACACCTGCTGCATGTTGCTTGACCTCACATTCGGGCTTCTTGGCACAAACTTCAACAATTCTCTTGCTCCTACATCCTGCAGGCCTACAAATCCAGCAGCAGCACACTGGGTCTGTCAAGTTCTGCTGTCAACTCACAAGGTAGCCAGTTCCCCTGAAAAAAGACTGCGGCAGCCTCCAAGAACATATATGGCTGAGCAAGAGGAAACATTTTGCCCTGTAACTCTGTTTAAGGAAGATGCTCCAAAATTCTTCTTGTTCAACTACTCTCCTTAAATGCATTTGGTATGGAGCCTTCTTGGGTGAGCATCTGTTCTCCTGACACTATTTGTTGTCCCGGTGCAGAGTAATGGGTTTCTCTATTGGTACTGAATTATTATTATTATTATTATTATTATTTACAACCAGTTTTCCCTTACTCTCCTCCTCCCAGTTCCACTCCCATGTGCCCCCCCCCCACAATCCATTACTTCTCCTCTATTGCTATTGAGAAATGGGCAAGCCTCCCCTGGATATCAACAATCACAGTAACAATCACATTCTCTCTCTCTCTCTCTCTCTCTCTCTCTCTCTCTCTCTCTCTCTCTCACACACACACACATTTTTCACTAATTAATTAATTTATTTATTGGCTTTTCATCCCAATACTAGCCTCCCTCTTCTCCCAGTCTTCCCCTTACACAGCTCCCCCTGCCCTCCCCCACACACACACTCTCACTTCTCTCTCCCTCCTTTTCCATCTATTTAAACTGACAGATTTGCAAATCATTCTGGGGGTTGCTAGTCTCACTGGGATGGCCCTTCATTTCCAATTTTAGCATTCTAGAGCTTCTGTAGCACATGAATATTTAGGCTAGCATTCAAAATTTCCCATCATATTAGCTTGAGAGGAATAGGAACAACAGGTTTAAAGCAAGGGCCGCACATTTTGGTATCCACTTTCTTTCCTTGTTTCCTTTTCTATCCATCTTTCCTTTCTTTTATTTATTTCTATTTCTTTTGTTTTGTGTTTAGAGACACAAACTCTGTAGGTTAGGATGACCCAGGACTCATTATTTTGTCCAGCTTCTTCCCACAAAGTTAGCAATTCTCTTACCCTGGTCGCTGTGTGTGCGTGTCTGTGTATGTACGTGTGTGAGTGTGTGTGTGTGTGTGTGTGTGTGTACTGCCCACACATCTCTCATATGATTCTCAGAAGACAAGTATGAGAGTTGGTTCTCTGGTTCTCTCCTTCTACACTATGAGCCTGGAGATGAGATGACATCAGGTGTACAGGATTGACCACAGCATGTTTCCCAGAGGAGTTATCTTGTTAGGCTAAAAGAGATGATTTATTTAAAAAATAATAATTTTTGAGTGTTTACTCTCCAAGCCAAAGTAAATTCTCATATGCAAACTTTTGTAAAACTGATATAGCAGGATATGTAGCAGAGGATGGCCTGATCTGGCATCACTGTGAGGGGAGCCACTTTGTCCTGTAGACACTTGAGGACCCAGGATAGGGGAACCTTAGGCAGCTGAGGCAGGGGTGAGTGGGTCCTGAGGGAGCACAGTCACAACGGCAGGGAGAGAGGGATGGGGGTTTGTGGAGGGGAAACTGGGAAGGGGGATAACATTTGAAATGCAAATAAATAAAATAGCCAATAAAAAGTGAAATTTAAGCACTGCTATTCAAAGGTTTAACAGGGTGTTTCATAAATAATATTGGATACAATAAAATGAGAGCAAAAGAGAAAAGAAAAAATGAAAACGAGGGAAGGGAGGAAAGAAGGGAGGGCCGGAAGGAAGGCAACATAATAAATCCTGAGGTACAGAAAACTTTCTCTAAGAAAAATGTCAATCAATTGATAATATACTCTACTGTATCCTAAAATAAAATGGGTGCAAATTTTTACTTCATGTAAATATATTAATTCGCCGTTATTATTTCTGGAATTATCGTTAGTCTGAAACTTTTACTTTTATAATATAAATGTTTCCCAATTTTCATTGGTATTATTGAATCTTATTCCTCATAATTTCTCTGTACATTTATAAAATATAATTTTCAAAAGAAAACTTGTAAGCATCTGACTATATTTTATATATATATATATATATATATATATATATATATATAAACTTTGTATGATACATAGGAAGAAAATGCAAAATTATACAGCACGCAATGTCTCAGAATACTCTTAGGGACTGACTCTGAGCAGGCACAATAGAAATACAGAATAGGATTCAGATGCTTGGCAACAGTACCTGTGCTTTCATAAGTGTGCAAGTCTATAAAATGTCAGTGATTTTCTAACATGAAACTAAGAGTAAAGATTTTGCAGTCTCATATTTTGGGGTAATTTTATAAAACATCACTTGCTAGTATAAAACACTTGTTGAGCCAAATGTGAAGCATATTCTAATCTTTTTTCTTTTTTAAAAAAAACTTTAAAAAAATCTTTTAAAACAATGATCTTTAAATAAATGTGTGTTCCATTTAATTTTAAGTCAGTATGAGGGTAAATGCAGCGCTGGTTTCGTATACATATAAGAAAATTAATGCGTGTTTTAACCTGATTTTCTGTGGAAGCCTTATTTTAAAAATCCCCCAGGCTCATTTCAATTCCAATTGCCTTTTCTCTATAGCTTAGGAACATCTGTCAGAAGGGGTTCCTTAGGGAAGATATGCGACTTCCCAAAGCCTGAATCACACACCTATGTAACAGTTGGATGCAGGTGGCAGTGTCTTCCAAAGTGGGATTAAATTGCATTGGTGGTGGCAAGCTGTTTCCCTGCCTCTATTCCTTCAAAACAGAATTGCTCACTCAAATTTGCATTAGCCTTCCACAAAGAATGCCCAGATTTTTGGGGCCTTTTCTCACAGAATCCACAGGCAGCCAGCAGCGATCAAAAGCCCTATTGTTCTTTGTCTTAGTCAGGATATCTAGGGTTGTGTTAGAGCTGGGATATATAGTTACGTGCATACATATATAATAAATAGTTTTAACTACTCTTTTTCTGTGTAATTATGATATTGTCTAAAATGGCTCATCAACTACCATTCATCTATAAAATTACTAAGATCCTGAACATAAGAGTTACATGTGGCTTTTTTATATTTTTTAATTTAATTTTTTTCATACAATATATTTTGATCATATATTTAACAAAATTTCCCCAGCCTTCACAGACTGGAGTTTAGGACACCAGCATATAAGATTGTTATGAGTATTACCTGTCTTGATTCTGAACTCACAGTGTTTTAAACTATTTCCTTCCAAGTCATTGCAATATGTATTCATGCTATAAAATGTGTTGTCATTTTAAATACAACATGAAAAGAGCAAACCGAGTCAATAACCTATTTAGTAATAGATTTTTGTAATCATCTAACATTTGATCTGTATTAGGCCTGCATACCACATCATGGAACAAAATTTCTAACAAGAGCAAAGATATTTGATCCATATAACTGAGTACTGTAGTTTTCTTGTTCCACACAACTGAGTACTGCACCTTTTTATCATTTCTTTCCTGTCTCTTCCAAATCACATTCTCTGATAACTGCATTTCTTATTCTCTCCTTCAGCATGTTCAAGTAATGAAGAGCCCACAAGTGTTGCAGCTTGAGAGAGACCTGCTTGTCTTTCAAGAAGCATTGGAACACTCAGAGCACCTGCTAGTGAGGCAGGGACTACTGAATATTATGAAGCTTTGAAGGGTTACAAGGACTACAGAGCCAATTCAAATTGACAAGTCAAGCAGTATTGAATTGAAGTGAAAGAAATTCTGATGGGAACAGGCTATGTGAAAAAGGAAGGGTCCGGCATAAAGGAAGATCGGTCTCCTGATAAACTTTGTTTTTGTTAAAGTCTAATAATATATTCATAAGGTATTGCTAATAAAAGTTATCTTTTATTTATACTTAGCACTTGTATTAGTTACTTTTTCATTGAGATAAACCATCATGGCCAAGGAAACTTACTGGTTTGCTCCTCTTAGCTTGTTCAGTCTGCATTATTATAAATGTTAGAAGGTTCTATCCAGGGTTGACTGTGCCCCTCCTCCCAAGAAAGAGTTAATTTTAGCTTTCCCAGGGTTAGGTAGGGTTCATGATAGCAAAGTGAACATAGCAGGCTATAAGAAGGATGACTAAAAACAAAGCTGAGAACTCATGTCTTGGGTAGAGAGAGGAAACTGTAACTGACTTCAATCTTTAAACTCTTAAAACTCATCCTAAGTTTTATAATTCACTTAGCGAGGCCTCACATCCTAAACCTCCCACACATTACTGTCAGCTGTGGACTAAGGGTTCAAATGCCCGATACTGAGTGTGGTGGTGGAGGCAACAAGTGTAAGTCAACATGGTTCCAACAGCATCAAAGACACTATGGATCCTATGACGAGTAATAAAAACACAGTCTGATCTTAGAGTACCT
The DNA here is from genome assembly GCF_004785775.1 of Grammomys surdaster. NCBI lineage: Eukaryota > Metazoa > Chordata > Mammalia > Rodentia > Muridae > Grammomys > Grammomys surdaster. The sequence goes on along the minus strand of NW_021604567.1, from coordinate 9,942,590 downwards.
TAAAGACAACTAGAAAAATATTTTCTGTTAGTGCTAACATATGGTCTTTCTTCAACATCTGTGTCAATGTTGTTAATGTAGAGGAAATAATTTGAACAAAACACACTGTAGGAAAGTATCCAGGTACTAAACATAATGAGCAGAAATGACATGAAAATAATTTAGATCAAATAACATGATATATATCATGTGGAAATCCAAATGCTGCCATAAAGCCAATTCTCAGTAAGTATTTAATACTAATTTTTTATATTTTTAAATTGTATAATTTAAACAATAAAGAAAATTTTATTTCAATTTTTATTTTCTATACCCTGAATATCCTTTCTCTTTTCTCCTTTTTTTTCCCATGAGAGGTAAGATAAAGTCCATTTTTTGTGTGGAATGTTTTCTCTAAGTATCAATATTATGTTAAAAAATACTTTTTTGACTTTTCGATTGTACATCCAGAGTCATTTTCAGAGAGAAATACTTTTACCAACTCATTCAGATAACCTGAAACTGGAACAAGATGGTGTTAACAGGGAAACTGGGTGTGAAAGCTGAGTGTAGACCATAAACTGGTTCAAATTGATGCAACACCTGGATCATTCTTATAGTACATGTTGGCATTCTCAAAAGCAAATGTAAAGTCAAAATCATTCTTTCACAAAACCAGTCAGTGGAAGGTATGAGAAGTAGGCTCATCTGAACAAATACTGAAATACTTCCTGCACATTATAGAAACCCCAAATTTTAAGAAAAGAAGAGATCCCAAATTACACCAATCAGAGTTGATAAGATCAAAAACTCAGGCGACAGCACATGCTGGCAAGCATGTGCAGAAAGAGGAACACTCCTCCTTTAGAGGTGGAATTGCAAACTGGTTCAACCACTCTGGAATATAATCTCGAGACCTTAGAAAGTTGAAAATAGATCTACCCAAAGACCCAGCTATATCACGTTTGGGCATAGACCTAAAAGATGCCTCACCATACCACAGGGGCATGTGCCTCACTATGTTTATAGCAATGGCCTTGTTTGTGATAGCCAGAAGCTGGAAAGAACCCAGACGTCCCACAATAGAAGGATGGATTCAGAAAATGTTGTTCATTTTTGGCAATGGAAAACTACTCAGCTATTAAGAATGAGGACACCCTGAGTTTTGCTGGAAAATAGATGGAACTAGAAAATATCATGCTGAGTGAGGTAACTCAGACTCCCAAAGACATGCATGGTATGTACTCACTAATAAGTGGATATTAGACAAAATAGTACAGAATACCCAGGATACAATCGATAGAACTCAAGAAGGCTAACAAGCCAAAGGTCCAAGTGAATATGCCTCAAATCCCACTTAGGATGGAGAAGAAAACAATTCCAGGAGGAGGGAACCTGGGTGGGAAAGGGAACAGGGAGGGGAAGAGGGGAACATGATCAGGTATGGGGGGAGGACAGGTCTAAAGCCCTGAGGGGCAGCAGAAAGAACAGAAACAGGCAAATTCTGGATGTAGGAGTCAGGGTGGGCGGGGTGCTCTAGAATGTACAAGAAGGTAGGATATTAGATGAAATGCCCTACACTGGGTAGTGGGAACTTGTAGAGCCCACCTCCAGTTGAATGAAGAATTATAGCAAAACAAAAACTCCATAAAGCTTTAGAGTACTAAGTAAAAAAAATCACCTAACAGAGCATGCCAGTAAATTAATTCATTTCAAAATACCTTTCAAAAATGTTACAAACATTCAGAAATTTCAGTCTTTAAAAGACCAAGGAAAATGTCAATGTTCTCTTTTATAGCATTGACTGTTCCATGGTACAGTAGGTACCAGAACAATTATGAATTATTTGTATCCACAAGGACAAAGGGGTCTTTCTTTTGTTGTCTAGCGTAAAAAACTGCAAAGGAATACTCTGAAGGACAAAACAATTGCAGTGAATAGTTCATTTTAAATCATAAATAGTAACTTTAAAATGTTTTTATATTCAGAAACTATATTTACTCGTAAAAGAAATTGTCAAAATGTCTTCAAAAGTGGATGTACTATTTTCCAATCGAACCAATAGTGGAATGAATGCTTCTGTTAGCCCACAACCTTGACATTTGTAGTTCTCAGTGTTTTCTGTATGCTTGTTTGTTTTTAATTTAATTTAAAATATTCCTTGATAATTTTATATGTGAAAACTATATTTACATCATTTTCAAAGTCCCTTTCCACCTCAAACTTCTCAAGCGCCTCCATCACTCCTTCCCAAATTCAGCATTCTTCTTTAAGTTTTACTGTAATATAATAAAAATAAATCATTCAAAATTCTCACAGAACTAATAAAATGAAAGCAGTCATTAAAATATGTTAAACTCAAAAGATAGTATTAATAAAAATTATTATTCTGATATTATAATTATATATAATCATATATTTATATATACTTATGTGTGTGTATATAAATACAAAGTTCTGTGTCTATTTAATGTTTTACATATGTGTATGTTTTTAGGGGACGTCTGTCCCTGGAAAAGGAGGAGTTTCTTTTTCTCAGTATCCAATATTTATCTGTAATTTTAATACATACTGGTGAGAATGGGTATATATGTCAGTAAGTAAAATACATAAGTATGTGAGTTCCAAATTCAGACCCATGTAAAAAGCCTGATTAATAGCACATGGTTATAAATCTAGGGATGGAGAGGTAAAGACAGGAAGGTCGCTAGTGATAACATGACAGGAAACCAAGATTATTTGACAAACTCCAGAATAAAGGGAAATCTGTCTCAAAAAATTAAAGTCAATGATACAACAAGTTGTCTTCTGGACTCTATACTTATCTGTAAATAGACACTTGAGTGCGTGATCATACACCACACACACACACACACACACACACACACACACACACACACATCTAGTTCCTTGATCACTATTTAACCAGAAATAGTTCAAATAATCAAAATGTGACCTCTTTCATTTAGAAACTGAGTAAGGATTTTAGAGATAATATCAGAAATGTATACGTGTGTCTGAAAATTTAAACTTAATTTACTAAGCTGAAATATGTTTTTGAGTATCCAAAAATACAAGTTTTATATTTATACTATAATCCACGAGGGAATTATACTATAATTAGTGTAATTCAAGTGGAAAACAGATTAGGCCTACTTTGGGGAAAAAAAAACAATATCTTCATTGGTGAACGATTATATTATAACATTCTTATAGAAATGAGCATAATGGTAATACAATTAAAGTCTTGAGTTTAATCTCCAGTTACTTTTACATTGATCAATATCAATAGACAGACCAATTAACCTAGATATAAGAAAATCAGACAGGCTATGACTAATCATACTCTTGACCACAAGAACCCTGACTGATGGTCCAATTAACAGCACATACCTTGGGTAGAAAATAAATTTTGACAAAAATCTTTTGGCAGCATAGCAGAATTCTGGTAACTGTTGACAGAAAGTTTGCTTGAAAAAGGTATTATATTATGAATAAATATTTATTTTATGTATGTGAGTACACTGTAGCCGTCTTCAGACATACCAGAAGAAAGCATCTGTCCCCACTACAGATGCTTGAGTGTGTAAGTATAATATAGAGCAAACAACACAATCACGGTCAGTGCTAGCAAAATCATCCAGGGGGGATAGAATCAACTTATTTGGCTCTGCTGAAGAAATTCTTCAGTTTCTAAGATGTTTAATAATAGAATGATGTAGAATGATGATAATGATAGGTCTCTTTGTCCCTGAGTTGATTTCCTATTAATAGTCTCAATCTTATTGTACATTTAAAATAATTTGATTGTTATTTGGCATTGGGTGAAGACTCAAAAATTATTAACTAAATGAGTATTTATGCCCCAAAGTAATACAAATGTTTTTTTAATTTGCATGTATTCTTAAAAATTGATGCTATTCAGAAATTAGGAGATGCAGGGATTTTAATACTTCCATTGTTATAATAATATCATTTTAATTTTTTTAGATATAATTTTTCAACATAGATAAGGATGTATTTGAGGTCACCTTGGAGCCTCAGATAGATGTCTTTGAACATATAACTCCTGTTGGTTCTCCTGAATAAATTACAGGTAAGAACCACCACATTTGGCTCAGACACCAATTATAATAGTTTTATTCATTCATAGATTCTAATGGACTTATTAGAGAAAATAATTGAGTTGAATCCTAAAACTTATCAGGGTTTTTAATTTAAATGAAAAATAAAATTTTGTTGACTGAAAAGTTTAACCATTATAAGACATTTACACCATGGAAAAACACAAAAAATTAAATTCAATTTGTAAATAAATTTACATACACTTGGTATAAGTGTACAGGAAAGAAAGATCATATCACTTATTTATTTTACACATCAATGTTTAGATACATAGTTATAAGTAGAACTTAAAATTAATAATTTTAAAAATTGTACAATTGTGCATTTTAAAACATAGGATAATATCTGATTTCTACAATACTCATTCAATTCTCTTAATAATATTAACTAAGTTTTTAATTTTGTTAGGAAACCATTTACAAATGATATCTGTCCCATATCTTAAATTATTGAATATTATCATAGTGTTCACCTTCAGGTGTTACTTTTAATATGCTCTCTCAAGGAAACTAAAGTTGTTTTAATTGTTTGTCTAGAACTATCTCTTCATTACCTTTGCTAAGCATCTAATTTTAGAAATTTGAGTTATTGACAAGTTTGCTAAGGAAATTGGCAATAGTTGTAAAGTCTTGTAGATTCTCAAAACTACACTATTTATATTAGCAATTTTATTATATATGAACAGAAATATGCCTAAAATTCCAAGGAGAAGCAAGTGTATTTTTACACAGTCTAGTCAAACTGAATTTTCTTAACCGGGTTATTTTAGAACATACAGATAATAAATATCAGTATTTAAAGTATTGAATAATTGTTTTTGTTTAGTTTTGGGAATATTTTGTATATATGACTAATCTTTTTAAAATGACAATTCTGTGGTTCCTTGATTACTATAAATATGTTGCATATGTAAATCAGTATTTTTTCCTTGTAAATTAAAATCAGCAAACTTGAAATTTTCAATATTTTCAACAGAATATTTATATTTTAAATGAATAAAATTGTAATTTTTGATTTTTACACTTCTCAAATAGGCAAAACTAATGTGTTTTAATAAAGTATTTATGTAAATTTAAAATAGTTTTCAAATTTGATGAATAGTTTTTGGAAGTACTTTTAAACTTATCACAGATAATTTACTGTATTTCTATATTATTTAATGAGTCTTTTGGGTTTTTTCATTAGTTAAAATCATCTTTCTATTTGAAATCTACTTTGTGTGTCTATTTCTACATGTGTATATCCAGTCTACAACCAACTCTAAGAATGTGTGTCTGCTTACACATGTCTGGATCATCTCTGCTTCCCTCAATAGTGGATGTGTTGCCTTTAAACATAGGAAACAAAACAAAATACTCAAAATCCCCCAATGACCACACACACACAGTCTCATTATTCCTAAAACAATTTTCAGGTATATTGGCAATGGATCTCCAAATGAATATATATTATCAGAAACAATAAGTGTTTATACAATATTCATATTTCTTTTTCATATTAATTTTTAAATAATTTAATTTTACTTATGATTATAATCATAAAGTCATATTGGATATTAATAAAATTGGAATTTTATTTTAAGTATTTATCATAGTCTTATAATTTTTTTGGAGACATTTTAGAATGTTGTCTTCAAATACCATGCTACTTAATTTTCAAAAAAAATATATATATATATAAATTTAAAATTTTATTACATGAACATTTTACATGAAATAGGTTACATGAACATTTTAAGCTCAAACATTTTAAGCTCAAAGTCAATTAATTGATAATTCAACTTAGTACATCATTACATAGACTACTTTAATTACTTTAACATGATTACTTTAACATAACACATTCTTACCTTTTACCGTTTGTAAAATGTATAGGGCCCTGCTTTGAATTATTCTAGAACTGTTTATTCTCCAAATTAGTTAAGTAAAACACTGGAGCATTTAATAACAAAACATCTATATATCTAACATATCTTCATTTTCTATTACAAGTGGGAAGACTCATCTCGAACTTAGTGGCTTAACAGGATCCACACGTACTTTGATACATTTGGGATGTAAGACTTCTGACAGACTTTATAGATCTAATTCACTCCATTGGAATGTCACTCACTCCTTAAGTCCTTCGAGGATGGCCTCCTGAGGCTTCTAGAGATAACTTTCTTTTCCTACTTCACTCATCTGCTTCCCTTATCGAGTGCCTTAGCCTTTAATCTTCCTGAAGTCCTTTTATGAGGACCTTTGTCATCATATTTACCTCTTAATTATGTCTATTTAAGATAATTGCTCCATGTCAAATATTCTGACTAAATGTCTCTTTAACTCCGTGAAACCCATCAATCCCAGGATAGAAATCTCCTCCTCTTAAATAATATTTGATAAACAAAATAAAAGCACACTTGAGTGTAAATTTCTAATAAGGAAGAAAAAAGAGAAACAATGGATCTAAAAGAACAGAAGGAGAAGCAAGAAAAGGGGTGTGAGGTGGAAAAGGACAGAAGGAGAAGGGATGGGAGAGCAGGAAGGAGGGGGAAGAAATGGAAAAACAGGAAATGGAATGGGAAAAGAAAGTAGGAGCCAGGAAAAATGGAAACCCCAACAAACATAAAAGACTCAAAAATAGATAAAATAAAGTATTCCTTCTGAAAATACAATACAAACAAAAATTATTATTTTTAGAAGAATAAATCATAATGTCAGCTATTAGAGAATAACTATCAAACAGAATTCTCTTCTAACATCTTTTCGCCTTTCTCTTTACTCTTAATAAATCTAGGTCTCATGTAAATGACCACAATGGAAACTGTGTGTTCCCATTTGTCATACTTTTAGGAAAGCTTCCTAGGGTGCCGTAGTATTCCATAGCCCAAATCCCTCTTGAGTTTTCTGACCTGAGAGACGAACCAAATTATATCACAGAGGAAAGGAATACAGGCCTGAATGCAGACACTACCATAAAATATAGCAAAAGTCTTCACATTTTTTATAAACTTAGATTATTTTCATTAAGTAGATATTGCATATAAAAATATTGGCAGATGTAAGTGAAGAAAATACTGAAACATAATTCAATAGTTAATGCTAGAAATAGTTTGCCCATAATTTGATATATCCAATAACAGATCTATAATATCTAATAACAGATCGACAAGATTTTGCCAAGACATAACAAGTTAGATTCTAAACATGAAGAGGAACCACAACACTCCTTGAAATTGCATATGATATGACAAAGATGACCAATTGACAGTAACATTACCTTGTGTGACTTTATCTTACCAACTATCTGTACAATAGAGAATATAACATTTGTTTTTCAATTTCTCATTACTTTTGTCTTTGGAATTATATCTAATACTTAATAACAACTTTAGCTATTTCTATTTCTTTTACATTTGTATCAGGACTAAAGCAGTATTTCTATGATAACCAGACAATATAGGAGAAGATAATAGTAGTGGATATAATCACATCCGCCAGAAACTCAAAGCCGAAATAAATTTAAAAACAATAGCATGCATTAGATTATACCTTTAAAGATGTGGATTATTTCATATTTCACCATAAACAATGCAGCACAATATCACTGCTATTACCATTAGTGAGAAATAAGTGCACATCAAGTGACCACCACTAATGCTTCTTATCAGAATGTCAGTTCAGAGGTCATAGAGGAGATCTGGGCACCACAGGTCTAATCCCATCTCAAAACTTGATTATATATCCTTGAAAACCAAAATCCTCTATCATTGTTCCTGCTTCTCACATTTCGTGCCACAGTTTACCTGTAACAAGGAGTTAGCATCAACCAAAACGGGTGATGATGGAGCTTGATGTGCGTCTCCCTCCAGGTGCAATCACGGGCTGGGTCAGGACAAAAGGACACATACCATTCTCTTCCCTCATAGGAGATATCTCTACACGTAAAGCTTCCCTGCCGCGGCGGCTGATCAACTACTGCTGACAGTGGGGTTTGCTTCTTAATAAGGTGGTAGCTATGCTTCTTGAGCAAATTTTCTACTTGGCATTTAGCCCAGAAATAAACACTATTTTGACCTACCAAATCAGGTGACCTTCCTCAAAATTCTGATTCAGCTCCACGTACTCATTTGCTTGCTTCATCAAGACTGTTCATTCACAAGATTTCAATGATTCCAAAAGGGGTGTCTTTAGTATTAATATGTGAACCTTTTAAAACGAGCCCCACGTTTTTCTCAATGACAAACAGAACTTCCACTTTCGCCCTTTAAATCTCACTTATCCACACTATTCCTAAACCTACATGCTTGTCAAGTCAAGTTTCCTCCTAATTAAGTCACTAATTCAATATCAACTTAATATTATGGTGGTATAACCGTGAATAAAACAATTCCTTCTGCAGGAAGTGAATAATTTAGGATGGAAAAGTGACAGGCATGTCTAATTATAAAACAGCCCATCAATCTCCCTTTAGACCTAAGAATCAGATTTAATGATGCACATGAAATGACCTCTGTTTGAGCACAGTGCTTAGAAAATGATGAGTTATATGGACTCCCACCCTAAGGTGTGGTCCAGAGGTGAGAGACGGCATTATAAATTGAAGGACAGAAGGGCCATAAGCGGTGTTTACTATGAGAATACTGGTACATGGGGTGAAGAATTGGACAAGTATTCTAACATTTAATGAATCATTTGTTATACTAAAGATCTCCACTTAATTATAATGAGAAAAGTGTGTGTATGTTGGGGAATGTCAGGAAGATAGCACACAAGGAAAAAGCAAGATCAAGTTTACACAAACTACTCTGATAGACCTATAGAGTAACAATGAAAATGGGCAAAAATCACAGTATAGTGAAAAGTACAGATTAACTTTGATAAATCTCAATCAAACTCAAATAACTGAATGTAACAGCAAAGCAATATAAGACTGCAAGGAATACAGTAGAAACCAGTATGGTATTGAATTAGGCAATGGTTGCTTTGGAATTTTACAGAAGCATAGCACAAAAAAAAGATAAGAGTTCCAAGTTGACTACATAATCATTAAAAGCCAGTAGAATGCCATTAAGAAGTCAATACTTGTATTTGAGAAAACATTAAACAAATATACTTATATAATTACATGTACTTATAATATAAGTGATTGATACCTAAAATATACAAGAAAATCCTGGCACTGTCTTGATAATTTTCACTCTGATTAAAAGTGAGGGACGGTACAGACATTTCTCTGAAGGTATACACCTGCTCAATTAATGCATGAAAACATGTCCAATGTCAGGAATCAGATAAATATTACAATCAAGTATTTCACTTTACATTCATTGACATGTCTGTTTTGCTGAAAATCAGAATAACAAATATTGTTGTGCTTGTGGATAAATCCATTTGTGTTTGTGCTCTGTAGAAATATATTTGTCTTATGGTGTAGCTTCTATAAAAAGTCACAAGCTCGTTACTCAAAACAAAACAAAACAGATCATAAAATACAAAAACTCTAGTTATTCATCCAAATTTAGAGAAAACAAAACCTCAAAGAAAGATTGTACATTCATATTCAAAGTGTTATAAGATAGAACCCAAGTATACAAGACAGATAAATCCATAGACAATTTAATAAAGAAACAATATTATCATATTAAAAATAAAAGAAGATCCTAAGTCATGGTATAATATGTAGGAGGAGAGGCTGGGGAGACAGCTCAGTGGGACCAAGATTTTAACACGCAAAAAAAAAAAAAAAAAAAAAAAAGGTGAGACTTGAGATCAAATTGCTTGAACTCAGTTAGAAAGCCAGGTATGTATGCATGCCTGTATCTGGAATGACAGCACTGGAGGGACAGACATAGGTAGATCTCCAGAGCTATTTGGACACTGAGCCTGGTCCAAATAGTGAGGTTTTTGTTAGGTTACAAAGATACAAAGATAGAAAAAATATTGAAAATCGTCAAACGATATAATGAAAATTTATAGGGGAAAAGAGGCTACAGAAAATAGTACAATGTAGTATTTAGAGTGGAGATGTCCTAATAAGGACATTTCCTGTAAGTTCTCAACAGTAGTGATCTAGAGAGAGACAGTAGTGGTCTAGAGAGAGACAATGTATGTCCTTCCTTCTCATTGCTGAATATGCATTTGGGTAAGTCTGAAGAACTGACCTTGGGAAGGTCACTAAAAAAAGTCCAATTTCTTATGTTTCTAGTCATCATAAAATTCATGAACAGTAAAAAATAGTTGATTATTTTGGTAAATATGATGGAAATTTGCCATAAGTAAGATTTAAATAAATAACCTTGCCCTTCTGGATTTATAGATCTCAAACCTGTTCAGCGTATCTCTCGACTCTTAAAATTTCTGAATTGAAAGAGAAATAATATTTAAGAACACTCTGGTTTTAACTACGAAAACATCTTGTTTCAAATTTTTATTTTAGCTAAGGAATTTGAAATTTAAAGATTTCTGGTAATGGTAATTTTTTAATGTCTTTTACTTCTTCATTTGAGGCTCTAAAGAAAGCTGGGCAATGTAGTTGCATATTTCACTTTGCTTGTTTTCATTGGGTAAGAGACACTGTGTGCATGCTTTAAGAAGAAAAGCCTTTCCTGTGTGGCTCTACTCCAAGTAAAGAGAGAAAATGGGCTGTCTGACCAGAGCACAGCCATGAACTAAGCAGATTCTTCTGCAAGAACTAAGAGTTTCTTATGGATAGTCTTTCACTTTCATTAACTTCTTTGCAAACCAAATGTTTCATTTATAACACACAGATTGCAAAAGAGAGTAAGAAACATCTCAGCCATAGTGGACACTGGAAAGGGTAACTACCAATCATGAAGAAACATAGCAGCTGTGCATCAGACTCCTTAAGAAGCAGTTGAAGCACGGTGCATTCAGTCTACATTATAAAACACATGGAATAAAATATATCCTTATACGTCTGATACAGAAAATATCTTATGTAGTTAGGAACATATGGAATATGTCTTGGAATATTCTATAAGATGATATCATTAAATCCTCACATGTCACAGATAATCAAAGGGACCATGATAATTTGTGGTTGTATGTTAATATCATTCACAGTAAAAGAGAAGGTCATAAATAGGTTCTTTTATGTGAAAATAGAAAAATATCTGCAGAATAATAGACATAGAAAGGGGAAATTCAGGTAATCAAATAGATTGTTCTGTGCAAGAAAATACAATGTGTTCTCTAAGGATATAAATGAAGACACACACAAAAGTAAAAGATGTATTTACAGGACACTACAGTGAATTTGGCTGATTGCCATTCAATGGAATATACATTTTAATGTGCTACATCTCATCTATAGGAAATGGAATGCAGACAGCAGTTATGTGGCTATCAGCTTGTAACACTGTAAACACATACAAGAGGCCTTTCAAAAACCCACTTCCAGCAAGCAGGCTCAATGGATAGTGCCATAAATTACCAAGCTTCACAATCTGAGTTTGTTCCCTGTATTCTACACAGTGGAAGAAAGAAAAAAAGAAACTTAATCAGGTTGTTCTCCAATCTCTTCAAATGCACTCATGTGCAAGGTTGTGTCCATTTGGGCTTACAAAACCAACTGATTAGAGATAGATAGATAGATAGATAGATAGATAGATAGATAGATAGATAGATAGATGATAGATAGATGATAGATAGATGATAGATAGATATAATATTCCTCTGTGATCTTATACTAACTTTTGTAAAATGCTTTAGTCCGTAGTTAGCATTGTGGTGCATATAAATATCACATATATTACATAGATATAATATGTATATTACATATTTCTGTACACATATGTATACATACACACAAATATATATATTTGCATTTCCAAAAACTATATTTTATAGGAATCAGTATTCTACATGCAGCTTCTTTAATAAAAATTCCTGGGATAAAACATAGAATCATGATAACATGCAACTCAAAAATACCTACCTAGATAGTGTAAAAGTTTTTAATTTTGTTTCATTTTTATTTCAGTTTCTATCCTTCATTCACTGTATCAATTTGTTAATTAAAATTGTTTTTATTGTTGTTGTTTTGTTTTTTGTTTTGTTTTGGTTTTGGTTTTTCGAGACAAGGTTTCTTTGTGTAGCCCTGGCTGTCCTGGAACTCACTTTGTAGACCAGGCTAGCCTCAAACTCAGAAATCTGCCTGCCTCTCCCTTCCAAGGGATGGGATTAAAGGTGTGCACTAAAATTGTTTTCTAAATGCATCTTTTGTGCCAAATGCTTAGAAAGCTAAGTCTCTCCCACAAAACTTACTTGGATAAAAAAAGTTAATAATGTAAAATCAATCATATATCAGACTTGTAACTGCTTTACTATCGTATAAAAAAACCTCCTAGTGTAACTTTTAAGGCTCTGGACTTTTGAAAATAGTGTTTTTCCTGAAAGTACATATATTATGACTCCAATCAAATTGTAATATAAATGTTAAATTGAATTATTCTAAATTCCAGATTTTTACCTGGAATTACTGGCTTTCATGAGTTGAAGTCTACATATTAGAAGATCTCCATATCTACTTTTTCTGACATGCTTTAAAACAGAGTATGCATTCTATTACGTCTATTTTCAAAAATATCTTCTGAGTGCAATGTTTATGTTTTCACTGTCTTTAATTATGTCTAACTTAAAATATATTCTTGACTTTAGGGATAGAAAAACAAACTATCTATTACAGTTCAGACATCATCACTTACTGGATAAATCTTTACTGGAATTTGTTAGATTTATTTTGTAATTTGTTGGAATACTTTTATTTCCCCATGTTTCATTTTTCTTCAATCAGATAGGAATATAGTATTTTATATTCTTTATAATTTTTAATTATAATTGTGTAATTTTGACACAATTTAGTTAGGAGAAATTGTGCATATTAAAATCATTATGCACAATCTACATTAATGCATATCTACATTAATAGTAGGCTAATATTTGTAGAAGATAAGTGTATGTTTTAAGAGAATAAATAAACCTAGATTGTTTCATGGCTGCAGGTATAATCTCATATTACATATATGATACATGTTTATGTAATATACTGGCTTAGAAAAATGTATACTTTTTATGTATATCATAACTCCTAAATACTAGGTATTAAGTTAAAGAATGTACTTAACTGAAATTAGTTAATTTCAGGGAAAAAGGTCTCACAATTAGTGTTTCTGTGCTTATGAAAAGAACATTTTGTTTTGGTTATATTTTTATATTTTCTTTTTAAATTTTTGTTGTACCTGGATGCATATGCTTTTAAAGTACATTAGCCACATCTTTCTGTGTTACATATGGACCAAACCTATTTTCTCACCACTTTTCTCTCATTGCTGATATTCAAAATTTGGTTCAATGAGCATGTTCAGGTGTTAGTACCATATATAACTTGCTAAATATTAATGTTTTAAATCAACTTTCTGTTTGATATGAATATAAGCCTTCTGATCCACTTTCCTTCATCTCAAAGCATGCACAAATCATAACAAAATAAAAATTCAGCTGATTGAAACAGCAATTTATAATATCCTGATGACACTCATAGACAACATATTACTTTTAATAAGACTTTTCTCTGTAGGAGTCATGATAAAGAACATACTTTTTGGGCAAACATCTATACTCTATGCCTTTAAAAATATTAAAGTGTGTGCGGTTGCTATGAACATACATAATTGTGAGTGTAAGGAATAAAAACGAGCCACAGTCACTAATGTACTGAACACAGCCAGACAGGGAATTTTTGTGAAATGGTTTTGTGTGTTTTTAGTGATTCAATTCTTTATAAGGTAGCCAATATTACTTGATTTGCTCTGAGCTCAGCAAATTATTCTAAATGCTTACTAGATGAATGAAAAGAAAGAAGATAGGAAAACAGAAGACGAAAGAGGGAAGCTCACAAAAGAAGGAAAACAGAAGACAGATCAGGGAAGTTCACTCTTTTCTTTCCTCTATGATGGGATTTCCTGGTAGAAGAAAGACCTGCATAGTATATAGGACTTATTCTAGTACTCCTTCTGTTTTTAGGATCACTTGTGAGTATCTGTTGCCTTTCAGCTCATGCTGTTGCATCAGAATATCATGTAGTAGGTAATTTGGTTTTTAAAAATATATCGGTTACATTCGGAGAGGAGGGAATGTCCAAGAACATTGCTCTGGTATCTGCCGAAGGTCTCCATGCTGTGCCATAATTTGACAGAAGAACAAGAACACACGTGTGACCCTAGAGAGAAAAATTGTCTGAATGTATCTCCCATATCTAAGTCCTGAAATAACAGCCTTATTTCATTTGTGAGCACAGAGCCTCCACGACCCGACTACCCTGTAATATTTCACCTCTTCATAACATTACAACAGCAATTGAATTCCAGTATGACTTTTGAATGGGACCTTCAAACTGTAACATAATCCAACCCAGAACAGTGCTTTCCAAATAAGTTGAATTGGTTTTGGTTAGAAGAAAGAAAATTAAAATGCACACAGGAGCAATAATTTCTATGAAAAATAAAAGCTTCAGGGAAATAAATTGAAAATGTTTTCTTCAGAGGTTTTAACAGAACTAACAACCTTCTGGTGTGATGAATTTTAAAAAGAAGATATGAAAAAAAATTCTGGGAAACTCTTTGTAGAATTCATAGGCAAAATGAGTTCAACAAAAGATACTGATACCAATGAAAGGAACTATAAAAAGTAACTAATCATTTATAAATCAATGACTAATATTCCAAAAGAAATATCTAGCAAGTTTTCAAAAATGCAGTAATAGAAAAATATAAATCACTATACATTAATATTACATATAGGTATAATAAGATATATTATATATATGCATACCTACATATACATATATATAATATGTATGTATATATGCCAAGAAACTTGCTGGTTGGGTGTAAATATCAATTCTGTTTTATCATCTTCATTACGTTAAAGCATCCTGAAAGCATCTTTCAGCAAGTTTTACTTTGAGGCCTTGTTGACATTAATGGTGAGTTTCCATATGTGTGCACCTGTTGTTGTTCATGAGCAAAATCTACCGGTTGTCGTTTCAGAAGTATATCATGCTTCAGTTTAACATGATAATTCTCAATTCATGACAGAAATCATCAATGTCATATAATTTTTAGACATTTCATTCAACCCCAGCATCTACTTTATAAGTAGGACACTTCTAAGTTGAGTAAAACAAAAATGTGAGAAAAATGTTTCCATGAAAAATTTAATAATCCTCTAGCTAGAGAAGCACAAGGACATGTACATTTTTTAAAGCCTACTGTAATCAATATCTGTTAAATGAATGCCTTGTACTCATCTTTCATATTAAATAAAACAAACATTTGAATATGTGGGGTTTATTTTAACTATGCACACTGACCTATTTATTATAAATAATCATATCTATGGCATTCTTCAGACTTTTATATTTTAGCATTGAAAACAATCAAAAGCACAAAAATTGTCTAATGTGTGGTTTTATTAAGTTAAGAATATCTATATGCTGAATCAAAATTTAGCTGCATGATATACTAGCACTAATCTTCTCACAGCAGACTATTGACAAGGGACTATATCCCTACGCATATCAATCATGTTTTACTTGTTCATAAATTATATTAAATACATATACATCAAGCAATCTACAACCCCTTGATCTATAATTGCCTGCAAGCAATGTTAGTGCAATGGTGGCACCTAGCTTGTGAGAATGACCACCAATGTCTGATTTGAATAAAAATCTACTACCTGAGTTGGAATTCAGACCTGATACCACTGGTGTGACAAAGAACCTGAGATAAGATAGAACTGGAGCTAGTGTAAAACCAAATACTAGTATTCTAAAACAAACAAACATTTAAATTAATAAACACCAACACAACCAGCAACAAAAACAGAAGGAAACACAGTATAGCTACAAAATAATTCCTAATGATGTGATATATTCTGTAATACCTTAGATTAATGCCTACCTCAGCCATTATTAGAGGAGCTTCCTCCTGCAGCAGATGGGATCAAATACATGCACACAGACATTATGCAAAGTGTGAGAAACCTTAAAACACCCCTTCTTCAATGGGCTGTTTCCATCAAATCCTTCACCTTGGGGTTCAATGAGACAGAATAGAATGGGTTAAGTACAAGACCCAGAGGAGATGCAGGATACCAAGGAGCAAGTCCCTATAAATTAATAGGATTGATTCTCATCTGAACTTGTAGGCACTGAGGGAGCATACACAGGGTCTGCATAAACCTGTACTAGATGGAGTCCTAGAGCTGAAAGAGGTAGACACATTCCTCTACTCCTAACACAGGACTTATTGCCAATAAAGGGCCATTTGCAAATGAACATTTAGTTTTCCCCCAGGGAGTCTCACTGAGACAACAAACTACTCCTGAGGAAAGGCCATATGCCCAGCAGTAGACGGCCAACAAAAAATGAACTCAAAAGAATAACTGGAGGTTCTTTGTCTCAGAATATTAGATTGGGGCCTTATTTTTTTCCGATGTTTATGTTTCTTAGTGTCCATATTACAGCTCTAGTTTAGTGTTTCTATGGAATTTCTGAGTGTGTGAATGAGTGGGTCTGTGTTCTCTATCTGGTCTTGTGCCTTTTCGGCCGTTCTTTCCTTCTGTTTGTTTTATTCTATTCCAATGTCTTTATATTTTAACCATTACCTACCATATCATACCATGTCATATCATACATATCATAATATTCAATCCCTGTTGTTTTTTAAAGAAAGACAGAAATGTATCCAAATGGGAGGTGAGGTAATTAGCAACTGGGAGAAGAGAGAGGAGAGAAGTAATCAGAATATATTACATGAAAATATAGTTTCAATTAAAGAAAACACAATCTAAACAAAGGAAGAAGATGTTAGCATCTTTTTTGCCATCCCTTGAGTCATATATTTCACACACACACACACACACACACACACACAAGGCCCTGTATTGCCTTATCTTATAGCATTCACAAAGAACACTTTCTCAAGAATATGACTAATTAATATTATAGCTTATACATTTTCTTAACATACACTGTTGGTCATTGAAGGAGTAAAAGAATTGCTAAATTTATGCCTCTTCTTTTTTCAAGTCATGTACATATTACACTATGTGCAAGTCATGCTAAGTATTCACATTAGATTACTACCTATGTATTGTTAGTGAAAACTTAACTCATTTATAAAACATTTGAAACATGTGCCTGTCATAATCTAAAATCATGTGGCTCAAGGTCGACAAGATTTAACTTTTCATTCCTCTCATATGTAAGTACACAAAATGGAAGTTTGTCACATCAGCTTACAAATTGCTAAAATTTATTAGTCTTCCCTACTAGCAATTAGTTCACATGAGTAAATTTGTATAAAAATACTCATAGAACCTCCAAAAAGTCTTAAGAATAGGAAAAAATAAGATACCTTATCAAAACATTATATATTATCTTATGACAAAGAATAATAAGCTGCCTTTTTTCAGGCTTCTGTTTGTAAAACTAAAAGCACTTCTGATTTAAGTTCCATTTTAAATAAAATTAATAAGCACAGAATCTATTTTATTCAGAATAGAATCTCATAATTATATTTTACAAGAGTTATACATTTGAATGTATCTTATTTAAGTTACCATTAAAAGGCACATTTTAATATACATTATCACTTGCTCATTTGAACATATTTTCCACCAAAACTTATACCAATGAAGAGAAAATTAAAAATATGTAGCAGTACATGACATAAGCTAAGTTGTGTATAGCATCTAAGAATAGATTTGCCAATTTTATATCAGGCAAATTTGTGTGTATGCTAATGTATGTACATGTATTTATGTATGCATATATATTTTTGTATGTGTATATACACATATACATATATGTATATTCAATCATTTTACTGGTTAGGTTTTTCTCAACTTGACACAAGATAGGGCTATATGTATGTTGAAACCTAACCTAAGAAAATGCCTCACCCTATTGGAGCATACAAAAGCCTGTAAAGCAGAAATTTCTTGTCTAATGATGGAGGTGGAGAATACAGCCCACTGTAGGCAGTACCATCCTTGGCCCAATCACCCTGGTTTGAACAAGGCAGCATATTGCATGAGCCAAGAAGTAACTCAATAAGCAGCCTTCCTCTCTGACCTCTGCTTCAGTTCTTGCCTGATTTTCCTTCATGATGGATAGGTTGTAAGCTGTAAAAAGAAATACTATTTTTCCTCTTGCTTTTGGTTCTCTTTATCACAGCAGTAGAAAGCAAACTAAGACAACTTCCAATTTACTGGTTTATAAAACAAATTAACTTCAAAGTAAATTTGCTTTAATTTTTGGAAAAAAATGATGAATCATAAACATAGTTCAGTTTTGATTGTTTTTGTAGTAAAATTGAGGGAAATTCAGTTAAAGTATTCCTTGTAATGGACCATAATTTATACTACTTACATATGTGTATTTAGTTAAAAAATCCTTTTAATTATTGTTTCGTACACATTTTCAAAATTTCTCATCACCACAATTTTTTTGTGTGTGTTTTCTAACCAAAGTTGCAAATGTAATGAACAAATAGATGAGTCTTTGTCTTTGGTGCTTCATTTCCTAGTAATCAGCAGGATTGTTCCATCCAGTTTCATGTACAAGGTGTTACTCTATAAATTTTTTGTCGGGTGCTAAATTTGATCTTCTGGCATTGTTCTTACCATTCTTTTCACAGTCTACAATTATTTGAATTGTTACAATTAAAATTTTAACCTTGAATTATCTTCATCTAAGAGAGCTCAACATCAGAGTAGCACTTTTCTGAAGCACAATTTCATAAATAAGTCAACAGAGTTAACAGAACGAATTGGTAGTCAGGGTTGTAGGTTCCTAGAGGAGTGAACTTCAAGTTGTAATCAAGACCATAAAAGTACAATATTCACTTGCTACTTCAGTTTGACTGTGTGTCAGAAGTTCCAGTGACTTTCACAAATATAACAAATAGAATAGTTCAAATATTTAAAAGAAACAGAGCTCAGTCATATCAGCAACTTATAGAATGATACTATATATAATATAGCATTTCATGAAATTAAATATTGTCACCATATACAAAGATATACACTTACTGTAAAATATCTTGATTTCTGTACACAAATATACACAGAATTATCATATTCTGTGTGTTTTAAATGTCAAGTTCTATCTAGATCACTCATTGGAAAAAACATTGTGAGCAAATAGATGTAGTAGTATATGAAGAGTATGAAAGAAATAACTTAAAAGCAAATGAGTTAAAAATTCATGAATTACAAATATCATAGACATGGGCATTATAACAATATACTATAAAATATTCTTGGTCTAATAACAACAAATAAATAAGTCATGAATAATTCATGGGCAGAAATTTATGTAATAATATTTTATATACATTGGAGTACACAAAACCTGAGAAAATACTAGACTCCAAACCTACAATAGTAAATGAATTCTTAAATTTTATCATTTCAGTTATAAAACATTAGCATGCTCAATAGAAAAACTCAGAAATCATATATGTATATGCACTCTGATTTAATAGGTACTTGATGAAAGAAATTACACTTATTTATGGAATTCATCTTTCCTTCATGGGACCCATGCAGGCAATGCAATAGGCTCTGGTTCAGATAAAAGGTCAGATATTGGGCTTTAAATTCAGAATGACTTCTAGAGGAAAAGAATAGCAGTAACCTGATTTCTTTGTGAAAATTTCCTCCAGATGGAATTTAATCTTGCACATCCCATATTTCAGTATAAAATTTATACCAGTGCTAAAATTTTACAATACAGTAGAACTAAGTATTTAAAATATTTAATGCAAATATTACATTCTGATCATTAACTACCTGATAGGTATTAAATGTTTAATTTTTTAAAGCTAACTTAAGGTACATTATTTTAAAATTATCGTTGTTTTATCATATCTACACTCTGAATATCTTAACTGCAGTTCATCTGCATCAGACATTTCCTGTTTCATAGAAATGTTTTCAAATTTGAAATAACACATTGGTTCGTTGAATTTTAACATGTTGTAACATTTTTAAATAGATATCTAACAATAAAATATTTGAATGTAATATGTATGCATTATTAAGCAAAATATTAAATTTGTGAATCTATTTACATAATTATATTTCAAGATAAAGTTGCCTTACAAAAGTATTGAGATGATTTTATGATTCAATATACTATGGCATTTTCCACAATTTCTCAATGCTATCTTTTCTTTTATTGTCAAAACAGAAATTATACCTTCAGCTACTATGTGGGTAACTATGTATATCAATTCCTTCCCCCTGAAAAAGAAAGCCAAAAGAAGTCAACAACTCAATATTGCTCATGGACCCACTTGCTAAATAAAGTACATGTATTTGACAGAAGATTAAATAATTTTCTCTTTTAAGATGTTTACTGCACACTAAACACAAATTGTTGATTTTGTAATTTATGAAATTCATTTCTGAGACAAGCTGATTGTATTTCAGAATATATGTAATTCAGTTCTATAAACAAGTACAGGACTTATATATTAATCAAGTTGTATTTTTATTTCAAATAACAGAATTTTGTTTTTATAACAGAAATAAAAATAAAACTGTACAATGAATAAGAATAGGAAATTAATTTGATATTAAGAAAAGAGAAGAGATACTATAAAAAAAATCCTTCCTAAATATCAAAATCTAACTTTCATTTTGCTAATTTTGGAAACTGCTTGACTTTTGTTCATTAAATGTAATATATTTCTTATGTTTCTCTTGTGATTTCTACTGAAATATTTTGGTGATATTAGTGATAATGACTATTTTGTGAAATGAAGTTACGTTGTATAGAAATTTCCACAACACTGTATTTTGTACACATAAAAATGCAACACCAACCTGTTTCAGTGTGTTAATGTTTTTTGTATAACTGACGCTTTTAGGCATTGGCAAAGGTTTCTGACCATGAATGAAGCAGGTCAATGAAACAAAGACTTTAAATTTGGCTTCCCAACATTCTTTATAATGGTGAAAAGAGGTGACCGGGTTTTGAAACATAGTAACCTTAGTCTCTTTCTTAAGCATGAGAGGATGTTGCAGGAAACTGTGATTCAGACTCAACTCATACATTCCCAAAAACTTTTAAATGATGACAGTGAACAACTACTTCATCATTCAACTGCTCCTGAATGTCAAAATTAAGAAAGTTTGCATGGAAAAAGGATAACAAAACAATGCATATTTTTTCTTAAAATAGCTCAATGACAAATAGTGTTGTTTATAATTCACCATGAAATCCACACACTACTATTCAATAAAGTGTTCTGTTTTCTGTTGTTTAACCAAGCATGTAAGTTACATGTAAATAATTATTTCATTTTCTTCAAATATGAAGGTAGCTGAAATTCTCTCCAAAGTTACATGAATGATGACTGACCTATGTAAAATAATTGGAAAATTATAACAGTATATATTCTCCAAAATACTCTTTCCTGTTGTCCTTGAGCATTGTGACAAAAAGCAATATTTTAAAATATTAACATTCCTCACTGAAATATGCATGCAGTCAGTCCCAGAGAAAATAAAAATGTGTCCCTGTATAACAACTGCCCTGAGGAATGTGCTATTCCTTCTGGATTGCTTTCTCTAGAGGTAACATTCTCATTAAAAAGATGAACTGATTTTATCATAGCCGGGGGCAATACACACTGTCCAGAAAGGATTTCTAAATAGATAAACACCTCACCAGGCTCAAAACACCAGGGGCACAATATGCTGACAATGCCAAAAATTTCTCTTGCTTCACCAGCTTCTCTGCTGCAGCATGCTCCTAACATTAAGATAATAATAACATAATGGCAGAACAGAAATTACATTAACAAACAAAAGAAAATAGTCATAAGACTAGAATAATTTTGTGTCTGTGTACCTTAATTTTATTTCCATTTCCTTTACTTTTATCAAGTGGATAGAAATAATGGCAAATATAAAATATTTCTTAAGTTACAATCTCTTTAAAATTCACTAATATTGTCTCCAGTATTATATCTAAATTATCTTTACTCTGTCAACCTGTGTGTTGGTCTCTATGTGTGTCTCTCTATGTCTCTGTCTCTCTCTGTGTGTATTGGGCAGTACATGGGGAGGTGTTGAGGATTAAACCCAGGACTTCAATTTTTCTAGAAGAAAACAGGTCAACAAACAACCTCAATTCTAACTTAATATTATTAACAATTTATCTATCCCTGAAATTGGCTTTGAGGTGGGTAACTCAGGAAGTATTTGATGCTCAATGAATCCAACTGTTCTGCAGATTATCTGTCAGGGAGCATCTGGTTACTATTTGAATGCCAGGTAAGTGTGAGGCACAGGAAGATGATCCAGTGATAGATACACCCAACTCAAGTAAAACACTTTCCTCTACTGTCTATTTTAATAATATATACTAATTGTATCACTAATATATCCTATATAGTTAGATGATTCTGGATCATTTAACCAGAAGGAAAAGTTAAGCTCTACATAACAATCAGTGAATTCTTATGTAATAACACCACAATTTTTCTATAAGATAGTACTAGTTAATATCCACTAATACTCTTTTTATTAATAAGTTAGCTTGTAACAACTTTAGAATCTTCTATGACATTATTTTGTAGTGCATGATTCCTTAATAAATTAGGTAATAGTTTATTACACCTGCAATACATTTGTCACAGTTACTACTCAAAATTCTAGTTATTAAAGCCCTCTGTAGAATTCTGTAGAGATTCTGAAGGCAATTGAGAAATATATGAGTTTGTTATTGAAATGAAATAAAACCAGCTAGAGTATTTAAAACAGTGAGGTCTTTTACCAGTATTCTGATAATGCAATTTTTTAAAAGGAAAAACTTGTAATACGGCCCTACAGATTAATAGTCATTATACGAGAGTAATCATTTACCTCTGAATATTAAAATAGGAAATATTGTATAACATATTTATTCCATCTTTGACTTAATTCTACAAAAAATGCACGAGTTTTTTTTCATTTCGTATGTTCATTATTATTTGAATCAAATTCATAATAATAGAAGTCACCTGAAATACATTTTCTAAATGTTTTAAATCCAAAATAGTAAGACTATGTATGAAGAACCAATCAACATCTACTTTAAATGCACACCCATTTTTAAAAGAAATAATAAAAATGTACATTTAAATTATGCTAAAAGTTCAAAATGACATTTTAGTGGGCAGGTTTATATTTAAAACTAAAAAAAGTGCACTGAAAAAATCTTTTTCAAGTAAGCTACCATTTTAAACTAACTAGAAATGGACACTTAATTGAAAATGCATATTGAAGTAACTTTTAAAACAAATATCCATACATACTGCAGTATTTGAAGATAGTTTCATCCACAAATATTATCATGCCATATGTAGAGGAATCACTCCAGGAACAATGAGGATCAATTATTATGTCACAAAATTAGGATCACAGCTGACACATACCCAGTAGGAAAAACTTTTAAAAGCTGTGTTTATTTTAGTTTTCCTAACTGATTTGATTATTTTCCTTTTTAAAAAATGAAATTAGTTAGTGTTTTTTACCAAAGTTGCAAAAGGCACACCAGTGGGAAAAAATTCTGAATTGCAGAATCATTAACCACATTTTAGTCATTGGTTATTGTGTGGGTTGACATAACATTAAAGAATTGTAAATACAATGTCATTATTTGTGGCACAAGTTATTTCACATTCAAAAAAGTGAGCAATTATTATCATATGAATCAAGTTGATAGTAAAAAGAAATATCACATTCAGAATAATTTAAATAATAACTATATTTTTGCTAGAAAAAATATTAAAGGTAATTTTTTAAAATATTGTACATATTGTGCTAATTTTATATTCTTAGAGTAAAACTTTAGAAACAACAAGGATACATGAAGAACTTGCGTGTTTCATCATATTATTTGATATTTTTGGAGGTTTACAACCAATTCATAGCAAGTTTTCAGCAAAAAAAGCTGCTACTTACTCAAAATTTATTTCCTGCACTATTATTATATTCAAATACATTGACGTCATTCTTGGCACTTCTGAATCATATTTTTAATTGCACACTCATTATAAAAAATCAGATTTACCTAGTTATCTCAAAGATATTCTTATTTCAACTGATATTTTTGTAGTTGTTTTGGTTTGGTTTTTTGTTTTCTGTTGGGCTGGCCTTTAGTACTCTCTTCAAGTAATCAGAACTTAAGTATTTTGCAAGAAGCAAACAGTATATGCTGTAATAATTATTTTCTATGGAAAGAAAAATAGACTCCAAATAACTGCTGCAGCTTTTCTTAGGATAATGTGAGCATGTGATAGACCATCTATGTAACAAAATAACCTAACTTATGCTTCATCTTTGGGAGACTCCAAGTAATTTTTAATAGGTAACCTTGACACTCATGTATTTCCAGCATAGTATCAGTATTTTAGCATAAAGCTATCCTCATTTTTCTTACATTTAACTTGGACGTCATTAGGTTATAAGCCTAATAATTTGGCCATTTCATATATACAGTCAACATACTCTGACAAGCCATAGAGCAAGATTTTCAAACCCAGGACTTTGCCACATATATTCTGTATCACAGGGACAGATTTTATTTAAACATGTTTGAAATCCAAATACTCTTATAGCTTAACTCTTATAGCTTATAACATAATGTAATATCATGTTAAATTGCTAGGTTAAGACTCTATGGAAGCTACTTCACTATTCCAAAAGATGAGTAAATCCACTTCCTGTTTGTGTAAAAAGAAAAAACAAAGTAACCCCAATTTAATTGTTTAGCAATATGTTCCTCAGATACCATATTGTTTTGATCAGCAAATTTTATACATAGGAGCAGTCATTTTTTTTCTCATTGTATCTTTTGCCTCTTTATCTTTTTGAAGGTCTGAAACCAAGGGTAGAAAATCCCAGATTTTTATTAACTTGGCTTATAGGTCTGCCATTACATGAATTACTGTTTATTAAAGTACAAAGGAGTATATGATAAAGCACAGTGGTGGCTACACATTAAATCAAGTGTGTCATTTAAAGGCATTGACACATCCTTTACTTGATAAAGATCATCAGTAAGTGACAAGCCTCTAACAACAATTTAAAACCCACATCCTCTGTCTCACACTGTCTTGCCAGCTTAGTATTTAATCAGCATGGTGTGGAGTAACTTTTATTTTCAGTGAACACAAGGAGGTTGAATTAATATGACTGAAATTAATTAGTTAATTAGAGAGCTATACCAATTTCTTTGGTTAAAAATGGGAGGCAGAGAATGACTCTCATTACAAGAATTAAAAACAACAATGATACTTTTTCCTTATGTCTATCTAGCCTTGGTTACAGAGCTGGCAAAAGATACAATGAGACAAAATGACTCATCCTATGTGTAAAACTTGCTGATCAAAACAATATGGTATCTGAGGAACATATTGCTAATCAATTAAATTGGGGTTAATGCTATCTTTTGAATTTTATTAAAATGCACAGTTACTGCACTGCAAACCGGCAGCAAATTTGGTGTCCACTTCCAATAGTAAGCTTTGTCTTCAATGAAATATCCAAAATAGTCTCTTAACGTATATAAGTTGAGAACACTAGAAATTGGCATTAATAGTGAAAACTATTTAAAAGCAAAAGTTAAAAATATCCATTTTCTAAACCACTAACTCTTGTCTACAGATGC
Source organism: Grammomys surdaster (assembly GCF_004785775.1). Lineage (NCBI taxonomy): Eukaryota > Metazoa > Chordata > Mammalia > Rodentia > Muridae > Grammomys > Grammomys surdaster. Next base: position 9,916,751 of record NW_021604567.1, on the reverse strand, counting down.
ATAATAATAGATGTGCTTTGATAATGATTTATTGCAATAAATCCAAATTGAGCTGAAGTAACTTGATATGTTAAGATATTTCTAACAGTGAACCAAATGCCAATACTTCGTTGAAAGCATTCTGAGTCCCGTGAACCTCCAGTGAGGTTCCACCGGTCCCTGGCTCCACTTATGAACGTTTGAAATTAAAAATATCCATCAAGTACTGGTTCAAAACGTTCAGTCTTATAAATACATCTAATTATCCAAATACCTGTAGCTTCACACTAGAAATATACAATATTTGTTTATGTTTAATGATTACTACCCACCTAAAAATCATGAGAAATTTTATTTTAACATATTTTCAAGATTATGCTTCATATAGTAAATAGCATCCTGATATTTAGTAGAATTATGTCTGACATACTTTGCTATATGCAGTGTATTGATATTTTTATTCTCTCAGAATTGTAGAAAGTCAAATGACAACATTTACATTACATCGATTCTCTGTTAAATATCTGTATTTTGATCTTCAACAGCATTTTATAAGAAATAACCTATTCCACTCTGAATTCTTAAATTAAGATTTACTGTCCTTAGAAATGTATATAAAAGTATTCACTTTAATATCAGTATAGTTACCGTTAGATATATTTGATCTGTGACTTTTGAGCCAAATGGTCTGATGCAAACAAAAGAAGAAGAAAAAGCATTAGCCTCTTGTTTCAAGCGTACATATTACACCACACCCCTTTCTTTCCAATCTAACATTCTTCAAAGCACAAAACGTAAATGTTTAATTTCAAATTCCAAAGGAGCAGTACAGGAAAATTGAATATGCAATGATTCATATCCCATCTGCTGTTTCATGTCATACATGATGACATACACTCATGGACATATCATACGGACAATGCACTTGGAGGAAGACATTAGAAATCATTTAAAATCATGGGAAGATGAATTTGTTCAAGAGAATATAAATAAATGTAAGATTTTGGATGTTCAAATTAAATTACTTTAGGCACATAACTATCCAGCCTCTTCAGTGCTACTGTCATGTTTTTGCATTGCAAAATGCTGGAGATCCTTACATTCTTCTTGAACTAAATGTAAATACTTAATTGGATTAACAGTTTAGTTAACACATTTATAACATTTTTCCCTTAAAAATTCAAGTAATTAAATATGTCTGGATTACAGTATTTAAAGGAGCTCTTTCACTATATCCAGCTTGGTTTCAATACATTAAAATTTTATTTTTAAAAAAATATAGTTGCAACAAACAACTTTTTCACACCAGCAAATATTTTAACTTCGACTTATCTAAAAAGTACAAGAACATGCTTCAAACTGAATTCAAAGTCTATTTGGGTTCTGCTTTATTTTCGGTAATATGTAGTCCTGTGATTTGGGAAACAAGACACTGGGCTCTTTACACTAAATGGTTAGTTTTGGCATTTCAGACAAGGACTAAATAAGTTTCACTCAATCCCTTTCTCTACTGGACAATGACAACGACTATAAAAAGACATAAATATATAAATAAAATAAGAAAGGAAACAAAGAAGGTGAAGTTGTAAGGAGAAGGAAAATCATAACAGGTTAAGGAAAGAAAATCACATGTAAATAACATGTAATAATTTGAGTTGCTTGCCAAAAATACAACTGAATATCAAGAATACCATCAATGGATAAGGTGAAAATCTTAGATCACTGTTTCCATGTATGTGTATATTTTTTCTATCTCCAAGTATGACTTTTTCTGTTTCGGGTAAAGAAAAAATTAAATGGGAAACAGAAAAGATATATGTAGGATGGTTATGATGACCCATTTTACATGTGCGAAGTTTTGTTTCACACATTGATGCTAATATTTAAATGAAAATACATATAAATAATTCAATGAGTGACTTTTCTATCAGTATGAAAATTATGGGAAAGACTTCTCTAAGATCACTACAGTTGTTCCATTATAAGCAGAAAAAATAAAAATAATATTTATATAAACCTGAAAGTATATTTACATTAGATTATGCAACATATTTAAAAGGATAATCACAACAAGTAAGCTTAACCTGAATCCAGGTTTTGACTTGGTGACTGAAGCAATGCATGCTGGTCTCCAAAAATTAATGGGGAGTATTTGCAGAGCCCCAGAACTCAATCACATACCACTGCACACTTAATTTGATAAATTATCAGGATAAAGATTAAACATAGAAAACAAAATATGCAAATGTACACATTTAAGCTTCTACTGTGCATGGTAATATATTGTTTGAAGCATATATAAGGAGAAAGATAATTGTCATGTATTCGTTGCAATGTGATTCTGAAGAATATTTATTTTCCAATTTAGAAAATTGAAGGTGAATCTATCTTAACCTCTTAATGGGGAAATGTTAAAAGATTTTAAAGTAACCTTTGTTAACAATCCACATAATTTTCAATTTTCCTGTTTTAAAAAATATAGTATTCTAAAAACTTTAGGTTGTATTATAGAAAAAAGAAAACAAAAGGAATTATTAAAGGAGATCACAGGAATTAGTGCTGACTTTTTTTAAAAAGTTAATTGAAAATATGTTAATAAATTTTCTTTGGAAATTGTATTGTTCAGCCATAGGCCTTGATGTTGATTATTTATGACTTTAAGATAAAAAGACTTGTTATATGGAGGCTTCTAAATGGCATCATCATTTTTAATTTATGAAATACTCTCATATTTGAATGTAAAGTAGTGTGAAAGTGACAGCACTTTCAAAGAAAAAGACAACACACTCTGCAAAAAGTATTATCAGTCACACCAATGTGACATGCAGTTGTTTTTGTTTGCAATTCTTGAATCTAAAATAGAGGAGGTAGATGAAGAATCTGAGATAAGGTTTTATTTCCATGACAATACTGTGGTACTACTAAGCTTATTCTTTTTCTCCTTCGGGAACAAACTTGGGAGAGCCAATGAGGAGAGAGAATAGTTCCCTGCTCTTAGTGAAAGTAGCTTTAGAGTTACTTCATTTTTTATAATTCTTCAGGAAAACTGTGTCTACCATTTCAATCTGAATTGAAGTTGTTACTGTCAATCTACTCATGGGTGAATGCTGCCTCTTTGTGGCACAATGCCATGGCAATTGTTCCTTGAACAGGAAGTTCATAGACAGTCCTTGATATTGCCCACATTCTAGGTGAGACAGTGCAGAGAAACAGCAGCAGTCGTAATGAAGTGCTGCTTGCTTTTTGAGTTTCAGATTGAGTCTAACATTTCCTCTCATTAAACGCTCATTTAAATTCACTGGAAAGCCTTTTTCAGAGGTGCACAGATTATACCCACAAACATCTCAAATGAATATGACATCCATCATCTTTAGATAAGGTATCCTCCTAAACTGATGAACAATTTCACACAAGTTAAGATATGAAAGTCCTCAGGCTGTATTTACAGCTTGGATAGGGCAAATATAAAACCGTGTAAGAAGAATAAAAATTAACATATTACTTACCATGATCCATGCAAGTACTAGAACCACACTCCAGTGAGAAAATATACAATTAAAATGTCATTAATAAACATATTCAGTGACATTCAGAAAATAATCCTAATTTTTTGGGCCAACAAAGGAGTAAATTTTTTTGTACCTGTATGCATTAGCAAACCATACATTGAAATTTTTATAATTAGGGATAACTTATTCTTACTAGGATGAAAATAGCTACTAGCTCCTAAATTATGAATAAGGGTGGTTCCACCATCTCAAGGAATCATTACTTAAGTCCCTCAAAGTTGACGTAGTTATCAAGTGTTTATTCAGAAACTATTTAAAAAATTACATGTGCTGGGATACATATGAGACTGTAACAATAGTAGTTCTGTCTTACAGAGATCCTGTTTGTCATTAGCATCTGCCCAGAGGGATAAAGACATCATACAGAGACTTGTACAGCCCATCATTTGGTCTTCTGAAGTGCAAGTGCACGTGGATCTGTACAAATGCAACAGGGTTTGGTTACACAATCAAAAAAATCGGCTACAATAGTAGTCAAATCAATACATCATTTTGGTTCACTAATAAAAATACTTTTCCGACTTCTCTGATACAACCAAAAAGTTCTACACATGTCTCAGTCGAACAAACCAATTCTTTGCCCCATCTTTTTCCTTTTGTATAGTGGGATACAATCAGCTTCATATTTTAGTTTTCTTTTTTGTTTTTAATTGCAGGTCCCATTGGATGGGTTTTATGTTCTTTTAAGGACTTTCGCCATTAAGTGCTCCCTGTCTTTAAATATTTAATAGGCCATTCTGATATCACTCTAGTTTTGGATATGCAGCTCCTAATACAGTGCAACAACGCCTCTGTGAAAAATCATAGGCTAAATAGTGAAGGAGAGAGGAATGCTAAATGTGCATATAAAAATAGGTGCTACAATAAAATATTTGTATATTTCATCAATAAGTTATTTTGACTAATCAATTATGGATCATATAGCTCTGTAATTTTAATGATTTGTCCACATCTATAGTGAGCCTTTCTGGATCACAAGATTTTTTTTTTTAATTCAAACGTCCAGAATGCATACAAACACATCCTTTAAAAACAAAGGAAAGGATTGAGGGGGAAGGTGGGAGGGGTGGGAGGAGAAGTGAGAGAGAACAAACTTCCTATTAACGTTGGGGTGTGCTAACCTCTCAACCAATGCCAAGGCTCTAAGGAGAAGAAGAGTGTGAGAGAGGAGCCAAAGGATGAGTAGAAACTAAGCTGCTTCCACCCGCACCCTTCTTAGAACTTCAGAGCTCTGCCAAAGGGACCACAACCTGCTTACAGTCACTCTTGATGCAAATCGCCCTCCAGAAAGCCCTTCTGTCTTCCCCCACAGAAAAGAAGAGAAAGTGGTGTGCCTAGTTTACACAAATGATTCCCGCGTGTAAAATTAAGAGGAAATTGCACACCCTTCCATTTAGCTTCCGCCGAAGCTGAGAATCCCGTGCCAAGGCACTTCGCCCTAAATGTCGAAACGACACAATTAATCAAATGTGTTCACCGAGTGTGTCTGCTTGCTCGCTTGTTCTAAACGCAAAAGCCCCAAATCGAATGTCTTTGTTTTTTTTAGAACTGACTAAATGTGGTCTGTTTTTCCAGCACTTCGAGGTAGTCCGGCTCAACATTGAGTTTTGCTTTTAACTCCAGGTACTCGTTCCGGTTCGGTTCTACAAAGACAGCACCCGGAGGGCTGTAGAGCACCGGTTCCCGCAGCCTGCTCTCCCCTGCACCCGGGTGCAAATACTGATGGGGACGTCGCAGGTCATAGTTTGGGGAGAAAGTGTAAGCAGCCGGGCTGCATGGGAACTTAGGGTATTCCGGGAGGCTGCTGCCTGCAGGGGTGGTGGGGCAGTGTTTGTCTGGCTCTAAAATGCCCCTGTAAAAGCGATCAGCGTCCTGCACTGGCGACAGTAGGTCCTCTCGGGGCTCGATGGTGCTGACGCTGTAGGCGGGGCTCCTCAAGTGGTGGCTTTCCCGCCTCTCCTCCTCCCCAGGCTGCAGCTGCAGCTGCGGAGGGGGCTGCTGCTGAGGCTGTTGCGGCGGCGGCGGCGGCTGCTGCTGCTGCTGCAGGTGGTGGTTGCTGCTGTAAGTGACCTTGAGCTCGTGCAGGTCTTTGTAATCCTCCACGGAATTGCCTTCTCGAGACCGGTAGATGGGGTTTTTGCACATGTGGCCCAGAGGATGAGGGATGTATTCATACACGTGGCCCGCGGGAGTCTTCACCTTGGGCAGAGCAGGCCCGCGATGGTGCACGTGTGCGTGTGGGTGGCCACCCCCGCCGCCGCCTCCACCCCCATACACGCTGTACTGCATGTTGAAAGAGCTCACGTCGGAGTTGTTGGTACTGGTGTGGTCGCTCTGGTTCTTTTTCCTCCGTTTCATGACCAGCACGAAAAGGCCTGCTGCCACAAAGACGGACATGATGAAAACCAGCAGCAGACTGAGAATCAACACGGATAAGGGCACAGAAGAAGCCCCGGTACCAGCACCTAAGCCTGCGGGGGTCCCAGTGCTATTCAACCTCACAGCTGGTGTCGCTGCGTTGGTCCTGGATGGTACCTGGATGGAAGAGGGCGTGGGCGTGGAAACCACCACATCAGAGTAGTCTGGACATAGCAGTTCTGACTTGATGGAGCGCATGTAGGTCTCTGCGAATTTCTTAGGCGCCTTGCAGATCACTTCGTCCACTAACACGCCTACTTTGAGCTGCTCAATCCACAGCTTCATGCCCACCACATCGCAGGTACAATCCCAAGGGTTGTCGTGTAGATCTATTTGAATGAGGGAAGTCAGCTGATCCAAAACTCCACTCACTGGCAAAGACGTGAAGCTGTTACTCCTCAGGTTCAGCCTGAGAAGTGTCAGACCAGAGAAGACACCTGAAGGCATGGCCTGCAGTTGGTTGTTATTCAAGAATAGCAGCTGGAGGTTTGGGACTGGATCAAAAGTCCCAGACTGGATCTCACGGATGAGATTGTACTGGAGGAAGAGATACTGAAGGCTCTGCAGGCCATAGAATAACTCTGGGCTCAACCTCTCAATCCTGTTGCCATTCAGATAGAGGCGTCTCAGGTTGCCTAGATCCCCAAAGGCCCGGTCCTGGATCATGGAGATGCGGTTGTTACCCAGGTGCAGGAGGTCTAGCCCGGTGGCTTCCAGGAAGTCTGTTCTGCGCACAACAGTTATGTAGTTCTCTGTTAGGTACATTTTCTTGGGATTGTAGGGCTTGGGCTGCAGTTCCGCGATGCTCTCGATCTTGCGCTCTTGACAGTTGACATTGAGACCCAGATCAGAGATCTGCAGGTTGCAAGTACATGCGGTGGGACACTCCAAAGGCACCGGGGATTTGGTCTGGTAGGCTATGCTGGGGCCATAGTTGCTGTAGCCCAAATCTTTAGAGGGCTGCCTAGAAGTGGGGCGCACTCTGGGTTTGTTGGGTTGGCGGGTCCCCTTAGGAGGCTTCAAGGGGGGTTTGTAAACAGCAGAGGAAGAAGTGGCCACAGAGTTTACAGAAGCTGGGGTGGTATGGAGATACCCCGTGGTGCTTAAAGGAGTCTGTGGCCTCATCTCATAGTCAGAAATAAGTTTCCTTGGACAAAGTTCTTGCTTGGATACTTCATCCAAATCCCTGCCATGTAGACGGAAGGGGGTCTCACAGACCACATCGCCCACAAGGGCTGAGTAGGAGATGCTGTCCAACCAATCCTTGAGAGAAATTAGTTCACAAGAGCAGTTCCAGGGGTTTTCCTCCAGCTGTAATTCCACAACTTTATCCATGTGTTGCAACAGCCCCACATAGGGCAGAAGTTTTAGCCTGTTCCCCCGCAAGTCCAAGTGCGTTAAGGGCACAAAACGGAAAAGATTGTTGGGTAAACCTGACAAGAGATTGTCATTGAGGATAAGCACCTGCAACATGTGCAGTTTCCCAAAAGCATTGGGTTCAATGACACTGATGTAATTGTAATCGACCTGCAGGTATTCTAAGTTCTCCAAGCCAAGAAAGGTATCATCTCGCAGAAGTTCCAATTTATTATTGTTTAGATGTAGTCGCCTCAAACCCCGCAGCCCATGGAAAGCCCCAGTCTCAATGTCTTGGATAACGTTGCTACCCAGATGTAAAATTGAAGCCCCAGTGTAATTAACAAACTCATTGGGATAGAGGCGGCTCAGAAGGTTTCCAGACAACAAGAGGTGATAGATTGGGAAACGGGGAGGGCTAATTTCAGAGAGACTGATGATGCCCCGGTTCTCACAGCTCACAGTTAAAATGCCGTCCTTTTCCTCACAAGGACATGCATTGTCACAGATTTCCCCATAATAATCGATGGTTTCTGCACAGGAAAGGACGAGAGATGTTACAGCAAATGCTAGAGTCTGCAGCATCCAGCTATGCATTTTTCTGTGAAGGTCCTGTTCCAAAGTTACTGGGGGGCAGCAAACGTGCATTTTACCTCCTGCAAGGGAGAGAGGAAAGAAGGAAATAACAGAATATCACACAAAAAAATTAAAGGGGAGGGGGATCAGCAAGTCTCTCGTTCCCGATAGTTTTTCTCTGAAATTCAAGGGGGCATATATACATATATAGAACCGCCTCCCTTGCCCAAGTGGCATATTGATGTCCGTCAGACTTTACCAAAACTATATTCATTTTTCTTTGAAGTCTCATGTTATTTTCTAATGAGCATGCCACCAAATTTTCTGCTCTTTAGGAGTTAAAGTCTGGTAAATTCCTGCTACTGTTCTCTGCCCTCTTCCTATCAAATCTAATCCATAAATATACATAAAATGGCTGTCAGTACAGTTTCATGGCTCCTATTTGAGAAAAAAAAAGCATCATTTTTTTAAACAGGATTCTCCATCTCAACTATACTTCCCGCCCCTTGCTTTCTATCAAAGTCTTTTCTGTTAACAGTTTACTGTTAAGATCTCCCATTTTTACAGACAAGCGTGGGACCACAATACTTTGGGCTATTTTAAACCATCATCAGACATGTAAGGTAGAAATGTAAAGAATACTTTTTAGAGGCAAAAGGATGAAAGATCATGCAACAAGAAGAGCCAAGAGAAGATTTTAAATCACCAATTGTCCTCGGTTTTCTGAGAATGGAGGTGTGAGTGTGTGAGTATGTGGGGGGACTTTTTCCGCTTTGCTGGTGGATTTCACCACAGCTATTAAGCAAATCAGACGCCCTAGTTGTATGCACCATGCCACTTAGCAGCGCTTCTTCTAGAGCGCTCGGCGGCGACCACTTCTCCTCATTGATCATGCCAGCGACGCTACCAAACCGCATCTTTAACCACTGTAATAGTTCCGCACGATGGATTACAAAGAACTCAGCAAAGGCATCCGCAGTCTCGGAGCAACTCTGAATACTGTGAGTTGAAAGAGGACATTTCCACTGCCTACCCGGAAGCAGCTAAAAGTAAATCACCGACCAGAGGCAAAGGCTCTAGTACCCGGAGCTCCAAGTCAGTTTGCTACAGCATGCCAAAGTAGCCCCTCTGAAGGAGCAAGATTTGGAACGAACTACCACCACCTTGCCAACATCTCCATCTTTGAAGTTACTTGTTACCTTTATTTAAATAAGGCCCCCTCCCTTATTTTTCTTCCTCATAGAAAAGGAGGCTTGAATGATTAAGAGACAAAGCCCAGGCAAATGTCATAGGTCAGTGTTTTACTATCCCAGTATTATCTCCCCAAGGGACCACTTTGTCCCCTCCCCCTTCTTTTTTTGTCACTGGAGGGATTCTTTTGACTTTCTACTTTGGGTTGACAGAAACGCTCTTAAAGGAGGTGCATAAATGGGCTTGATGCTCTAGCGTTGCTTTGGGGAGTGTAGATAGAACTGTTGGCTTCTGGGAACCTATCCTTTTTCTCTGATCACCCTTATTTCTGCCTGTCTACCAAAACCTAATGAGAATCTCAAACCAGAAGTAAAGTCAGGAGGTCTCTGAAGCACAGGTTCAACCTGGAAAGCCTTGCACATGATCACCAAGTCGCACCAACCCGCCTGGTTCAGAGTGTCTGCATTCGCAAGCACATGTACAAGTGTGGCTACGAATCATTCACATTTGGCTACCCAGACGTATCGAGACCAATTGGAGCCACAGTACAGAAACGTCCCTATTATATCAGACCTCAGCACAGCAGAAGGCTTGGGCTTTAAACACCCTGGTATGAAAGCAAAACGTTTACCTTGAAATCTGGGTTCTCCGCTGGATCAAATGTGCACATCCATTCAGCTGGGTTGGATCCCCTCCCCCTCCCTCGCGGTGCTTCCCCGCCCCCATTCACCTCCTTCCCCATTTCAGAGTCCATTGTAAATTGTGTCCAGCCAGTATTAAATTCGAACGTTTACAACTTTAATTCAGTTCTGGTTAGCCAGGGTCGAACAGCTCTTTCCAAACCTCCTCTGCCTTCGCCCCCTCCCCCGTCGTCCCCAGTCATCAAAGGAGATAGAAGATTTGAGAAAATAAAGTTGAATGGGCTGGCAATGCTAACAGACTGACTGGGAAAAAGCAGCGCCGATGTAAAATCGCGGGTGCACCACACGTTCTCGGTTTATTTAAAAAAAAGAAAGAAAGAAAGAAAAGAAAAAGGAAAGAGAGAGGGGGGGCGGGGACGAGAGGGGGCTGTATTTCTTCACTCCCCCAAAAATTTCGAGCCTGGATCACCGCCTGCTGTATCCCTGCATTAAGCAGCATGGAGCCGCTCCCGCTGGAGCCCAAACCCAGGCCGGACCGGTGGCTCCGGGCACAGCTGCTGGAACCGCCGCTCGGGCAGAGGCAACCAGAGTTCCAGGACGCGAGGCTCCCCCTCCCCCACCCCGCCCCAAAGCAAAGGAAGGGTAAAGGGAGGAAGAAGGGGAGGGAAGAGATGGAAAGAAAGCCACTTCGCCATACCACACAGACACACAGAGAAACCTCTTTTGCAAAGTAAACGGCGGACTTACCCCGTTTCACATCTCAGGGGCCCGCTCATCATAGCTACCCTTTAGAAAAACACCTCTTTGGGGTGTGCACTGATTTTTTTTTTTTCCAAGCCTCGGCAAACACAGAAGGCTGCCAGCAGTGTAGGCTGAGCAGCCGGAGGAAAGCGGCACCCGGACGCCGAGCCGCTAGCCCCGGGCCGCCGCCGCGGTGGCGACCGCGGGTTCCGGGGCTCCCCAAAGGGCTCTCCCTGGCGCTCTCCGCGGTAGCCAGGGCGGGTAGTGGGGTGTGGGGTGTGGGGTGTGGGGGGAGGGGATGGCCGGCGACTCGCTGGAAAGGCAGCTCGCGGCTGAGGCTGGGAGCCTGAGCCGGCAGGGTGGGGAGGGCGCAGTGGGGAGGGGAGAGTGGGGAGACCGAGGAGGGGGACGCGGAGCGGGGCTGCCTGGCCCCGCCGCCTGGTCAACGAGCTGGTCAGCCCGGGCGAGCGCTCGCACCCGCTCTCACTCACGCTCCCTCGCACCATCGCTCCCACGCGCGATCCCCAGATCGCAGGGCCCCCTCGCCGTACCCCCTGACCCGACTGGTACTTACTGTTCCCATCTGCACTGGGGGCAACTTTCTCCGACCCAGCGATGGCAGCCGCCCCCTCCAGCCGCCTCGGGCTCTTGGCACCCTCCGGCCTGGGATCGCACGGGCCGCCCTCCCCTCCCCCCTAGCCTCTCCGGGTCGGCGTCTTCACCACATTCCCCCCTAGTCAGTGTCGCACGCCCCAGGACGAACCAGAGGGAGTGGGGCTCGAGGGTGTGCGTTCATCGCCCGCCTTCTTCTTGCAGCGCACACTGTACATGGTAGTGAGGGGGCGAGAGAAGGTGGTACTGGCCCCCGGGCTGCTTCGGCGGCGGTTCCTCCGCTGTGCTCCTCTCCCCCACACGCCACGACCACCGGAGCCTGGATGCCTCTGTCCCCAAGGCGAACCTGCAGTCGCGGCTGCTAATTAGTATTTGAAAGGCTCCCGCATTCTCTTGGCGGCTTCACCGCTCCCGGGGTTTGCAGCGGATTTTTGCTATCCCTCCCCAGATGCGGCGCACGATCCTCATTATTTGCAACTCTTTATCTCCGACATCCTTTGAGGGGTCCGAGGGGGTAGGAGCAGCGTTGCTCTACGCCTGTGGCATGTCCTGGCTGCTTGCAGGTTCTAAAAAAAAAAAAGAAAGAAAGAAAGAAAAAAGAAAAAGAAACTCAGAAAAAGTCACGTCTTCTCTCATGGGATCTGAGAAGGCAGTCACATCTGCTGGGTAAAGGGTGCAGGGCCCCGTCCACCGCACTTGTTTATTGTCGCGCCGCTGGTGCGAGCCAAGCTGCAGCAGACATGATGGGCCCGGGGCGAAGCAGGCGCCCAGTGGCCGGTAGATGGCAGCCGAGGGCGAAGGCGTCCCTGGGCTCTGGAGGCATAGCCAGAACCCCCTTAGATGTCACATTCGTGGAGACAGAGGAGTCTTGGACCATGTGCGCAACTGGAGCGTAGGAGTGTGCAGTCGTCTTCTTGGAAAGGGAGGACTGGAAATAACCCTGACAGTGTTAGGCTTGGTGGCGATCAGGGACAGATGACTCTTACCGGTAGCCGTTTGCCCAGATGCTTCTGCCCTTTGGAAGAGTCTGTGTGGCTGGCTGAGTTGTCTCCAGTAAAGAACCCTGGAGGGAGTGGCTCATCCTAGCTTTAAAGAGTGTGTTATTTTTACCTGTTTTTTGCTTTTTAAAAGAATCACTTTTTCTAAGTATGTCGGAGTGGTTGAACAGAGAGAAAGTGAATACACTAAGCGAACTAGAAATCTGGAAAGAACCGAGATAGAGGCAGTGTCTGTTGACACTTTACTTGAAGAGTCACCTGCTCAACTGCTGATCACCTCTATAGTAAGTATGACTGGCTTCTACCAGGAAGCCAGACAACTTCCTCCCCTAAAGGAGGTCTGTATATTCATAGGATGTGTTTTACGTTTTAAGAATTTTAGGCCTGCAGTCTTCACAAGGAGCAAAGGAAAATTGTTTGGAGTTAGTGGCCCAGAGCAGGCTACTCATCCGCTTCATCCTCTCATAGATAGCCAATTTTACCATGCAAGCGCATTTTACTTTTTCTATTCCGTAATTATGTTTAAAATACAAATATAATTGTCTGAGTTTTCATTGATGAGAAATTATTGTGGTTATACTCTGATTAAACGTGATTGTTAGTAATAGATTTCAGGGGTAGTATTTTATGTGTTTGTCTATAAACAGATCTTCACAGGATCCATGTATGTTTCATTTCAGGGGCTTATATGGAGGCAGTGGATTATTTCAACCTTTTGAGAATTTTAATTATTTTAATATTTCTTCTACATAAATATGCTGAGTATATATATTTTAGCTAAGCTGTAAACACTATTTTTGAAGAAGTTTTGTTTATTTCATGTAAGTTTGGGTGCTCTGCAAGGGAGAAAGGACTGACGTAATCTGTGATGTCAGTTGTTGAAAATCTTAGAACACAATTAGCTTTGCATATTCTATCATATGGACTACTGGACTCAGGTATATATAATACCACTTTATAGTAACACTTGCTATCTCTTCATTGAGTTCTTTATCCTGTAATCTGACAATATATAAGTTATAAAGTGTAAAATCAACTTTATGTTTTTAACTTGTGAATATTTAATTTTACAGATTAATATTAGCCACAGCTATAAACCTTCAGTATGAAAATACTGAGTCCTGTCAGCAACCTAATTTGTAATGGTTACTAAGGTAGCAGAATTTCTGATCAGTTGTGGTTATTAGGCTGAAGTCTCAGGATATCTGTTTTAGAGTATTAGTGTGTGACTCCTTCCCCACCCTACTCAATAGAAACAGGATTTTAGGTTCTATTTTGCAATATTTTATTCTAAATACTACTCTACTTAGCACAAATTTTGACAAACCTCCAAGTATCAAAATACATTTGTTCTATGTTTAACAGTTTTGCATGAAGCATTTATACTCACATTCCAGATTCTCTTGTGTGGTTCAAATAAATAAGAGCTTTTAGCATTGCCACAGGAGCTCAGCCACTCTCGCCACTAGGTGTCCCTACAAACTGCTCTGCTGGGACGGGAATTTTGAGAAATCCTGTGACCTAGACTAGAATAGACTGTAGTAGGAAACCCATGACAGGAATAAAGAAGAGCTTCAATTTTTAATGCATAGACTTCTATTTTACTGTTGGCTAATTTCTAGGAAACATAGAAATGGATAATATACAGGTGAAATTAAAACCAAGACTTTCATTCACGTGATCAAATATATTTGTTTAATCTCTACTGATCAACAGTAATATGATACCTATGCCTGTTTCTTTACAATACTGAAATAAACACAATTGACTGTTTAAAAACATCTGGATACTGAAAAATGAAAATAATGATCGAATAGTTACACCGAGAATTAAGATTTTCAATAATAAGCTCAATGCTCTTTAAGTAAGTTGGGTGTAGAGAGCTGAAGACACTTGTCCAAATGTTTGTGAACATAGGAACACCGTGATAAGTCATGAAGTAGCACCTGTCAGCAGTACATGTCATATACAGATGTATAACTTGGTAACAACACATTAAATTTTAAATTCACATTAAAATATCGTCTTCTGTCTTAAAATGAAGTACATATTTTCCATGACTCAAAATGTATTATTATACTATTATATTTATAATTACTGATAATCTATGAATACTCTAAGGAAATTCTTATAATAAATTTACTTATTAAAATACTCTATTCATGTTATCACTGTGTTGTTTTTGTCTTCTTGCATATCAAATGTTTAGACAAAAATTACGGATCCTTGTGATGGTATCCAACAAGAATTATAAATGAGAGAATTCTTCAGTAATAACAGTGAGAGGTTATGAGCATTGATCAACGTCACCAAACTCTAAAGCTATTAAGACTTCCATTAGTTTTTGTTAGATTGTGAGTCATGAGTAGGAAGGAGCAGTAAAGCTAGATTTCAGACTTCCCTAAATTAGATACAATGTTACTTTTGTGACAGTAATGAGCAGGAATTTCCTACAAGGCATTTTATATCTAAATTAAAATACATTTATTTTATAAGGTTGTGGTGTCAAAGTTAAATCAATTTTAGAATCTAGAAGGAGAAATTAAACACTGTCTTGTACTGAGAAGAGCAAGTCATCCTTTGTGGTAGCTTTGATGCGATTAATAGACAATAGAATCCAAAGTATATGTATTTATGTAGTATGTTACTGTTGGAATTAAAACAAACACAGAATACTGTCATATTTGTGAACTCTACAATGGTGGGCACATTTTATTTATATCACTCATAATTTATTCACCTCTGGAATTAGTGTATATATATTGACCTATTATAAATGTAAATTTTTCATTTCTTTACATACATCATTGTAAATATACTCAACAATTTTACATCTGTTAGATAATTTTATTATGTATGTCATATGTACCTTTTTTGAAAGACAGGCACAATATTGGCCAAAGATAAAGATGCATGTATCCTTTGAACAATTACTCTTTCGGAAAAAAATTGTCTGTCTGAATCAAAAAAATGTACAAATATAGTAACAAAGTGGAAACGTACAGTTTGATACTAGAGGTTAATCTTGATGCAGTCGGTTGCTGCATTTGAACATTGCTAAGAACAATTTCAATACAAAGTTAGTAAGCATTCACCTATGCTTTAAAGTACTATTCTATCTTGAATACTACTGCTTATAGGAATACTTATCTGCTATTATTTGTACTGTATGCCAGAATAGCATCATATGATTTTCCAATAAAAACCTAATAATAATAATCGTGGAGGAGGGAAAGCCAGAGGGAAAGGGGCAGGGAGGGAGGGTGACAAGGAGGGAGAGGGGGGAGTGAGTGAGTTTTGTCTTGAAAGATATACATGCACTAATCCAGTATTATTACCTCATAGAACAAGAATAGCACTCCTGAAAAGAAGAGATTGTTGCTTTTGTATTTAACTTATACTCTAAGTTTTACTACATAAAATTTCAATTTGTATGCATATTTATAAAATGAAATTTAAAAGATCAATACGTACTTGAAAAGTAAAATTATTTGAAATAATGAAGATAGTTCTGATGAAGACTTGCAATGAAATTCTCAAAATGAATCACTAGCCAAAGGTTCTGAAATATATTTTATGTTGTTCATAAATAAAAATATTACTGAAGATGCTGGATATTTTTCAAGATGAGTGTAAATTAATTAGTTAACATAATTATACCAGGACCTTTTTTTTGTGGATTTTGTTTCTGGCTATCAATATCGACTAACAGAATAGCAACTAACAGGTTCTAGCCTGCATTGTGCTGAGTATCCAGCAACGTCCTGTGCACCGAAATATTAGTTTCATCATTTTGTTTTGGATGTGAAGGAAAAATCAACATCATCCTGTAGTGCAGAAGAGTGATTAAACCTGTAATTTCTAGGGTGGTTTTGCTCTTTTCTGTTATCTACTTGGGAATGAGAAAAATCTGTATTTGTGTCATATTTGAATGTATAAGCTCTCCTCAGACTCAGCTAGAACAAAGGCTACTGCCAACTGGCTTGTTCTAGCACTCAAACATGTGCATATCACAGAAGGCAGGCTGTTCTGCCGCACAACTAGTTTGGGATTTTATCTCTCTCTTTGCTAGAACAGTGACTATTCCCATGAACTACACAACTTCTTACTCCTCAGTTACCCCTTGTCATGTTTAGAAAACCAGTCCAAACAACTATTATCTTTTCTCTGATTTTTTCATGGTCTCTTTTTTTCAATAAAAAAGAACAGTTTCTCTAAGACCACACTTTGTCATGACAATTTCAAAATTGTTTTCTATATTAGAATGTCTGTTTTGATATGCTGTCATTAATTCTGTTAACTAGAATGTTCCATCCAATGATACTCCCAACATCTCTTTATTCTTCAAAGTGATGTTTTCTCAAATGGTGATACTCTGTTTTTGTACTGCTAGTACATCTAACAGCCTATGAACTAGGCCTTTTACCTAAGCATTATAATCTCAGAAATAAAGGATGCAATTAAAATTGAATGAGGAAATAATATCGAGATTGAAAAAACGGACACAGATAAAGAATAAAGCTAGAAACTTTTCACATGCCCCAAACTCCCCTATTCTAGGTGCCTGGATTGCATATTTGTATTTGTGAAAACATATCTCCAGGTGGTTGATGAAGGATAATTGTACTTTCTCTCAAAAAAGTATATATGAATACGTTATTTTATAAATAATAAATACTATAATGTCATGTTTTTGGGAAATGTAATCATTAAATTTATCATTTAAATCACTAAATTTTATTATACATTAAAAATTTTTATTTATTTATTCTTCTCTCATATATTGCATCTTGACTGCAGGTTTTACTCCCCCCAGCTCCCTCTCCTGCAGATCCAAGATGTCCCCTAACCAGAAAATGGATAAAGAAATTGTGGTACATATACAAAATAGAGTATTACGCTGCTTTAAAAAAAAGTAACATCATGAAATTTGCAGACAAATGGATGAAACTAGAAAATATGTTTTATTCTAGGCTACCTTCATGAAAAAGTAACTTTTGTAAAAATAAATTTCACAGCTAAAATTTTCTGTAAGATTACATAATGTAATTTCTGTCATTAAATTTTCAAACTATCGAATGTTTTGTAGTGACACAGAATTCATAGTCAGTGTCAATAACATCTTATAATGTGCTTCAATATTCACTTATTATCACATATCTCAATGGAAAAAATATCCAATTTTGATTTAAAGCATCAACATGAGATTAAGGTTTCATTTTGCAATCAATATGTGTCTTCATTACTGCACTGTTTATAAAATGACTGCTGTGTACACAGAATTTGATCAATGACTATGCTACCACTTTCTCAAAAAGAAATGACCAAGAATTTTATTCTGAGTAATTTTAAATTTAAATATTTTCAGAATTTCCTATTTGAATAGTCTATTTCCATTATTGACACACCTCCATCTCCTCTTCCGATTTCTCCCCTATATCTATGAAATTTTATCCCTATGAAATTTATGATACCTTTTTCTGTAACTGATACAACACATGTGTGTATATGTTTTGTACAAATATTCTGTGTATGTAGATTGATACATGCTAGAGTGAAATAGACGTGGTAGCATGTGAGTCATTGTTGCTTATAGGCATCACATCTGGATGAGGTTGTTCATTGCTTTTCTCCCATGGAGAACTGCATAACGTTTTCAGTCACTATGAGTTCTATGATAATTAAAAATGGTTCAATGTAACATTGATACAATAGCACTTTGAAGTAATCTGAATAATCTAGTTTTTAGCAAAGAGGTGGTGAATGTTTACAGGAACCTATTTGTTGCTGTTTGTGGACGTATAATGTGGTTTGGCACCCACAGTTGAGCAGGCAGCTTGCAATGTTGGAATATTCAAAATTAAAGGTAAACAAGTTATGTACACATATACATGTACTCATTATCTAGGTTGGTCATTTGATTTAGATTTTCTTCTTCCCATTTAACTATTCCAATGATTAATGAAATAATTTAGCTTACAGATGATGTCTTAGATAATTTTTCTGTTGCTGTTGCAAAACACCACGAACAAGGCAACATATAAAATATAAACTGTGATATAGCGATATAGCTCGTGGTCCCATTTCATGATGTGATGGTTAGGACATGGTGGCTGGGGCATCTGAGAGCTCACATCTTCATGCACAAGCAAAGGGCAGAGAAAGTACGGTGGGAGTCGTACATGTCTTTAGGAACCTCAATACCTACCCTCGCTGAGACACCTTCTCCATCAAGGACACACATTTTTCTGATATTTTGTATTGGTTATTTTATTTATTTGCATTCCAAATGTTATCCCTCTTCCCAGTTTCCCCACCACAAACCCCCTATTCCCTCCCCCTGCACCCTGCCTCAGTGAGGTTGCTTCTTCACCCACCTACCCACTCCTACCTCACTGCCCTGGCATTCTCTTATCCTGTGGTATCTAGCATCCACAGGACCAAGGGCCTCAGTGATGCCAGAAAAGGCTATCCTCTGCTATATATCCAGCTGGACTCATTAGTCCCTCCATGTGTACTCTTTGGTTCGTGGTTTAGTCCCCGGGAGCTCGGGGTGGGGGGGGGTGTCTGGTTGGTTGGTGTTGTTGTTCTTCCTATGTGGCTGCAAACCCCATCAGCTTCTTCAGTCCTTCTCCTAACTCCTCCATTGAGGTCCCCGTGCTCAGTTAGATGGTTGGCTGCAAGCATCTGTATCTGTATTAGTTGGGCTTTGGCAGAGTGTTTCATGGGACACCTGTATCAGGCTTCTGTCAGCATGCTCCTCTTGATATCAGCAGTAGTAGCTGGGTTTAGTCCCTGTAGATGGGATGGATCCCTAGGTGGGGCAGTCTCTGTATGGCCTTTCCTTCAGACATACATCTTAATACTTCCACCAATGAAAAATTAAATATTCATCCATATGCAGCTGTGAGGGGAATTGCCATTCAAACCAACAAGATAAAAACCTGAATTTCAAGAAAATGGTTTAGTATAATTCACAAAGAGAACACATTCTAGAGGCTAGATTCTATACATTGTTCTGAATTACAAGGACTCACAGTACCTATCTGTCTGACATAACTTGATGTTTTTCAAATGGATACTTGAGACTTTCATCAAAGTTTATAGAAAGTTAAATGTGTAGCTGTGTGTGTACGTTCTAAATATGAGTGTGTGTGTGTATATTCTCAGTAATTAGCTTCTATGTAAATTATTTCTAAATTTTTCAATATGTCTTCAATAAACTATTTTGAAAAATAAACAAACAGGAGTGCATTTCAAATTATTAATGTAAAAATTGCTCTTGGGAATGTTGTGATAATTAAACTATCAATTAAACTGATAATAAATGTATATGGAGTCATGCATGCTGATATAATTCAGTCATATAAGGAATATTTTTATTGTTAGCAAAATTATTATCATGGTAATTCATGTATGTAGAATGAATATTGCAAAACTTGTTTGAATGCAGACAATATTACTTACCATGAATTAAAAGATTTCTTCAGAGACTCTATGAAGTGGCACAGTGGTCAAAGATACTATTTTTAACTAAAATCAAAAATTTTAATATACAATTCATTCTGATTAAAATTTCCCTTATCCCAACTTTGTTCTAATTCTCCCTACTTACCCACAAACTTAATCGGTACCCTTTCTTTCTTCCACTCACTGGCATGTGAATATGAGAATAATAAAATAAAATAAAAATAATAATGAAACAGGACTAAACAATCAGAAGAAAAAGAAACCAAGAGAAAGAACAACAACAACATAAAAAACCAATAGATGCAATGACACACATTTGCACATGTAGAAATAAAAAAAAATAAATCCACAAACTGGAAACCTTAATGTATATACAAAGATGTGTAAGGTGAAATAATGTTTAATAGTAATAATCATGATAATAGTAATAATAATAATAGAAATAATAATGCCCTAGCAAAGCAGTATGAGACACAGCACCTCTGAAATGACATTGTGTTCATTTGGTGTTGGACATCTACCGGTGAGCAGGAGGCCTGCCCTTAATAGTGGTTTGTATACTCAGTGAGATTTCTTTGGACAAAAGGAATAGTTGGCTTAAGAATTGATCATAGATTGGAAACAGGTTCTAGGCTAAGAATGGGGCTGGTGGCGTCCATATCTCCATGCTCTAACACCATGTGGCTCAGACTTGTGCAGGCCCTGTGCCCACTGCCACAGTCTCTCTGAGTTCAGAAGAACTTCTAGCTTTCCATGTACAGAAGGTCTTCACTCCTTGGATCCTCAATCCTCTCTAGGAATCTTTCTGTCTCCTCTTTTCAAAATTCCCTGGGGGTGTGGATTTGATTGAGACGTCTAATTAGTATTGATTGCTCCAAAGTCTCTCCTTTTCTGTACAGTGCCCAAATGTGGGCCTTTGTACTTGTTCCTATTTGCTAAAGAAGTAAATTACTTTGATGCTGGCTGAGCAAGACACTGATGTATAAATACAGCAAAATGTCATTAAGAGTTATTTTATTGGTATATATCAACATATAATATATATTATGCTACTATATGTCTGTATCTATATCTAGCTACATCATCTATATCTATCTATATCATAGCATAATAGATAGATACTGCCAGGTACCTGACTAATCTAGTTTCAGGTTCTGGGCTACACAATCAATAATGTTAAGGGTGGGGTCCATCTTATGGGACTCATAACTAATTGGATGTTGGCCAGTTATACACATAAACTTTGTCCCAATATCCACTAGTACTTCTTGTAACCATGTTACAAGATTCAATGATTTTCAGTTGAGTTGTTTACCTTTCTTCCTTGGTAGTGTGAAGAGGATCTTTCAGTACCATGACCACCAGTCAGTAAGTATGAAGGCTCTAGGTAGGCATCTGCTGGACCTCTACATCTTCAGTGAATTGAATAGGTGTTGTGTTCTGCAATAAACCTTTACTATTTGTGAAGAAGAATCAGTAGTCGTTGGCAGGATCCCTGGTTGTTTGAGGGTCCCATGGAACTCTTTTGGACAGCAACTCAAACTGATTCTTGTAGAGAGAGGCCTTATTTGGTCATGAGAGGTACCTAATCAGGGCTTTGTCTCCTATTATTTGGCAATTTGATTTAAATAACACACACACACACACACACACACATGCACACACACATACACACACACACACACATACACACACACACACACACACACACACACACACACACACACATATATATATATATATATGTGATCTAAATCAAATATATATATGTAATTTAAAAAGACCCCTTGTCTTTTTAAAAACCATATGTTTAAAACCATATGTCTCCATATGACCCCTTAAATGGCCCTTCGTTTTATCTATTTCCTCATATTCCCTCCTTCTTCTTTGTTCTCTCTCCCTATTTGATACTCCTGTTACAGCTCTCCCCTATCCAATCCATCCATAACTAAATATTGCATTTCCTGTTCCTAAGGAGATCCAACACTCCTTCAATACTTAACTTCTGTGGTCATATGGATTATAACCTACTTATGAAAGATTTAACTGCTAATATCCACATGTAAACAAATGCATACCATATTAGGGTGTTCTGTTTTCTCTACTTCTATCCACTCACCTGTAAATATAATGTTTTTGTAAGTAATAATAATAATGTGATAAGTAATTCATTGTATAAATGTGCCACATTTTATCCATTCCCCTGTTAATAGACTTATAGGCTGTTTCCATTTTTTTGCTATTATGAAGAGGACAACGACCAACATAGTTGAGTGAATGTCTTTGTAGTAGGACATAGAGTTTTTAGGTTTATGCCTATATGTGGTCAAGTTGGATTGTGAAGAAAAGCTATTCCCTGTTCCATGACGAATCAGCACACTAAATTTCATAGTGGCTATACAAGTTTGCATTAACACCACAGATGGATGAGTGTTCCTCTTAACCTCACATACTTCTCAGCATGAGTCGACATTCGTTTTATTGATGGCCTATTCTGACATGTGTAAAATGAAATCTCAAAGAAATTTTGAAGTTCATTTCAGTGATTACAAAATTATTGAATATTTCTTTAAGTGCTTCTCAGTCATTTGTGATTCTTCTTTCAGAATTAACCTGTTTTAATCTGCTTTACATTTTAAGTTTGTTTTTGTGATACCTAGTTTTGGCGTTCTTTATATATGAATATTAACTATTTATCAGATGCATAGTTGATAATGCACTTTTCATTATGTAGCGTACTACTTTGTCCAAATGATGATAAGCTCTACCATGTAGGAAATTTTCAGCTTCATTAAATCCAGTTTGCTATTTATTTCTTAATACCTGTAAAATTGTTGTTCTGTCTAGAAAGGTTTTTCCTGTACTAGTGAGTTTAAGACTATTCACAACTGTTATCAGATCTTATGTTTTAAGATCTTACGTTGAAGTCTTTAGTGGATGTTGACATCTTTGATCCATTTCTAGTTTATAATTGTAGTTTTGTAGTACAATTTGAGATTGTGAATGACGATAGCTCTGAGAGCACTTGATATTATTATATAGATAAATTAATTTGTATAATTTATACATAATAGAAGTAAAATAACAATGAATATTTGTCATGTTTTACATATCTTGGTTTGTTTGTGTATGTTTTAATACGAAGCTAAAAATTATTTTGAGAGGGTCTGGAACAAATTGTGTTGGAATTTTCATGAGGATTGCATTGATTCTGTAGATTGATTTTGAAAGGATTGAAATTTTTACTTTATTAATCCTACAATGTATGAGCACAGGAGATTGTACTTCTGATATTATCTTCAATTTCTTTTTTCAAGTTTTTAACATTTTTATCACAGTAGTCTTTCACTTGCTAGTTTAGAGGTACCTCAGGATATTTTATGTTTTTCTCTGTGTTATTTTTATTTATTTATTTTTTATTAGAAGAGGATCTCAAGACAGATGTTTGTAAGCCACCATGGTTGCTGGGAATTGAAATCAAGATGTCGGGAGGAGCAGGCACTACTCATAACTGTTGAGCCGTCACTCCAGCCCCCCATTCAAGCATTGCTAAAGGTGGTGTTTCTCATATTACTCTCTCAGTCAGTTTGTCATTTATATATAGGAGGGCTACTGATTTTTGTGTATTGTATCCTGCTACTTTGCTGAAAGTGTTTTTCAGATATAAAATTTTTCTGATGGAATATTTAGGGTCAATTATGTATCCAATTTAATAATCTGCTCATTATGACACTTTGAATTATTTACTTCCTGTTTGTATTCCCTTTACCTTTTTCAACTGTATTACTCCTCTATCTAAAACTTCAAGTACTGTCTGTTGGGATGGATTTGAAAATAGTTGACAACCTTTTCACGTTTAAGTTTCTCTTTACTTAAGCTGATTTTGGCTGTAGACTTGAGGTATACTGCCTTTATCATATTGAGTTGTACTCCTTCTATGGTTAATCTATAAAGTACTGTTATTATGAGGCAGTGAAGGATTTAATCAAAAGTCTTAATGAGACAGAAATATGATTTTTTTCATTCTGTTTGTATAGTAGGTGTTTTATTATTTTTTTTTTGTTTAATCATCCCTACATCTCAGGAATCAAGCTTACTTGAGAACAGTGGGTGATCTGGAGTTGTATTTTTTGATACTGTTTGCAATATGTATTGAAAATTGAAGTGGAAATTTCTGGTTTGGTTGGAGGATCAGTTTGTTACGTAATTTTCCCCCCTATGTAAGCTGTCCTATGAGAGGATGTTTTGCTGAAAAGAGATACATGGTGTTTTCCTGGACGTTGCCTGATGAGAAGGCATGTGATGTTTGGCTAGAAACGACACAAGATCTTTGGCAAAAGAATAAGTTTAACCCAACCGAGAGTGGGTGGGTGCTGCTCTTGTATTGGATTGACTTGCAACCCTTTGCTAGTCTTCCATGAGCTTCACTGATACTGGTCTTTGCTGATGATCCTCTTGTATTGGTTTCCCTTGCGGTTTTTTTTTTTTAATTGATCGTTTACTTGTCATGACTTTCTAGGGAGAAACGCACCAAAGAACTTTTGGTGCTTTTCTGGTTGCTTCTTGCACTTTTGGCAGACTCCTGCCGATCAGTGAAGCCTTATGATTTCTTCTGGATCAGGCCTCTGCTACTGATTCGTGTTTGGCATTTGCCTAGTAGACTGAACTGCTGCAGATGAAGATCAGAATTAATTCCCTCCAAAGAAGTATTTCTAAACAAATACCAACCTCTGTTTCCTATTAACCTTTTCTTTCTCCTACCTCTGGTGGGTGGTGGACTCGAAGGGAGGTTGAAGTGTTAAAGAACCATAATTAGTTTGCTTAAAAAAATCTAGACCTACAGAGAATTTTCCTATGTTTATAAGAGAAAATGTTCTACAGTTCTCTTTCGTCTTTTAGATCCTCATGTGGTTTAGATATCAGGACCGCTATGTCATAAAGGGAATTGAGGAATGTTCCTTCTGTTTCCATATTGTTGAATAATTTCAGGAGTGTTGGTGTAAACTCTTCTTTGAAAGTTTGGTAGAATTCTTAGCTAAACCATCTGGCACTTGGCTTCTTTTATTTTCGGACTCTTTAATTATGACTATTCTGTCTCTATGGCTTATAGGTCTGTTTAAATTGCTTATCTGATCTTGGTTTAAAAATTGGTGGGTGATACAAATCAAGCAACTTAACCATTTCTTTTGGCATTTCCAGTTTGGTGGAGTACCTACTTTTAACACACATTTTTATGATTATCAAGATATCCTCAAAGTCTCTTGTTATATGCCCTGTTTCGTCTCAAGTTTTATTATTTAGCATTTCAACTTCCTACTTTTAGTTAAAATTTCTAAGGTTTATCAATCATTTATTTTCTCAAAGAGCAACTCTTTGTTTCATTGTTTCTAAGTGTTGTTGCGGTTTCTATTTTATTTCAGCTCCATGTTTGATTATTTTTTTGTCATCTCCTTTTGAATGTTTCTCTTTTGATTCAAAAGCTTTTGATCATGCCATTAAGTTGCTAATATAAAATCTCTCTCTCTCTCTCTCTCTCTCTCTCTCTCTCTCTCTCTCTCTCTCTTTCCCTCTCTCTCTCTCTCATTTTAATGTTGTCATTTAGTGCTATGATTGTGCCTCTGACAATTGCCTTGATTGTGTTCTGTACATTTAGGTATGGTGCGTATTCATTTTCATTCAATTCTAGAAAGTCTTATACTTCATTCTTAGTTTCTGTCTTGATCCATTTTTCATGGGTCGGATGATGAGTTATTAGTTTCAATATGTTTGTTAGCTTTCTCTTGTCTTTGCTGTTGAGATCCAGTTCTACTCATGGTGGTCAGATATAGAATGCACTGTGCTATTTCATTCTTTTAGCATCTGTTGAGACTTAGACTTCAAATACTTAGCCAATTTTAAAGATGAATGTGGCACAGAGAAGAAAGTATATTCTTTTGTGTTTAGGTGAAACGTTCAGTAAATACACGTTAGGTTTATCACATTATTTGGCTAACTACAGCCTATACATTTAGTTTTTGTTGGACAGCCTATCCACTGGCTGGAATGTGGTGCTAAAGTCACCCATTGTCAGTGTGTGAGGGCCAATGTGCAATTTAAGCTGCAGTAATGTTTCTTTCAGGAAGTTTTGTACCCTTGCTTTTGGTGCCCAGATGTTTGGATTTGCAGTATCCTCTTAGTGGATTTTTCCCTTGAGGAATATATAGTGTGCTTCCCCATTTCTTCTGATTAATCTTGAATTGAAGTCTATTATGTCAGATATTGAAATTATTATGGCAGCTTATTTCCTGGGCTGCTTCAATTTGAACATCTTTTTTTCATCATTTTACCTTGAGTTGATGTCTGTCCTTGAGGTTAAGGTATGCTTTTTGGATATAGCAGAAAGATGAATCCCATTTTCATATTGAGTTTATTGATTTTTTAAAATTGTATTTAATTTTTTTCTACACTCCAGATTGTATTCCTCTCCCCGTCTATCCTCTGACTGTTTGCCATACCATACCTCTTCCCCGCATCCCCTGTCTCCATGAGGATGTGCCCAACCCCCTCTCACCCCCCACCCCTCCAGACCTGTAAACTCTCTGGGCCCTCCAGTCTTACTGACCATTGAAAGCTATCTATTAACAGAATGAGTTGATTTCCATTATTTTGTTGTTGCAATGGGTATTTTTCTCTTATTTTAATATGCTGCTCTGATATTTCTTTATTCATTGTGTTTACTTGGGAGTGGTAAACATATTCTGGCTGAAGTTTTATTTTTTGTCTTCTGCAGAGTTGGGATATCTTTCTTTCCCCATCCATTGTGCTTTAAAGTTTTCCTGGATATAATAGCCTGGTATTGGCGGTCTTTTAACATTCTGTAGAACTTTTGTCTAAGCTCTTCTGCCACCACTTAAAATGACATATTATTCTAATATGTCTGTGTTCCTTTATATGTTACTTTGTTGCCCCTCTCTCTTTTTTGCATATTTTAATATTTCTTCTTTATTCTGAACATCTAGTGTTTTTATTACTATGTGTCACGGGGAATTTATTTTCTATTCCTGTCCATTTGGCTATATGCTTCTTGTACCTTGATAAGTAACTCACTCTATAGGGTTGAAATTTTTCCTCAATTATTTTGTTGAAGATATTTTCAGCATCTTTGACCTGGGTTTCTTCTTCCCCTACTCATATTATTTGGATTCTTTTTTGTTTGTTTTCATAGTTTCCAAGGTTTCAGGTGATTGAACTTCTAAGCATTCCCATTTGCTCCTGTGTGTGTGTGTGTGTGTGTGTGTGTGTGTGTGTGTGAGTGTGTGTTCCATTCCTTGATTCCTGTTGTTGTCTCTTAATTTTCAGAGCTTGTAGTGCATCTGAGGTACCTGGCAGTGAGAGCTTCTCTGTCACTGGAGCTGTGGCAGCTGGGATTTCAGGGAGAACTTGCTTCTAGGTATTAGGAGCTAACATAAGGAATTTGGATGGGCTAGGATGATGGGTAAATGAGAGTGACCACAGGAGGCAGGAAAGATCTGCCATGAAGGTCTTTGAAGTCACTAGAGAATATAAGAAGAAAGAAAAGACAGCCCCCTGCAGGTAGTCTGCTATACGGGTGAGGGTAAGACTCTGGAAGTGGATTTGGTGGTTGGGATGAAAAGTGAAGACTATTCACTTGGTTCCTGGAGCACGGCCAGCTAGTTTCCAGAAAGAGCGTGCTCCAAAGATGACTATCTTTAAGATGATTCTGTTCCCTGGAATTTATGTGGTAACATGGTAGAAATAAAGAACCATATTTTGCTGTTTTTTTCCTGCCCTCTGTTTAAGAGCTGAAACACCACACACACACACACACACACACACACACACACACACACACACTATGTAAAATACTACTGAAATGTCTGTATTTTTGTTGTGTTTGAATTTGAATAGTTAATAATGTTTAATGTTTGCATTTAATAAGTGGAAATCACAGAAGCATTATATATACTCCATAACATCAATAATAATATCAAAAGAAGAATCACATCTACTCTTCCATGTACAGCATATGAAAATCTGGAACGTAACACAAATCTATTACATGAATATTTTAGAACATGATTTCATGAGCTCAGAAAATTTTCTTATAGTTCAGAAAGACACAGGACTTACTTGTCTGCATTTATGTCAATATTTCTTCTTTATAAGTATACTGAGAATTGATAAATTGGACATATTGTCAATTTTCAAGTAATGAAAACTATACACATTAAAATTGTTATTGATTCTCCTTTCCACCATTTATATCTCTTTGTGCTTACATGCATGCTAAACCATTATGTGTTGCAAAGAGTACATGTACACCTCGACCTTGGGAGTCTATGATCTTCTGACTTCCATATAATGCAAATGGAGATTGCTACAGTAGGACTGGAGGCTGCATCTTGGGAATTCTCCAGAAACTCCCAGTCATAGAGCAATGAGTACATTCACAAAGAAGCCTTCGCAACTGTCAGAAATTAAATGCCATGAAGACATATGGTATTGTTTTACTGCTTCCAGCACACACCTAAGATTCAAATAAACTAAAATATGATAATTATTTCTTCTGTGGGAAATATATTGCAGAAGAATACTTAGTCTTGACCTGACCAGTAATAAACAATTAAGCATTCTAAGCTTGTGGACCATCATTGCCTTAGAACATCTCTTCTGCAGTGGTTTTGTAGCTAATTTCCACTGCCAAAGAAAGTACTCTGTGTTGCAATAAACTGTCAGTAACTTTCTCTGGGCAAACACCTGCAGATACCTGCTGACAGTGGATGGATAAGTTTTAGGATCATAGACATTACAACATAAACTATATTCTGCAAAGAAGTATGAGATGTGAGTGTGGGAGAGTCAAAATCTGAGGAATAACGCCCATGTGCAAGTATTTTGTGTTTCTATTGCACTTGACATAAAGAGCAGAATAAATTATCTTCTGAAAGGTGTTATATAGCTTAGGAAAGTCATATAAAAGGAAGTTACATTTGCAAGTAAGATTTTCAGTTTGCAATAATGCAATGCAATTTATTTTCAGATTTTTCAGGTGAAATGATTAATTTCCTGAAAATGTTTACTCGTATATTCTATGTTCCCATAGAGATCAAAAGATTAAAGTCATACCAGACTTTTAATTATGCTTTGTAAAATAGCTTTGCATGCTGTTTTAATATCTGAATATCTTAAATGAGATTTTAAAATCTTTTTTTTTTCTGTAAAAGTTTAGTCTGGTTTACTCCAAAGTGGGGGTAAGTAGATTAAACCATGATACAATCTATTCAATTTTGTTTTTGTTGTTTGTTTGTTTTAAATGGAGTAATGCATCTGAAATATATTGATTGTTAGTTGCTGATTCGTTACATAGATCAATATGCTCTGAATGAAGAAATATGGTTTGTTATATTTAGTGAATTACAAAGTTTTATTTTAAATAATTTATTTGTAGCTAGATTCAAATGCAACAACATTTAGAACATTCTGTATGTTAATTTTAGATTTTGTTATCATGAGAAGTGATAAAGTAACACTCAGTTTAAAAAATTTCAGAAGTGTTAGGACTACTGAAGGAGATAGAGTATTACATAATTATTTGTTTGTTTATTTTAAAGATTTAGTAGTTTATAGTTATGTGTACAAGTGCTTTACTTGCACGTATATCTGTGCACATTGTGTCTGAAATGACTGAGAAGGCCAGAGAAGGCATTTGGTTTTTTGGAAGTAAAGGTAGGATGGTTATTGACTGTTATATGAGAGCTGGAAACAACTCCTTTTTTTTGGAAGAGCAATCAGTGCTCTTCCTAGCTGGGTCTATCTTCAGTTCTTACACACTAATGTAAAGAAGCAGTAGGCAGGATAATTGTAACATTAGGTTCAGTGTCTACTATTGGAAAATTGTACAAACCTCCCAATTTTCTTACTTCCATATCAGTATATGCTTTTCTGAAACAAATGCTTAAGTGAAGGTAATAACTTACTCTGAAAATCACCATATAGAAACTAGAAACAACATGTTACATTTCACGGTTTCTATGTTTTTATGTTCTTTTTGTTTTTGCTTTTTTTTGATCAGCATTCCACATAGTTTGCATATGATGATAAGGTACTGAATATATTATCTTTCTAATTTAAGCTTGGATAACTGTAGAATTCCTTTGCACAAGGTGAGCAATAAGTTCATAAAGAAAACTATAAAGCTATAGTTATAAACACATGTTCTCACTGACCCAAACAAGCCTAGCCAAGATTAGTGTACTGTAGATGAAGTTTCTCTGTGATAAGTATGTCCTGCAATTTCCACAATTTAGAAAATAATTCTTGCGTGTTAGTTTTTTGTGATTTGTCTAATGTCAGTTAATGCATTATTATAGGCCTATATTTTAGATTATTTTATCAAACTTCATATTTTATGCTTATCACTTGGATGAACTTTATTACTTGCTAATTTCATGTTGTATATACTATATTTTGTTTTTTCTCTTTCGCTGACTCTTTATTTGCTAAGACTATCAACCACCCCACATCTTAACTCGTAGCTTTTCTGGTTCATGATGTGTTAACCATTTAGTTTAGCCAGGTCCATCTGTTTGACTATAGAATCAGTATTGGACTCAGGTGTAGTTTTCAGTTGATATACAATGGAAGGCAATGATTCTCTCTGTTCCTCAGTATATCAGTAGATCAAAGATCAGCAGTGAGAAGTCGAATTATGACCCCTACGCCATTCTGCAATCATAACTGACTGTTGTACACACGTGGATCCATCTGCAGGAATCAGGATCTTCATCTGCAGGGAGCTCCTGATTCCAATGCTTGTTCATTGTCCTGGAGAAAACTTTTCAAGACCAGCATCCCAGTTTCCTAGTTTCCCAGCTTCCTGCTCCTACTTTCTCTTGGAATGCTCTTTCACAATAAATATGAGGGAGCTGAGAAGCAGACACACTTACCTATGTGTCATCAGGAAAAAATGTGTAAGAAGACCAAACAAAAATCTAATTTAATATGGAATGCTTTATTTTTATCAAATCCTTTTTATGGATATTGTTTTGCACTAACCAAAAAGCACTTGATGTAGTAATTGATTGGGGACCTTTTTATGAACATTACATGGGTTTCCAATGCTATTGTCATCTTTTATTAAATATTTAAACTATTGCTTAATTTAGCTAAATAAGTGCTCCTGTTTCCTAACACAATTTACATTATTTGTTCAGAACTAAATTTTGAGATAATCCACATAAAGTGTTTAAAACCATCACTCGAATGGCATAGTAAGTAAATGAGTGTTAGTGGTCACGATAAATAGTTTTATTGTAATCTTGATGATTGTTACAGTCATCAGTGTAGTTTGTGTCTGTAGGATAAAGAAAACATTGGGCAAAGTAACATAAGATCTGAAAGATTTGCTTTTCCAGAATGGACATTGTTTAAAGAAAGTCTATTGGTTGTTCTTAATGAACTGGGGATTTGTAACACCCAAGAATCCACCAAAAGCTAAAGTCAGTGTTGGATTTCAATAATTCATTTTGTTTACTGGAATTTCAAATTGGCAGTGTTTGAAAGACATCACTTCTTAGGCTATCCACTTACAGATCCATGCATCCATTTATTCAAACTATCTGTAGCATGTGGAAAACTCCGCTGCGCTGTTTTCTGTTGATAATGTCAAAAATCATGAAGCTGTTTGAGTTAGTAAGTGAAGTTTGAGTATAAAACATATTTTGATATGCTAAAGAGAAATTGTAAAGAAGTTATTAAACTGTCTGCTGGATAAGTATGTGGTTTGACTATATTAATGTGTCTGCAACATCAAAGTCAATATTTAGATAAGAAAATGATGGATACATCTATAGAAAATGAACAGTCACTTTAAGCTTTTAAGAACTCAAAGTTAGAACTTACTAATGTGTCACAGATGTAAAGCAGTATAAATGGATGTCTCGATTCTGAATGATGCTGAGATGTGTTTTTGTTTATGTCAGTATATATGCATATACTGACATTATGTGAATTGATATAATTCTATTTAAAGGGAAATAAACATTCATATGATTTTTTATAATTGTTTCTGCATTTTATATGATTTATGTAGTGTTGGAATTTATATCTTAAGCATATGAAAGTTTTAATTGTATAAAAGACTAATGGACTTTTTCACTGACAATTTGACACATGTATAAGATGCATTGTGGTTACCAAAGACTTCCCCCTGATGCTCTTCCATGGTATTCTTCCTCCTTGCTTCCAGAATTTTACCTTTCTGTTATTTCATCATGAGGATTCTCTTTTGAATTCTATCAAACATTTGTGTGTATGACAGTAACTCCAAACTTATTTTCAGTTACATGTATAAAATACGTGAAAATTATGTCATAATCCCAATAAGGAAATACCTTTCTTAAAGTGAAATTTCAAAACTTCAATAATAGAATATAAAAAGAAAATGTTTCTTTTTAAAGAAAATATTTTAATCCTTGAAATTCTGCTTAATTATATCATTCAAATTTACAGAAGTTTGTTTCTGGACACTTTGTACGCAAAAGAGTGCTATGTGAGAAATGTTGCTCAAGACTGTGGATATTTTTGCTTAGATTTTATAAGAACAAGCAGAAAATAAGAAAAGATATATAAAACATAAGTCTGTTTAGCAAGTGTGCTAATCCATTGTTCAAAGATCAGAGAACAAAACAGTATATTCACTACAGATTCCATTCTGAAAACAGTGGAAACAAAGTTTGAAAACAAACTTTCAAACATGCATAAAAATCACGTGCATGAGATTTTCCTGGCCTTGACTGCCTTGAGTATAGCAACTGCATTCAAATAGTAATGTAGCTAAACAACTCAATGATTGAGATTGCTATACAAATTGTGATCTTTGAAAATTGTGATTTTTGGACTATTTCTTGATAATTTTGTAGAATATTTTTTGCATTAAAGTGTTTAATTCCACATCTGTTACTTACACATTATGGTTTCTGAATTTATTTTTTTTATCTTTTTCTTATGTGCGAATATGCATGTATTGGTTTCTTATTCTTTGTTCTTTATTTGTACATATTCTTCAAACGTATACATTCTCTAATTTAGAAGAGTCTGTATTGTGGATATTTTGCTTTTTTGCTGATTCTATTTTATTGTTAGGGTGTTAAGTTTATCTCTACTTCTCTATAGATCACCTTTAATCAGACTTTATTATTATTATTAATTAATAATAATAAAATTATTATTGTATGTACATTATACTAACATGTGCTTGTATCGATTTGTACTGCAGAACGGCCTCTAGCTTTATATTCCTTCTTCTTGTGATTGATTATGCTTAAGATAATATTCTAGCCCTTACATATATGCTTTATGTCAACTTAAGGGAAGGTAGAGCAATCTGTAAAGAGAAAATTTCAACTGGAAATGAAAATGTCTTCGTAAGGTTTCTTCATCTTAATTGATGTGGAAGAATTCAGCTCATTTTGGATGCTTCCATCTCTGGGCTGGAAGTCCTGCTCCTGGACTCTGCACAGAAAAAAAAAAAAAAAGTTAATGTGAAGAAAAACCTTATATGAAACTAAGATGCATAGAGGCAACAATTGTTAGGTTATTGTTTCATGATTATTACTGATAACTAATGAAGTGTTTCAACTACATGATATGCACCAGTAAGTGAGAAATGTTAGAGCTGTCTCTACAAATAAACTATAAGCTTTCAAATAAAAAAAAAAAGAAAGAAAGCAGAGTGAATAGACCAAGTGGAAAGGGCCTGTTAGAATCACTCCTCCGTGGCCTCTGCATCAGCTCCAACCTCCATGGTTCCTGCCCTGCTTGAGCACAGGTCTTGTCTTCTTCCAATCATGAACAGAGATAGCCAAATAAACCCTTTCTCCTAGGGTTTTTGTTTTTGTTTTTGCTTTTGTTTTTTTTTGGTCTTGGTGTTTCATCACAACAACAGTAACCCTGACTAAGACAACATGTGAGTGGAGGGCTCTGTCACTAAGCTATGTCCCCAGGCCTAATAGCCTTTGAAGGATTAAGAAGTACAGTCTCTTTAGCTTATGCAAAGAAAAGCTACATACCACTTAAAATAAGAACACTTCATTATTGCACATACAGTCACTTCATTTAATCAACATCAGGGTCATTTTATTTCCTAATACTTAGCATTCTGTATTATAGAAATAATATAAAATAAATATAATTTTTATAAGTATGTGTAATCTACATAACCAATGATATGCACACATTCCATTTTATCATGCTTTTTCTTTATTTGATAAAGATAAAATATATGAAATATATTCTAACATTAGCTTTACTTATTCATTTACTTACTCACACCTTGGATTTGAGACAGGATTTTAGATAGCCCGGGTTTAAAGTCACAACAATGGCAAAATGACTTGACCTTTTGATTTGATTAGCCCTGCTGTTATCTCTTGAGTTTGGGGATTAGAGCCTCAGCCACACAGCATGACTTCATCTGGATGTGTTGGTCTCTGGAGCTAAGAAAGGGTTCTTGTCATTGTCATACTTCATCATTACAGTCTAACACAGGAAATGCAAGTGATTCTTTTCCCAGGTGACTTCTCCAGAAACAGGTCAAGGGTGCTATTTTGTTTCTTTTCTTTGAGCCACTTTATTTTACTATAAGTTAAATGTAAATTAAACCCAGATGAACATTTAATGAATACAAACCTGTTTTTGTTTGTTTGTTTGTTTGTTTGTTTGTAGTTTGTGAAATTAATTAATTTTTTAAATTTTCTGTTTTTAGTCATTCACTTTACATCCCACTCACTGGCTATCTCCCGGTTGGTCACCACCTCCCATAATCCTTCCCTTCATCCCTCCTCCCCTTCCCCTCTGAGAGTGTTTAGCCCCTTCTAGAGATCCCTCTACCTGGTACATCAAGTCTCTTTGGGGGATAGGCACATTTCCCATTGAGGCCACACGCTAGCGTTAGCACAGATAGAAGAATTTACCCCTAAGAGGCAAGAGCTTCCTCCATCTCGGATTTTTCCCCTGTTGATTGTATAAC
The DNA here is from genome assembly GCF_004785775.1 of Grammomys surdaster. NCBI lineage: Eukaryota > Metazoa > Chordata > Mammalia > Rodentia > Muridae > Grammomys > Grammomys surdaster. The sequence continues at coordinate 9,882,172 of NW_021604567.1, read as the reverse complement.
TACCCTCTCCCCACTTCTTATCTCTCTTTGCTTTTATGTTAATAGAATTACAGTGTCAAGTTCCCATTTCCCCAGTTTTTTCACTTTATATTCTCGGGGAAAGGGTTGTGTATGGGGCTTGTTTTAGACCCTTCGAACCTGAAAGTAAGCAGATGAGACCATTTCTAGGAATGCTCATGAAGGTGCTGTTTGCAGCTTTTCTGTGTTCCTCACATCTCTGGTTTTCACATCTAAGGACTTGTTACTTGTTCTGTGAGCTCCATTTCTGTTTGGGGGTGTTTACAGACAAAGCCTGTGTGAGTCCATCTGTTATGGGTTCCTCACAGCCTTGGTGCTGTGCATGCAGGTGATCTAAATTAGATCACCTACACTACGGAGATACGTTGTTTAAACGCATATGCGTGGGCCTGGAGAGACAGTTCAGCAGTTAAAAGCACCGGGCACTCTTGCAGAGAACTCAAATTTGGTTCCCGGCACCCGCTTGGCTGCTAACAGCCATGTATAATTTCAGTTCCACTGGACCTAGCACTCTCTTATGGTCTCTGTTGGCATAGTGCACATACTTCGTCAAGGCAAAACACTCATTTGTATACAGTAAAAATAAATAGGGCCAGCAAGATGGCTCATGATAAAAATGAACTTTCTATGTGAGGCTGGCTACTGGAGTTTAATCTCCAGAATTTGCTTTAAGGTACAAGGAGACAACCAACTTGTCGGGCATGCACATGAGAGCTTCACCCCCTTCCTCCACTTTATCCTCTGGCATAAACACAAGCAATAATTTTAATTTTAAGGATTTCAGTGCCCTTAAATGTCCTTGTATATAAAATTAAATTCAAGAGTGGATGTGGTAGCGAAATTTCTGTTTTTAAATGGCTTAGAATCATCTAGATTGTGACTCATATTGGACAGTACAGTGCTAACGGATGGTTGTTCTTCTGATCACAACTGTAAAAGAGAGTTTTAGCTTGCAGTTTAAAAACATTCTCCGCTGCATTTTGTATTTTGGAACATAATATGTTATTGAAGTAATAACATATTGAGGAAATCTTATAATTTACTGATAGGCTGCTGTATGTAAGTATGTAAGTAGTATGTAAGTATTCATGTATCTGTGAGCGCCTGAAGAAAAAGCTCTCAACATTGAGTGTTACACAGCAAAGAGCTCAATTCTGAGTTCTCAGTCAGTCACACTATTGTTCTCTCTTGTCTCCTGCCTTATCCCAATCTCCATCCTCTCCATTTCTACCACCCTCATCTCAATCTCCAATATTCAACATTTCCATGTCCTTCTCTTTCTCTTCTGACACTTTACAAGCGTATCATGTCTCCATCTTGGCTCCTACAAGCGTAGAAACCTGATAGGCTGATTAGCAGACACAATTCCTTAAAATTAAAAAAAAAAGATTGATTGATTTATTTACTCAATGGTTTTGTTGGCTTTTGGCTTTTGGCATTTTTACCATGAACTTGCTTTGTAGACTAGACTGGCCTCAAACACACAGAAATCCACCTGCCTCCACTTCTTCAGTGCTAGAACTAAAACCACGCAAATGTATTTTAAAACACATAAAATATGCATGTCTGTAAGTTGAAATCAAGTTGATAATTAACATTGAAAACTATGAAGGTATGAGCACTCCTCTTTCACACCTTTTTCTACAACCTTAAATTCTCCTTAAAATTTTCAAAATTCAAACTGAGGTAGACTTTTCTGAAAAAGACTTTCTCTCACACTTACATGAATTTTGTATTGACTTTTCATTTGCTCAGGAGAAACTTTGCATATTTATGTGATGGAAAATATGGAAATACTTCATGCTTTATCCTTGTTACTTACTGTAATATAAGAACTATACACTTTAAAATTGCATAAGAATCATATCACCAGAATAAAAATCCAGTTTACATCTTGTTAAAAGCAGGTTACAGAAAAGATTTTTTAGTATTTCTGAATGGAAGTTCAATGTATTTATTATCAAATAATATAAATTCATTATTTAAAATACAATATCAGACTTGGAAAAGTTGAAGAATTTTTCTGTTGATGGTGCCAAGGCTAAAACTTATTTTCTATGTATTCTAGTCACCAAACCTTTTCCATTGTTCAATATTTATTATTCACACTTTGTGTTCTTCTTTCTAATTAGAGTATAACAATCAATCATGCACTAAACATTATCATAAGAACAAGTCAGGATAGAAAACACATCGTTAGAATTAATGTTTTGGCAAATATTGGAATATTGTCTCCCCCAGTAATTGCACATTTTTAAATGAATAAATTCTTAGCAGCAGCTTATCCAATTATGTGAGGATTCATTCATAAATCCCCGAAAACAGACATGAGTAGCATATAGAGATGGAGCAAGCTATATTTAAGGATACATCTATCTATATCTATATCTATCTCTATCTATATCTATATCTATATCATCTATATCTATATCATCTATATCTATATCTATATCTATGTCTATATCTATATCATCTATATCTATATATCTATATCTATGTCTATGTCTATGTCTATGTCTAT
>NW_021604567.1:9875804-9879533 GCF_004785775.1 Grammomys surdaster | reverse complement strand
ATCTATATCTATATCTATATCTATATCTATATCTATATCTATATCATCTATATCTATATCTATGTCTATATCTATATCTATATCTATATCTATATCTATATCTATATCTATATCTATATCTATCTATATCTATATTTATCTATCTCTATCTCTATCTAATCTATATCTATCTATCTATCTATCTATATGTATAGATATATATAGATATGTGTGTGTGTGTACAGATATGTATGTAAGAAAATTGGTAAAAAGAGTTTTTGATTGTGAAAGAGAGCAAGGTGGGTAAAAGGAAATGTTTCAAGGAAGGAAAAGGAAGATATAAATAATGTTATAATTACAAACACAAATTTAAAGAATAGTTTTGAGCCTAAAAGTCAACCATTAGAAGGCAATAGGAATCAGTTCTTTTAAAATTAAAATATATTGGCTATTTGAACATGATTCAATGCAATTGGATTTGTTAACATTTTTCCTATAAGTTGCTTGGAGTCAATTCAAGATTTTCTGGAATTAAAAAATTTTGTGAAATTGTAAATGTGAAATTGTATATCTGTACAATTGCAAGAATCAATAATTTTAGTTTTTCTCTATGCTTCTTATTAAAATCTTTTATCTTAAAGTTTATGTCAACAACAGAAAATTCTTAAGATTAATATTGTAATCTTGATTGAGCATCATTACTTTGGAAACTTTCAAGATTTTCAACTGTTTAAGAGCACAATATGACTAGTGAGGGAAAGGTGAATAATTTTGTTTTTATGATGTTTTCTGTAAATTTTTAATAACTCATTCTTATGATGGATACCAACAATCCATGAGCTATTGATACATTAGTATGTCATTTATAAATTAACTTTCATTACTTAAGATATTTTGCAACAGAATAAGTGATAAGTATCAGTGGCAAACCTTGCTTGTTATGTTATACATTTATAGAATCATATCAGTTTGGTTATGCTCTAAGAAATAACATCAAAATGAACCCTGCAAAGAAACCTATTAAATAATGCAATTGCAGAAATAACATTTTAGGTGTAGTTTTAATAAGAGTTTTGTTTTAGGTTTATTGGCAGTCATTTTTCATATTCCCATGCTAAACATTATAAAATCTCCGCTAGAATATAAGTAATACAAAGGAAAAATAAGTTTTCATTTTTCTTCATTAATATAGCTAGGGTTCTAGCTTCCCTGAATTGCAATTTAATGAATGTGAGTGAATATAATATAGTTATCTCTCATAATTCACTATTTAACCCTATTTAACAATTGATATCATGGAGTAGAAGTTTCATAGATATATTCCAAATGCATGAAACACTATTTTAGTTTGTCAATGGAAGATGAAATTAAAAGTAAACACCCTAACAATAAAAGAAAGCAGTATGTGTAAAAGTGGATGATTGAAGCTTATTCTGCGTAGTTCGGATATTGCTCAAAAAAGTTGTGATTGATTGTTGAGAGAGGTAGATTTAGCATCTCTAAGAGATGATTTTCCTAATTGGTTGTCTGAAACAAAATGGTTAGGCCTGAAATTATCACTCGACCAACAAAAATGGGCTCAGAAGATCATATCTGTATGTTTATATGCAGGCATGTGTAACAATAATCAAAGAAAACCATGTCATCAATTTGAGGGAGAGTGGGAGAAAAGACATGGGAGGGGCGAGTAAGACATGAGACAGGTTAAAAGGAGTAGAACAGAGAAATGATGTTATTCTCTTTTAATTAAAATATTAAAGTTTGTGATGTAGAAGTCAGTGCCAATAAGTTTATCCTGCACCTAAAGCTCAGGGAACATTGTAGAAGAGAGGGAATAAATATGGCAGCCAGAGCATGAAGGACTTTGCTATGAGAATGTGTGTCCTAGTAACATCAGAAGGTACATCCTATAATACATCCTATAATTTTCATTAATGTGACTGCCCAGCGTGCCAAACTAGGTGGGAGCCAAACTAGGTGGGAAAAGCCAACAAGGCCTCTGGCTTATACAAAGTATTATCAACAACTAAGTAAACTTGGAAGTCGGAGATGTTCAAAAGCCATACCAATTGGTTTTCTACTGCCAAATTGTCAGCCTAGAAATTATGCGTACAAGTAAGTTTTTACTGAATCAACAGGAGAAATATATATATATATGTGTGTGTGTGTGTGTGTGTGTGTGTGTGTATATACAATTACCTATATTCATGCAATAATAATTAATGAAAAAGGAGTCTTTGAACTTGAATGGCAGCGAGGATACTTACATAGGAGGTCTTGGAGGAAATGAAAAAGTAAGTGAGAAATGTGGTTAAATTAAAATACAAAACATAAAGAACAAGTAATGAAAAGAAATATAAATTGTGACTTCTAAGTAAACCAGGACCTGTCCCAAAGGATTTAATATTCTAAATTATTAGGTTTAACATGCATTCTCTTGGCTTATCATGTATTGGACTAGGATAATTTCGAACTATATTTAAAGACATATATATGTCATATATTTAACATTTATACATAAAACATAATTGAGGGTCAATACCTCCTCACATATGACATCATGCTTTTCCAGCCTACACTGTTTTAGCTTTATTCTAGTAAATTCCAACAACTGTAACTTGGTATCAGTATGGTTTAACATTTTTGATAATTGATATGACCCACCACAGGCATGTTGCCACATTTAATCAGTATCAGTGAACCTTTATATCAGTGGATAAAACGGCATTCTATAAACTATAGGTTTTTAAAATATTTTTTCAAGTTTTCCTTTTATTGATATGATATTTTTTCTTATATAATACAGCCTTATTACAGTTTACTCTCCCCCTAGCCTTCCCTGTTCATTTTCAAAACTCCTCCCAGCCAGAAGTACTCACTTTCTGTCTCTCATTAGTCAACAGGCTTCTAAGGGAGACTGACATAAGAAAATAAATATAATATGATGACACAAACACGACCTCATCAGAACAGGATGAAAGGGGACCAAGAGAAGGCACAAGAATCAGACGCACTAATTCACACACTCAAGAATCTGATAGGAAATACTGAACTAGAACTCATAACATGTACCCAGGGGACCTCATATAGACCCATGTGCATACTGTCTCAGTCTCTGAGTTCATATGGCCTTTGCTCATGTTGATTTAGAGGGCTTTGTTTCCTTGATACCCTCCATCCCCTCTGGCTATTACAGTCTTTCTGCCTCCTCTTCATTAGGGTGCACTAAGCCCAGAAAGAGGGCATTTGAAGGAGATATCACATTTAGGGATAAGTGCTAAAATGTAATCTTAAGCTAGAAGTTAATGTAGCTCTCACCTTTCATCAAAAGAGTCTTTCCTTATGGCAAATGGAGACCATTATAGAACACCAAAACTGGGCACTACGCAGATATCAGGGGACATAGGGAAAACCAGTTCCAACAGATTACCTTTAACCCAACCGATGCACCTAATGCATAGGGAACATCTTGGAACAGGGGGCAGAAATATAGTAAAAGCCATAGAACCAAGGAGTTTGTTATGACATTATGTCTCTCATAATTGGAAAGCCTGAACGATGATGACACCAATCGACGTGCTAAGGTGGAAGAGAGGAATCCCATAGAGCTGACGTCCCACACTTAAACAATTATGCTTTCACCCAATAATGCTGAAAGAAGGAGAAAATTTATCTCCCAGGTACAAGTCCCTAATTTCTTATCCAATATAAAATAAACTGCCCTGAAAAATTCAGCAGTCTCTCTCTCTC
>NW_021604567.1:9875584-9875704 GCF_004785775.1 Grammomys surdaster | reverse complement strand
GCTCTCGCTCTCGCTCTCGCTCTCGCTCTCGCTCTCGCTCTCTCTCGCTCTCTCTCGCTCTCTCTCTCGCTCCGCTCTCGCTCTCGCTCTCGCTCGCTCTCGCTCGCTCTCGCTCTCTCT
>NW_021604567.1:9856931-9875484 GCF_004785775.1 Grammomys surdaster | reverse complement strand
GCTCTCGCTCTCGCTCTCGCTCTCGCTCTCGCTCTCGCTCTCGCTCTCGCTCTCGCTCTCGCTCTCGCTCTCGCTCTCGCTCTCGCTCGCTCTCGCTCGCTCTCGCTCTCTCTCGCTCTCTCTCGCTCTCTCTCGCTCTCTCTCGCTCTCTCTCGCTCTCTCTCACTCTCTCGCTCTCGCTCTCTCTCTCTCACTCTGTGTGTGTGTGTGTGTGTGTGTGTGTGTGTGTGTATAAAACTAATAAAGAAGACATGGGAATAGTTGGCGTGAGAAAATAGAAGGAAGCTTATGTAATTATATTTTAATTAGAATATATAAAATATATGGTTATAGTAAAAATTGCATTTGATCATCACTATCAACCCACATTTACTGTAAATGATACAGATGTTGTAAAAAAGGTTTTAAGTCAAATAATGCCAACACTCATAGCTTTATGTCCTTTCTTAACCTTCAAACTTTGGCAACTCAAGTTTTGATTTAAACATTCAAGTGGCAGATCACTTTGAACTCAATATGACCCAGCATTTCATTGACAAGTAGTTTAGCCTAGTCTCTGAGATATAGATTCAGTTAAGTAGCATTTCATTCTAAAATCTCAATAGTAATTCCTTAATATTACCTAATAACTAAAGTTCTAACTATGCCAATTATATTACAATCATTGTCTAAACAATATAAGTATGTCATAATCCACTGATAAACTTATATGCTTTTAAAAAAGCATATTTTTTGTGATTCTTATCATAGATCCCTCTCTTGTGCTCTTTATTTTTGTCTTACAAAAATCTTTGCTTCTGTCTCTCCTCTCGGTTTGTACTGATCGAGCAGCTGGTTTGTTTTAACTTGTTTTTCATTTCCTTCTGTTGTTTCTAAACTGCTACTGAAATTGAAAGACAATAGAGGAATTTTGAAAATCTCTTCTTACTGTGTATTCTCCATTACTAGGACAGTTCTCATTTCTTTTAGCCTTTATAAGATATCAAAATAATTGTAGCTTTTCCTCCACATTAAAGCATAGACATAAAAAAATCGATAATACTATTTTTTGTTTGTTAAAGATAAGGAAGTTTCTCCGGACTGTTTTCTCCAGACAGAATTTAACCACTGTTATTCAGAAGCAACATGGAAATCAGAGTCTCTTTATTTCAAGTTCTTTTCATCATTATATTTTTTATAAATGTGCATGTAATGGAGTGATGTTTTGTTATGTATTATCTCACTCATTAAAGGTTTTAGGTTTCTTAAAAGTCGGCTCTTGTAAATCACTGTATTTGCACTACACTCTCAGTCACCTAGTTTATCAATAAAATGGGATGCCGGCTGAAAATGCTTTGTGATCTTTGCTTTTCCACCAAATGAAAACCATTAGTTAGTTAAAAATATCCTCTATCTTCTTTGCCATCATCTCTCATACTAAGTTGATAAGCTGTGTGAGATGTACTATATAACATAAAGTTGGCCTCTGAGGCTCTACAGCATTTAAAGTGACTGGGGCTGAAGCTGCAGCTGCTTTACAGTAATGGTCTCCCCATCTTTGTGAGAGATGTCATGTAATCTGACAGCACAGGCTTGTTCCAGCTAGAATCTACAGAGTGGTCAACAGCTGCTCACCAGTTCAGGAAAGGTGGTACAAAAGGTGATCTTAATGAGTCTTTCTACTTTCTACATTTTTATCTGAATCCCAGAATTTTCTTTCTAGGATCCCTCCAGCTAACCAGAGCTGACTTCATTGGCAAGTTATTATGGTTAATCCTAGCAGTCTTCTGCCTGAATGCCCCAAGATATTGATGAAGTCAAAACAACATTGAGCTTCAGAGCATTAGAAATCTTGGACAAAAGAGAGACAGCTTGTCAATATGGAAGGTATTTTTTTCCTAAGGAATATACATAGTCTATAGACATAATGTCCCAACAGTATTAAATAATATAATAGCTGAAGGTTTCTCCCAAAATAAAAATCATTTTTAGGTCAAGTACTTTAGACATTAATATGTAGAATTTCAAGCTAATTATCAAATAATTCTGACTTGGAAATAGAATTTTACCATAAGACCCATTAATTTCAACAAGTATTTGGACACACTGATGCTATTACAACAAAGTGTCCTTAATATGGTTTATATATCCTTGATCCTAGCATCAGGAAACACAAACTTTTAGTTCCCTGTTGGCTATCTACAAACTATGATATCTTGGGATGTTAAGCAAGTGTTTTATTACTAAGCTGCATTCTTCCATCACACAGGAGGTTTTGTTTTGTTTTGTTGTTGACAAGGTCTTCCTGAAAATCCTAGGCAGGTCTTCTACTTTTCCTGTCTCAACCTCCCAGGTGTCTTAGTTTACAGGTCTACTCTTCAAAGTCTGGTGAGGGGCTTTGTTTTCTTTTTTCGGTTTCTACATACAAAAGTAGATTGTTCCCACTTGCACATCCAAGGTTATATGTTCTTATACTACTTAGAGCTACTAGAGTCTAAGCCAAAGAGTCACATCCCATTGTATGACATGTAGTTGCCTGATCTGATGTTTGGTTTGTTTGTTTGTTTTTATTGTTGGCCTACTGTAACTGATTGTTGGTGGAAAAAATTGGAACCAGGCTCTTAGCCATTAATCCAGTCTCAACTCACTTCCTTCATGATTGTGCGTCAGTGCAGCTTTGTAGTGCAGTAGAGGCATCATTACTTTGTTCCAACGTTTCTTGCCTCTTCTTTGGCTTATGAAAGGTGGCTGGTTGCTTTATATGCTAAAGTTAACACTGAGTGTAGATTCATCGTATATCAGTTTCTCAAGTTCCTTTAGACACCCAGCTTTGTATAACCAGTTAAACAGCTATCTATTACACAGCATCCCCTGTTTTGTTTAACTTTCTATCAAATTTTTGGTGTTGGTTATTAATTGGACCCATAAACAAACATTTTGTCCAAAAGTATATAGGATTCAATATCAAGTTAATTTCACCATTTCTGGACTCACTATATTTAGGACTTCTAACTATATGTCTAACTGTTGTGTCTACACATGCAGATAAATATTACACAATTTTCAACATTTCTATTGTTGAAAACTGACAATTTTTGAACTCTACTCCTCTACCAAAAGCTAGCATTTAATAATTGTTTATAAAACATAAGGAAAAATGCATGCATAATAATATGTTTAATTATCTATATATTGTAACTTACATTCTATTATTATAACAATGTAAAGTATGTTCATGATATTAATTTAAAAGTAAATAAAAGAAGTACTCATGATAAGTCGAACATTTTTCTTCTGTTGCCTTGAATCATTTTGAAAACAATCCTAGAAAATGATGTGTCTAATTTAGCAAAGGGGCAAATTTAAGAAAAAAAAATCCCGCTTTTTATAGAAAAACCTTGTCATCTAAATAAATTTTTAAATAAAGGGCATGCTTACTCTTACTGTTAAAAGCTTTATATGCCTGTAGTACTAATGTCAATAAAGTAAATTCGATCTTTTAAGAGTAGTAGATAACTTTATACAGCTATCTCCTATACTTCCCAAACACATTTCATTCAGCTCTTAAAATGATTCATCATCAAAATGTACAAGTTTTGTTACATTAATTTTTATACTATAATAGTTTAGACTTCTGTCTGAAAAGAAAAGAGGTATAAATTTTCCTGTAAGCTTATTTTAAAGCATAGACTTCATTATTATTCTCTCTATCATTATATTATTATTTGGGGTTGTGAGCTTGTGGTATGTTTATGTGAAGCAGCGTGTGTGTGTGTGTGTGTGTGTGTGTGTGTGTGTGTGTATAAGTGAGTATATACCTGTGTGCTTACACATTGGGTGAGCAAGGTCTTTGAGGATGTCTTTCATTAATGGCTTTCTGGTTTTATTTTTTAAAACAACGACTCCTGCTGTGTATGAAGCTCATCAATTTCTCTAAGCTAGCTGGTCAGTGAGCTCCAGAACACTGTCTATTCTTTAATAGTAGTAATACAATATCTTTTGTTATCTGGGAGAAAGTCATTAGTATAAGTTGAATTTATTGACTGTGTGCTGCTTGTAGAGATTTCAAAGATCTATGTTCAAGGTCAGTTATACTTGTAAAGTGGTTCACTCAGGAGAACAAAGTTATGCATTAAGAGTGACTGAGGGAGAAAAGCAATGTTTTTCTACAGCTCTAGGAGTCAGACAAATGCCAGATGAGGGAACTCACAGACAGTGTGTATGCTGAGAACTTACTCCCTGGTTCAAAAATAATAGCTTCCTATACTGAGAAAAGGAGGAAGCCATTTTTGAGTATTGGTTAAAGTTGCTAAAAATTCACAGTTTAAATATGTTCACCTCAACATATAACAAAACAAGACACAGCCTTGCTTTTGAACTACTTTTGTGCCTTTCAGCAAAAGTTGTATGATTCTGTTTTATGTTACTTTGTTACTCAGTTTCTTCTCCTACCTGCTTGTGTTTATTTTCATTTAATTTCTGCATTGGCTGAAAGGACATGAAAGGTGTTATGAAATATATGCTGCAATATAGAAAAACAAGAATGGATGTAAACTATGAGCAATGAAAGAATAAAACTGAGGATATAAACTATAGGAGATAAAAATGAAAGTAATGTAATAATATCTGTGTTAAAAACAATGCAGTTGGATAGGCTATGCCTGAACTTTGGTACTATATCTTCTGACTACTGCTATGAAGGAGAACTAATTATTTCATAACATCCTGTTATGTACTTCAAAGTTGGATGAGTCCTCCAGAAAAACCCAAATATTTGAAACATTTGGAATTGACTAAATGGTGTTCCTCAAGTAAGTTATGAATGATGGAATTAAGATAAATTTTTAATGACTGTCGCTACAGTTTACACATTGGTGAACTTTAAATAATTGGGTCATTCTTCAATAAAGACAATGAGTGATGACATCATACCTGAATGGCGATCTATTTCGTTGATCCCATAGCTCAATACAATTTAGACTTGAGACTATCATAGAAAAAAATGGATAAATCATTTTCAAGTTTGACTTAAATATCTTGACATGAAATGATAATTTGTTAAATAGTTATCTCAGGTGATTTTTATTAGCTATAAAGTTATTATAAGTTTAAAATTGCACTGCAAACTTTTTACCTCCATAAGACCTTGCAATCACTTTTTTGCTGAAATATATCAATCACCATTTAGTAGAGAAGTTAAACTTCATTCTGTAATTTTACAAGTTCTGTAGATCTTGTAACAGTGGAGATATTGTGCCAAAACAACCATAGCTAAGCTGAGGGTCACCTATAGCAAATTTCTGTGAATCAACAATTTATATTAAAAGAGAAAGAATAAAAGTTCTATCAAAATCCAATTATCATAATCATGTTGACTTTGGAAACCCTAAGGCAACTGTAAATCTCCATTACTTAAAGCATTAATCAAAAGCCTTAGTGAAGGAAATATTTACTTTTGAACATGATTGCTTCGTCCTCAACTATTGTAAACCCTTTTTTGAAAACTTGTATTAACATAAAAAGCCCTCTTTTGAGTTGTCAATCAAAATTTTCCAAGAGATTCACACATTAAAGACTATCACGATTGTTCTTGATTGTGATCTCCAGTATAAAGTAATCACCTATTATTGAAAAAATAAGACCCAATAGCCCCTCAGATGGAATTGATCTAAATGCTTTATCTTTGACACCTACATTTGATGTTACCAGAAAGCACAATGGAAGCTTCCTAAAGATTGAAACGACCAATAGTCCTACCTAGTATGATGCCTATGAACCTCAAGAAATACTAGAATGTCAAAATACTTCTAAAGTTGTAGCAATAGTTTGTAAACCTTGCCAATAGCTGTAGTTCTCTAGTTGAACTTAAGATTTACCCAGCAAGAGGGAAACTGTCCCTGGTTCCTAAACCCTATTCATTTTCTTGGTGCTAGTGACATCATGAATTTCAGAGAAGAACCAACAACCTCCACTTAGCAAACTAATAAAATAAAACTCCTTATAAATGTTTGTCATGATACCTGAACATAACTGTAGTCCTGACTGTTCATCAATCAACTTTTTTGTGCAACAGACAGAGACCATTACAGGAACCTATAACCAATCAAAATATAAGAGTTGAAGAGTCCAGTCCCAGTGAATACATCTCCATAACAATTTCTGTGGCAAAGACTGAGGGAATATTGTGGAAGAGGGAGTGAAAAGATTATCAAGAGTCAGAGTATCAGGGAGGTGGACCTGAAATTGTGTTGACACTGAAATAGTTGACTTGTAGTTTATTCGTTATTTACAAACATTTCAACATTTTGAAGATTGTAATAACAAGGTCCTGGTAAGATATGACTAGATATTAGGATTGTTTTTTTCTTTTTTCCAGAAGATTGAAGGTTTTTAAAGGTAGTCTGTTCTGGCATCAGAAGAAATTTACACTGCGTTCTCTAAACCACGTAATATGACTAAGTGTTTTCTGGTCATGTTAAGGCAAGTAACTAGGAGGCTGTGTGCCTCAGAATCTTTCCATTTCCAGAGCTCTTGTGAATGCAACTGGGGCTTTACCTAGAGACAATTCTCAAAACTGACTTGGAAATAAAACTGTGTCTGTACTAGTCACAGTCATCTGTCAGTCAACTGATTGTAGAATCATGGAATGTCATTGAACAACCAAGGCAAGTCCCTAGGCAGAGAATAAGTTTTTCACTTTCCTTCAGTATTCTGCACATAAAGGCACCTTTCTCACACTGCTCAAAGGCAAATTCTCTGAACCTCTACACTCTTGCCTGATGTCAACAAAACCTTAGCTAGATTTATTTTGTCTTAAGATTTTAGTTTATTCATATAGTTAAAATGAGTAGAAGATTGGAAAAGCTAGCTGTTTATGATTTAGTCTATCAAGAGTTATTATGGTATGCCTACATGCCATTTACATTAATAGGCATTTGACATTCAGCACCCTCCCATTCATCGCCAGTTCCCACTTGCCATCCATGGTTTCAGTAATTTAGTAAACCTGCTATAGGTTATATGTCATTCTGCAGAGATTGGCACAATCTCACAGTGTCTTGGCTCTTAGTCACTGAGGGAATCAACTACCATTTTGTCTGATATATCTAAGCTGCATGTTACCCAGTTGCTGGTTATTCAGTAGTTATCTTGGTTATCAGATTGAATGTTTCAGATCTCAGTGCCTGTGTTCAATGAATTTTGCCTGGTAGCCTAACCATGTATTACAAGGCTGATGCCATTTTTCTCACCATATTTCTCTATAAAAACATGCCACATTATGTCATCACGGGAAAAGGGCAAAAGTAGTACAAAATGTAGTTTTAGAAAAGAGAATAAGTAAAACAATAGAGTCAGAATCATATTACTCTTATTATAATGCATTGCTCTATTATTCTACTTTTTCATTACACCTAACCTCTCACTGTACCTAATTTATAAACATTATTATGTATTTGTTCATGAACAAAATGCTATGTAAACATTTCAGTAATATCTGAAATATCAGGTAACCATAAAAATTCTTAGAACACAACCCTGTAGACAAGGATTAAACCTTTTACACTATTATCAGATCATCATGTCTGTATGTTTTTTTTAACCAGAGACCCCTATGAGCATTTATGAGATATACACCCTTACTTTCATAATTAACTAGAAGCTATGTGCCTCAGAAAGACTGAGTGAGATCAATGAGTCTACTAGCTACCTTATATATTCATTGCAATGGGTTTTAAAGCCTGGCAAGATGTTTCATAAAGCAATGGCATATCCTAAAAACTGGAACAATCTTACATAATATTCTACACTAATTAAATTTAAAAAGCTTATAAATGTAAGATCCTGGCCACACATTTGGATAGAATGTAATCTGAAAGAGGCATAGTTGCGTTTTTTTTTTTTAAAGCGATGCAGAAGAGAAACTATTTTTCTAAGGCAATGTAATCAGCTTGTGCTTTGTTTCTAGCATATGATCAAAGATGGGAACTCACAAGTGGAAATTATCTTTGAACAGTTTAAGAACATTGCATGCTTTGCTGTATTAATTTTCATTATGTTATGGCCTTTTTAGAGATTTATAATTTTCATTATAATGTGACTAAATTGAGAACAGGACACAAAGTAGCGTATTCAAAATTGCATCAGCATTTAATGATAGTAGGATACAATGCTATTTAACATTTACCTAAAGTTAACTGTTTACAGAGTTTGTACTCATTAACCCTAAACATGCCATCTCCTGATAAAGGACTACAACACTGTATTGCCAGTGAAGGTGAATTCTCTAAGTGTTATGGATGGGTGGTTACGAGCCCTACAAATATTGTCTGGTGGCATCACTTCTTGCTGTATATATGATTTACTTACTCACCGTATTTTCAAGCATAAGTGTAGAAAACACTATGAAAGTGCCCACCATTGACCTTTTATGATGGCCACATGTGGAAAATGTGTTGAGTTATACTCAGTTAATCCCAGCACTTGGGAAGCAGAGGCAGATAGACCTCTGTGAATTCGAGGTAAGCCTGGTCTAAGCGGGTACCAACAGAACCAGGGCTACACATAAAAACCCTATCTTTAAAAAAAAGTATATTAAAATTAATTTCACTCTTATTTTTAATCCCTTATAGTTTCTTAACATTATCAACATAGCTAGTGAGGAATCAAATTACTGACTTTCAGATGAAATTTAAACTATGACTATATTAACTTGATATATCATAGCTGATTTTCTTGTCAAAACAATATAATTGTAGCAAAATAGAGTACAGTACAATTTGGAGTTTTATGAAAATGTGTATCTGATTATATTATTAGGGATATAATCATTTTAGTAGTTAAAATATTTGAGAGTCAATCTATTGAAAAAAAAATTGCAATATAGGTCTTTATGCACATTGTATATTTCTGGGCTGTATTTATGTGTGGGTTTATATCACAAGATTTCTTTTTGGTTTTTTTTGAGACAGGGTTTCTCTGTGTAGCCTTGGCTGTCCGGGAACTCACTTTGTAGACCAGGCTGGCCTCGAACTCAGAAACCCACCTACATCTGCCTCCCAAGTTCTGGGATTAAAGGCGTGCACCACCACCGCCCTGCATATCACAAGATTTTATTTATATATGTATATATGCATGTTTATTTTATGTATGTATTGAATATATATGTATGTGTGTACTCTGATCAGTCTGGGGATACTAGACATATATTAGTGACCACTACAGTATTTTCCATAAGCACATCCTCGTAACTCTAGCAAGAACATCATTATTAAACCAATATGATACAATTTTTATTGAATGCATGCTGGGTATGAATTACTACTCTATTTTTGACATCACCTACATAATAACAGTATTGTTGATATCATTGCTTTGAAAATAAGTGATCTGGATCCAGCTATGATAGCTCATGTTTGTAATTCCAGTGCTCAGACGGCTGAACCAGTAGAATCACAGTGAATTTGAAGCTAACCTATTTTATATAGTGTCTTTAAGTCATGGTTGCATTGTAGAATGAAACTTTATCTCTAAACCAACTGCAATAACGTAAGTGAATGCCAACAGAATTAAATAAACTTCTGAGTCTCAACAGAATAATACAGGATGGTAATGTTATAATAAAATAAGGGGAGAATTGTGATTCATAGAGAAAGAACCTTAAACAAAGGAAGGAATTTCATATTTGGCTAATTACTACTAATTTATAAGGTACTTTGAGTAAAACACTGTGATATTTTTCCTTCATGTATTTTATGTATTTTATAGTGGACATTAATTCTCATATATTTCCCATTTTAAATGCTTTCTTTACCTATTAGTAAATTCAAGTTTTTCATTTTCTTCTCTGGTAAGTAGATGATGAAGTGGAGGACAGATGATAAGAGTTTTCATGACATATAAGAGTGACAGTCAAAACACTGAGAATTGCTGAAACGATTTTGAGAAAAAGCTATAATTAAGAATTATACATCTTCACTTTTTTAACCAGAAAAAGACAGAATATATATCTACTTATAATGTAACATTCATATAATTGTTTTTTATTAATATATAATAAACTGCTTCAATTGTCACTTTAATTCAATATACAGTAACTCATTATTTGGCATGTTTGAGAATTCTATGGTAAATTGTATCATAGAAAGTGCCTTTTCTATTTCATTTGGTTGTGGATATTAAGATGAGAATTTTTTCAAGAAAAAAAATTTCTGTTCAAAATATTTACATTCAGGTTATGTCACTCAAATATACACAATTATTCAGATGGGTAGGATCACTTATTTGAAAATTTAACAATGTTTAAAACTTTAGTTTATATTGCTACATATTCTATCTATATTATATTGATGTTCAATAGGCTGTTCAATAAGGTTTAACAAGTTTGTATATGCAAAACTCCGTATGCGTTCCTGTGAATTATGGATTGTTTCCTACCTCTCTTCTTGACATTGGAATGGAAAGGGATTTACATTTGTGCAAACTCATTTTGCTGATTTTTAGGCCTTTTATATAATAGGTTTAAGAGATTAGAAGTGACAACAGCCATAAAAAGGAAATCACCATTACAAAATTGAATCTGAATCCAGGACAATTTGAGAGAAAGCATTGTCCTTCCTTAGCTCAATTTTTCTTCATGCACCTCTTAGTAAAAAGCACATATCTGAATGGAAAATCATTTTCTACTTTTCAATTTAAAAACACTCTTCATTGAATAATAAAAAAAAACTATTGCTGTTTTTGAACTGAAAGGAACATGTTCCATACCATTTTCACTTATATATAACTTTTACACTGAATTTCACTAAACTCGTGTTTTCACATTAATGTAAATAAAATTATTATTCAGTATTATATTAAGAATATACTTAATATTAAATAATATTCAAAACTACTTGAACTAAACATTGGGATTATAACCTCAGAAACCTAAATACTGATATAATTGAATGCATTAATATCTTTATATATTGATTATAAATAAACTTTAATGTAATGAATAACTGTAAGTATAGCTAAGTTGTTCTGGAATTTGTTTATATTTAGAATGTATTCAAAAATATAAATTCATCATTACATCCAACATTTTAACATATATACATATATACACACATATATATTTCATGTATATACATATACATTACATGTATGTACATATACATTGTATATACATATACATTTATGTATATACACTGTATATGCACACATGCTTACACACATACACACACACACACACACACACACACACACATATATATATATATATATGCGCTTCAACACTTTATTTTTATTTTATTTTTTGAGTTGGCTGGATTGAGATGAAATTTGTCATTAATTTTAGATAAATTTACATGAAAGAGATAGGTTAGTATATTCTATATTAAAAGGCACATTTTTTCATGGTCTTTCCATTGTACTAGCATATTTAATTTGTTTTTGACATCATGGAAGCAACAAAAAGGAATGTGTGGATCATACTCTGCTTTTTCCTATCCGCCTTTTCTCATTTAGCTGTATTTTTTAGATCAATACTTTCTTCTACATTTGATCTCATACTTAGCTGCATTCTTCTTTACTTTCATTCATAAAGAAATTCAAAACCCTTTCAGTAAATTAACTCTACAACTTCATATGTATGACAACATCTCAGAAGCATAGATAAAAGTACATGTACATAGATAAAAGTACACTGTTTCTCTCCTCCCATGCCTTCCATGTGTGTCTATAGGAATTATTTTTTCTATTAATTGATTAATTTATACATTTAACATCCCAATAACTACCCCCTCCAAGTCCGCCTCACACAGATGCTTCTTCGAATCTTCTACCACTTCTCTGCTGAGAAGGTCAGGGTACCTGGGTATCCCCCACCCTCTTACTATCATGCTCTTGCTCATTTAGATCACTGCTTTTCTTTATTCCATTTTTCTTTGTCAGTATTACCTAACTGAATACCTTCTCCAGACTGTACATATTTCTTCATTTATTTATGGTAGTGTTCATCAAAATGCTCCACATACAAAAACGGATAATGGCTTTTAAGATTCAGAAGATAAAGTCTTGTATCAATGTTAACATTCTTTCATAGTACAGAGTTTTATGTGAAGAATTTTCCTATGAAATACCTGAAACAAATTTACAATCTCATTGTAACTAGGCTAATATGATCAAGCACTTGCTAAAATACTAGCATCGAGTTCCTATTTGCCTGGTTGCATTTTTATAGTTTCAAAACAATATTACATTGTTTTTTTTTCTGTCATAACTATTGTTTGTCCTTAATTTCTAAGCAAGCTCTAACACCATATTGGATCCTACCATACAGTCTCAAGAAATTCATTCTGTTCTACCATTTTGTTTAAAATCCCAACACTGACCTTGACTTTTAAGTTTTGGGGAAAGCTTTTTCTCTGAAGGCATTTCGAGCCCTCACCAACTGCATGTTCACACAAGTGGAATCAGTTGAGTAAAAGTACTGTGAATATACCTATCATTTTCAACATGATGTACGTTTTGACTTTAATTGGCATCTTCCCATTTTGCCCATGTCCTCTAGGGACCTGTAAGAGCTGGTACCACACACTCATTTTCTTTTCTTTAGAGTTCTATGATTGATATAACTTCACTTTTCTTTAATTTATTCTTTCACCACTTCTGACAGATTTTTATGCTTTCAAAGTCTGTCTCTGAATGGAAGTCTTTCACTACTCTCATATTGTACCCAATCTTGTTGCTGCATGCCTAACTATGTGGGGATATTTCTAATCTTGCCATCTCAAACCCTATGTATCTTTAAGGAAAGTCTACATTTCCCTTTGCTACAAAGTCTCTTGAACTGTAATTTTCTTCTTATTAAACCAGTGTCTCAGTTATTCAACATAGAGTTAACATACAGGAAGTTGCAGTGAGGGCTGAATGTCATCATAGGGAAAAGACACAAAGAGAAACATTTTCTTGTTTTCCATAGCAACCGCTCACACATTATTTATAAACCAAAAATGATAATGCAGAATCACAAGCATTTTCTCATATTTTATATGGAATCTGAGAAGTGAGAATTAGCAGTATATTAACATTAGCAGAAAACACATTGCTATTAGTATTTAGGATGCTCATAGAGAATTGATTGATAACAGGACATGCTCACATTCCCTGCCAACCTCACCTCAGCACACCCCGGAGTATTGTCATGGATACATCCAGCTATTCTTTCTATTTCTATTTTCAATTGTTCAGGAAGATCACTCAATTTATTTCACACAATGGTTCAGATTTGTCCTTTCCTTTCTATTACCACTCCACAAAACAGTCTCAAGGGTCCCATGACCTTTCATCCAGAGAATTATGGGAAACTTTTATGTGATTTATTTTCCTCTAAAACTTTTCTTATATTATATATCTAATATATACTTTTTAAATGATGTTTTCTTCTAAACCAGAATTTTTATCATCCAAAATTTGAAGGAAGAATTCCTATTACTTTAAACTTCCCAATGGATATGTAAATTGTTTTTTAAATTTAATATTGTGTAATACAATGTGGTATTATTTGCAATTATTTTCAAATATGCATGTACCCTAGGGCAGCTCAATCTCACCAGTGTAAACTGCTTTAGTATATTATTGCTTTTTAACTTCTACTGGTATCTGGCGATCAATCCTTTTTCCTAAGAATTCATGTTTTTTTATTTGTTTTCACCAGTCATTTGGAAAGTCTTCACCGTCTTTGCATTAGCAAGAGAGTATCTTGTATAGTTTGGACTTTGCATATTTGCTGTTTCTGCTTACCCAGTCTATTTACATGAATTCATTTTAACTGAACATATCAGAACTTCTAGTAGGAGGTACAGCCTCAGAAAAGAGTCTCAACAACACTTCAGCAGTCCAGATTCTGTAATCATAAAATCACATCAGAGATGAGGACTCTCACATTTCCAAATAATTTCTCTTTTGTTCTTCCAGTTTGAAAAAAAGAACAGGAATTGAAAATATAAATAATAAAATAAAATAATGTTAGTCCCTACCATAAAAATGAGGAAAATTGAACATAAAGTAAAGGATTTTAAATATTTCTTTTATAGTTTAAAAATATTTTTCTCTGTCTGAATATCACTGAAATTAAAGATTAAGAGCAAGAAAAAAAAACATCATATTAATTACATTTAGAAGTTTTAAAATGCGATAAAGTTGTATATATTCTTTGGCTT
Organism: Grammomys surdaster; assembly: GCF_004785775.1. Classification (NCBI taxonomy): domain Eukaryota; kingdom Metazoa; phylum Chordata; class Mammalia; order Rodentia; family Muridae; genus Grammomys; species Grammomys surdaster. Next base: position 9,861,301 of record NW_021604567.1, on the reverse strand, counting down.
GTGAAGTAAAATATTTTATTCTCTTTATTATTACTGAGTTGATAAATTCATTTTATATACTTTGCTTATCATTCTACATATTTATATTTAAGTAATAAATCTTGCTGATTTTCTTATATATATGTTTTATATTATATATATATATATATATACACACACATTTAGTGAGTTATCAGCTCATAAATTATAAATAAAACATTCTATTCTTTGGATATTCACTCAAATAGCTAATAGAAATAAATTTATGAGGCACTTCTTATTCTGAATATATAACATATTCAGTATTAAATAATTCTTTTTTATATTTCCTAAACTTGTGTAATTTATATTTACTTCATACTATTTATAAATGTTGAAAGTATGAAACACTTCAAGGTTAAATTACATATTTTGTTTTTATTTACAAGTTTCAAAAATATAAATCCTTCTCATAATCAAATAATTCTTTATTATACAGTATCTTCCAGTCATATCTTGATGAAATGTTTAGATACATTTTTTTTTAGTTGAAAGGAAGTGTGACCAAAGACAGAAGCAAAACCAAAGAAAGCAAAATGTTAAATATTGACACGAGACGCACCATCCCTCTGCAATGTGATCAGTAAAATGAAGGAGGCAGTGCCAATATTCATTTCAGAGTTGAGGTGAATATTTTTCCTCACAAATGAATATTATTGACTAATTTTATTTAGTAAAATAGTCATTTTAAAACTTTAATACGTTCAATTGATGTGACATCACGGGCCTCCTTCCTCACAGTCATATATAAATACTACATATACACCTTTGTGGAATATATATATATATATATATATATATATATATATAATTTCATATCTTTAAAAACTTATAATCTTAAAACTATTTTAAGGATAATAATAAACTATTTTAAGTATAATAACATTTAATGAATGTTGGTTGTAATTGATGTCAAAATTTGACTAACTCAGAAATTTATCTTTCTAGCAAGTCAGCTTTGACATACTCTCAGATTATTTTGAAAGAAATCAGTAATCAGTGGTTGATGAAATAGCTCAGCATATAACGATGCCAGCTGCAAAGCTAGAGTCCTGAGTTGAATCCCTGGGAGTTACATGAGGGAAGGAGAGAACTGATTTAGCTAAGATGTCCTTTGGTTTCTACAAGTGCACTGTGGTATGTGTACATCCACGTGCATTCTCACAAATTAATTAAATCAGAATGTAATTTAAGATAAAAGAATTAATAATCAAAGAAATTGGCCTTTTTGGAGGCAGGCTAACTTTCATCTCATTATTTAGTCAAAAAAGACCATTAACTTCTCATCTTCCTGCCCCCATCTTTTGAAGGCTACGATCATAAGCACACATCACCATGTACAGTTTATGTGGTCCTGGGAATAGAGAACTATACAAATATGATGTCACATGAGTTACATCTCCGTTCTTACATTTCCTCCCCTATAAAGATGTATATTTTAAATTATTGGGAACCCTTCCTCATAATTTGTAGCTTCTCTTTCTGTGACAAATTACAAGTATATCAAAAATATAAACTCGGTTTGCTATTTCAGTTTCTAAAGTGTTCACATAAAGACCTTCATATATACATATATATATATATATATATATATATATATATATATATATATACTTTTTTTGAAATTATTTACTTGTATAAAAGGCTGAAATAAAGTGGAAAGCATGGGCCCTGCATGAATCTTCACCAGGGTTTCTGCATAAATGTTGTGGATGTAAGGTTGGTGGCGTTGTGGGATGCCTAACAGTGGGAGTAGGTGCATCTCTGACTCTTGCTTGCTCTTGGAACGCCTTTCCTCCCATTAGGTTGGCTTGTTCAGCTTTTCATTGGTGGGGTTTTTCTTTGTCTTATTTTGTCATGTTTAGTTGTAGTCTTTTGAAAGACTGCTTTTATCCGAAGAGGAAATGGAGGAGGAGTGGACTTAGGGGAGAAGTGGAGGGGAGTTAAGAGTAGTGGAGGGAGGGAGGGGAAACGGTGATTGGGATGTATTGTATGAGAGAAGAATCTACTTTCAATGAAAGAACCCTTAATGTCTGTCTTAATGTCTTACTGTCCGAAAGCTCATAAGTGCAGGAAAAATACGTTTAAACTGTGTGCTTTGAAGGACCAATGAAAAATTGCGTGCAGTCTTAATTATATCAGATTTGGTTATTACAGACACTATTACAGCAATATTAGAAACAGGTCAGACACCAAAGAAGTACAGAATGAAATGATTTCACAGCAAGTTAAAATAATTTCTGTAGATAATGACAGGGGCCTTCACCAAGTGAGATGTGGAAAATTTTAGAATTGAAGTAGATTATTATCTTTAATGTTTTGAAAATATCCATAGTCTTGAATAGAGTCTCATGAAGAGGAACTACCGGATTGCTTAACTTAAGCTTTTTCTTATGAAAGATAAGGAAATGGTCAGGTTTGCCTGTGTTAAGGTAAATAAACTTACTTCTATCTATTTTAATTTATGTTGGTTATAGTGTATGCAAATGGAGAAGTCTTGAAAAAAACACTTAAGGAAGAATGATATGTAGGACTGAAACATGTTTTAGATGTTTACTCAGTCTGATTCAGTCGCATCTGAATTTTTATCTTGCTAAAGTTACGTTAGTTAATGCTATGCTATTTCTTTCAGGAAAAGGTAATTGTATTAATATCGTCTAAAGTACTTATAATATTTAAACTTTACGTTGTCAATGTATGTTAGCTAAAACAAACAGTACAATGTGTGATTATCTCCACTTATGTATCATCTGGGGTGAAATTTTGTTCTAAATAAATTGTTCTAGAGCCATATGGCCTTAAGGATTGTGCAACAGCTTGTAAGGAGGAGATAGAAAAATTATCATAAATTGAGCTGCCTGACAGGAAGACCAAGTTCCAGGATCATCTGATGGAATCAACAGATAAAAGACAGCAGTGGAGAAGAAGGGGATGAACCTGCCTGAAGCACGGTTTATTTTTATACAATTTTCACAAAAATAATTATCTGTCAATAAATCTAACACTTGTCTAATAAGTCTAACACTCTTGAGTCAGCAGAACTATTGAAAGCTAAGTAATTCTACACCCAATTTTGGTTTTTCTTTTTTATTTTTTTTTTGGCTTATACATTCTTTTATGTCAGTGCCCAGTTGTTTTGAATAGTTTTCCTTTAGTGATACTTCCTTTATAATTAATTCAATTACTTTAATTTTTACACATTTAAGAAATTGCAATTTTTAATCTTCATATTATATTGAGCCATGTAGCTAGGATGCAAAATTTTGCATTTTTTCTATTTTCCTGTTAACTTTGAGTAAAAAGCAACCTCACCAGGTGATAAGAAAAGATGTCAAATAAAATTTATGACTAACACTCAACCACAACTCATTTCACATATATGTTTAATACTTAATTGTATTATACCTGTCCTTAGATACACATGCAAACAATATCTCTGAGACTGAGATCTAATAGGAAGTTGTATGAAACCCACAATAAATGTAGTTCGCTGTAGTGTTGGTAGCACTGTGAATGAATGGAGTTGAGCACTATAATAAGGTACGGCAGCAAGAGAGACAGTTAAACAGGATGCTTACTGAATTCTAGATATCAAGGTCAGAGATGTTTGAAAGAAGAATGTCATGAACCTGTAAACCAGTTTGAAACAATAACTGAGAATAATAACAGATTTGGAAACACAATCAAAAGTCAAGACAAGAGAGATTCAGTACCGGTAAGAAATGTGTTTGTTTTAGAACTCATCGAGAAATCTTTGAATGGTTATAAAAAGGGAAAGAATCTGTAACTAGAGTTTTAGCTATATGCAAGACCACTCCAAGATTTCTGCCATGAAAGAACAGAAATTGCTTTATAGTTCAAGTTTCTAATCTAGGCCAAGCAAGATTTTTGATGCTATATAAGCCCTGGACCTGGGAATGGAAAGATGTAGAGTAGAAATATATATCATATATAAAAAAAGAAATACTGTAAGTAGCTGGATATTAATCACCAATTCTATCCCTATACATGTCAATTTACTGACACATAGCTTCACTAGCCTACATATGTATTTGATTGTTTGGTAGTTAGTTGTAAAGTAAGCATCTCAATAATAAAATGTGGAAATGATAAGGTGTCTTTTGATACATTGCAGACACTGATGTATCACTTCTATCACATTCTATGGACTTTAGAACGTAACCACATTCTCGAATTGAAGAATATCCAAAATGGAATAATTTCAGTATATAAATTTTCCATCTATTCTCTGAGGTCAAGTAAAGACCTGGGTTATTTGCTTTGCAACCTACAGTTACCTGCACTATGGATTCTTTTTTTTTTCTTTTTTTTTGCCAGTACTGAAGGCATTT
>NW_021604567.1:9850615-9856831 GCF_004785775.1 Grammomys surdaster | reverse complement strand
TATATATATATATATATATATAAATTTCTTTATCTTTTCAAATTGTAATTTATACTCAGTCACACAGGGGTTATAAACACAGAAAGGCAGGACGTGGGGAAGGGGATGACACTGGAGTGTGGTTGTTCAGGGGGAATACAGATATCTTTCAGAACAGGGTATTGGCTGGGTAAGGGTTCAAGGAACAGGTCACTATGGCTCTGCCTATGATTCGCTTGTCCTTATCTAAGTTGGTATTTTCTGCCAAGGCTACCTATTTACAAGGTCTATGACTACTCAGGCTGGTAATTTTTATACCACCATGATATTATAAACAAGATAAGTGACCAATAGATCATCATCTTGATTGCACAAATATATAGATAATACTCTTAAGTGTTGTCTCTTAGTTATATCTGCTTAAGTATAATTCTTGAAATCGTGCCTAAGGAATAAAGCAGGAAAGTCATTGCCTTCAATCTACCCAGCATTTAGCGGTTAAACAAACAGGATGATTACAATAACTACTGAAGGTATAGATAGCTCAGAATCACAATGCAGTTATGAGTCCAAAATAGTTTTAAATCCTACATGAAAACTGTTAATAGCTTAATGGCTATGTCACAGTAAGGTTAGCTGGAACCTGGAATGCATCTTTTTGTTCCTTGCTTTTCTCTTCATGCTCCTTGTCTTCTGAAACATCCATTGCTTTCCATAATGTGTAAGTCATGTTTGCTTCAATCACGCTTCTCAGTCTAATTTCTCAATGTTTCAAGTCATTTTAAAATTTGTATACTATCTAGGTTCCCATAGATGGAATTGGGAGGTGTTACTATAAAATAATTTATGGTCATTTTATGAAAAAGAAGTACTCCATTAGATAGAAAGAACAGTCTTTTCCATAACTTAAAATCCTTTGGTTTCTGCTAAGTAGAAGTTATAGATGGTTTAGTTTGAGTTTGTTATATGTAGGAACAGAGAGGTGTCTGAAGTTTGTTAATCCTTTGAGCTGCAGCCAGCTATGTCTCTGTCATTATATTCTTGAGGGCTCAAAAATGTGATCTTTCTACTTGAATTATTTTACCCTTTGTTGTTTAAAATATAGTGTCTAGATTCCAAGGCTGAGTAGAACAGTATCAGCCCATAACCTTTGGTCGGTCAGTGTTGGGGATCCATACTATTATTTGTTTTATAGACAACAGTCTAAAGAATCAAAGAAACAGTGGCCGAACACTGCTTCTCTATTTTAGAATTGCCACAATGTATTGAACAGAGCACAGTTAGACTCTACAGTTAAATCACTAAAAATTAAGATGTGTACTGGTGTCCTTGTGTATTTTAGTAATATAAGTCCAGGGTAGATAGACATTACCGGTCTCATATAGAAAAGACAAATTATTGACTGATACTTTTTGGCTCTAGGCTGTTTCAGAAGACATTGTAGCTCTACATATGAAAAAAAAAGCTAAGGAAATATGTGCATTCCATATTCCTTCTAACACATGTATCTTCAGTTAACCTTTGATTGGGTAACACTTGATTGGCATATAGATATGCAAAGATAGATGGGCACGCATGTCCTTTTAATCTTATTGGTTGTGTTTTCAGTGAAAGTAGAAATGGATATTGTTAGAAAGCCAGCTGTGTCAGCAGCAAGTGACATAATGTAATTATTATAACTTTTAAACTTTCAGGATTTTATACTATATGAACAATAGATGGGAAAATAGTAAATAGAATTAGAAACAGATGCTGGAAAGCAATCATCATTTAAAGTACATAGACATAGAGTTTTGGATTGGGTAGCTAGGAATATAATGCTATTGTTACCGAGAATATATGTCCTTTTATGACTGAGATGAAATCTAGAATTTTCACATTAGCCAGCATTAGTTTTCTACTGAGTAGAAACAGCAAATTTGAAACTTGGCAAAATTGATAGAAACCACTCAGATTTTTTAAATTTGAAATAAATAGTATAAAAAAGTCTTCAAATTTAATATAAGTGACTATAAGTTTACCTTAAGAAAATTAGAAAGTCAGAAAATCTCTGAAGAAGGAAGTGAGAAAAGGCACAAGGGGGTAGGTATGAAGACTGCAGGAAGCCATCCACAGTAAGGGGGTAGGCTGCAAAACCCGCAGAAACAGAGACACCAAGAAGGCTGATGGATTTGAATCCCCTTTCAATTCTTTACCTATATAGTTATTCTCATTAGCATCAGTAAATATATATATATATATATATATATATATATATATATATATATATATATTCCCTCTTGTGCACTTCTCTCTGTGGGCACATCTTTGGTTGTACATGGAGGAGAAGAAAAGCACCCTGCCACAAGAAGTTGGAGGCATTTGAGTCAGTCTGAGACTCTTATATGCTATTTGAATATCGATTTTCCCAGTCGACTTTTTGAATTTTTCTGTAGAGCCAGCTGCCTTTGTTATGACTTCAACATTAGAGTTAGAGGACTGGAAGAATGGTCGATGTAAAGGACAGTGGGAAGGATTCCAAGAGTCCAATTAGCACAGCTTTTAGAGATGTTAAGCTTGCCAATGTTTTAGGCAGATGCAGTTCTTAAGGCTTTATATAGACTAACCACACTTGCAAATCCATTGGGAATTGGCCACAACAGGGATATTTATAAAATTCATGCATTACTTGTTAGTATCCTTTGACTATTTTAGCTTTTATTGCATGACTGTCAAAAATCTAGGATTGATTTCTGATACTCTATGTAGAAACAAAATATAAATCTACTATTGGATGCAGATAACATAATTAGGATTGTAATAAACATAAAATCAAAAATTCCCATCCACAATTTCTAGATTAATTAACAGATTTTTAACATATATCAAATGACATGTGAGGCAAATGGCTATTAAGTAAAGTAGTGAGAGTCTGGATTTCAGATATGTTGGATATTTAATTTGCTTCTCTGGTGAATGATGGAACCATTTAAAAAGGAGTGTCTCCCTCTCTTTAACTCCAAGTTTTCAGTTATACCGACTTTGACAAAAATTGAATGCTCTGTTAAATTAGAGATAGTGGAAACCCAGTTCCAGTGGATTTAATTTAGATATGAGTAGGAGAGAAAAGACGGGTGGTCAAAGTTTTGGAATTTTCAGACGGCAAATTCACACCTACAGGATCAGGTGATTTATACCATAGAACTCCATAGAAGCCAAATAGTAGATTGAGACAAAGTAAACAAGGTGTTGAATTATCTTTATCATTCTATTCCTTTTATGTTTTCATGTGTTGAATATATTGATTCAAACCTTTGCATTTTAATCCATTAATTAAAAAGAAATAAAAAAGTAGTTTCGCTGACCTAAGTGAGTTAAAACCATCTTCGGTTTTCAAAACAATCAATGCTTCCAATCAATGCACAGTTAAAGCTTTATTTGGGGAAAATTTCTAAATCTTTCACACAAATAAAAGAAAAAAACATAGATTATTATGAGAGTAAAGTGATTGGGTCTGTTAGGGATAATGTTACTTTGCCATTTTTAAACACTTTTTTTCCTGACTTTCTTAGGGTTTACCAGTTTCTTTCCTAAAGTGAACTCTATGCTCTCTCCACAAATCAAGTGGATGAAGAACAGAACTCACTGAAACTTACCTAAAGTGCCATAAAACCAACCCGAAGAAAACCAGAAGTTCAGCTTTGCACAATATGAAAGATGTTACAGTAGAGAATAATATCCATCTTAGCGCTCCTTCCTGCAAGAGCCCCTTAAGAATTTATGGATCCAATGAATGGCTAGTCTAGTGGGATGCAGTTTTGTAGGCTAAGAGGTAAAATATCTTAAAATACGTTTGTAACTGCTTGACTGAATCTCTACTATTTTCAAATAATGAGATTGCAAATCAGAGACATCGTGTTGCAAAAAGAATTGGCTGGAAACAAAATTAAACTATCTGAATGATATTTTTGTCTTAGGTATTCCATGTCACCTGAAAATATATGAGTGTATGGTGGCTATGTATATATTTTCACTGTCAGTGACATTAAAATGGGAACAATATTTCTTTTGGTTAGCCTGCTTTAAGCCAAATTTTCTGAAAAAATAATTTATTGCTATACATTAAGAACTCATCCATTTGTGTCACAGAGATGAAACCTGATAAAAAGAGAGTCAGACAGGACAACTTGAATATATTTCTGAAATTGCATTGGAATAAGTATTAAAAATGTATACAAACAGATGCATTAATCAATTATAAAATATTTTGTGGCTAAAAGATCAGAAAATTTAAACTGAGTTATATTTGTTGTTACCAAGTTAGCTTTTTGCCCATTTCATTTCTCCATAAACCACACAGATTTAATTTCTTTATTATTTATATTTAAATATATATTTAGTAACTGAATGGTATTATGCTGAGCACTTAATTTTATAAAGTCTTTTCTCTCACTTAGAACTATAGCCAGATATTATCAAAGTAATCTTGTTATTTTTCAGGGTAAAACCATGTTAAACTCTCATATTTATTTTAATGAAAAAGAATTTAATATAGTTAATTTTTAATCTACAATACAAATAGGCATTTTAATCCTATTTTCAAATAGGTGATTAGTAATATTAGTTATGTAAATTCATAACAAACAAACAGATATCCATATAGGGAAATATTTAAGATACAAAATATCTGTGAAAAAAACAATGCTAAGAAGCCTATAAAATCACTAGCATTTATAGCAATGAAGTAACACTTTATACATTTCATATTAAGATTTAAAAGAATTATTGTTCTAGTGAAGAATAATATTTACTTTGATAAAATGGATGAGACAATGAATTTGTAATATATCCTTTGCTATATAATAAGACATACAGGAGAACAGCATTGTCTGGTATTCTCAAGGCCTGGCCCTGGATTTGGTTCACTGCACTGGAAAATAATTACATATGTGATAAATTGTGATAAAAGTAATATTTTTGTTTAGACAAAAGCATCCATTACATTTTTCTAAAATTATAAATTTGTACTTAAAGAACAATTTTTTTCCAATGAAAATGATAACAGTAATCAGAAGCTACAATCCTGGTAAGAAGTTGCCATAGTTATGGTTTCATTGCAATGAAGATATGCCATGAGCAAGTAACTCCTATCAAGGACAACACTTAATCAGGGCTGGTTTACTGTTTCAGAGTTTCAGTCCATTATTGTCAAGGTGGCTGTGTGTAGTCAGACATGCTATTAAAGTCAAGAATTCTATCTACCTCTTGATCAGGAGGCAGAAGAAAGAGACTGTGCTGTACCACACTGGGCTTTCCTTAAGCATATATTACCTCATAGCGCACACCCACAGTGACACATTTCTTCCAGCAAGGCCACGCCTACTCCTACAAAGACATACTTTCTATTAGAGCCAATCACTGTGGGCCAAGCATTCGAATACCTGACTCTAGGGGGCCATAGCTATTCAAATTACCATAGCAGGGAAGAAGTGATAATATTTTTTGGAATATATTTATAAGCACTTGAGAAATGTCATGTGTCACAGACAAAAATAAATATAACAAGGGAAATTTGTGGACATGTAGACTTCCTAAAGATATCCTGAGTAAAGAGCCAGTGAATTGTATTATGAGGCAGTAGGAGTATGTAGTGGCTAATAGCACCTCCTGCCACATGTGGTGATTAAATTTCAACCTACATAGCAAAAGGTGTGAACCAAATCCTGTGACTGGCCTTATTATCTCCAGACATGGGCTATATCTTAAACAGTAAATTATATACTAGTTTTGGGATTTAGTTTCATAACACACTAAGAATAAGTTTATAAAAGTATTTATATAATTCACTTTTGTGTGCAGAAAAAAATGATTTTGCTGATGTAACTTTTAAAAATTTTTAATCTTTTTATTTAATTTTACATTTTTACTTACTTTACATCCCACTAATTGTCCCTCTCCCCATCACCCCCTCCCACAATCTTTCCCCCCTCCTCTACTTCTCTGAGTGAGTGGGGTCCTCTTAGGTACCCCACCAACCAAATCTGCCTTCTACATCTTTTTGTTTCTTCCTCTTCCCCTTCATCTTCCTCTTCCTTTCCCTTCCCCTTCCTCTTCCCCTTTCCCTTCTCCCTTCCTCCCTCCCTCACTCCTTCCCTCTCCCTCTCCCCCTCCCCCTCCCCCTCCTCCTGCTCCTCCTCTTCCTCCTCCTTTTTCTTCCTCCTCCTCCCTCCTCCTCCTCCTCCTCCTCCTCCTCCTCCT